>NC_092718.1:160860348-161222062 GCF_047496885.1 Scyliorhinus torazame
GTTGATGTGGTATATATGGATTTCAGTAAAGTGTTTGATAAGGTTCCCCATGGTAGGCTACTGCAGAAAATACAGAGGCATGGGATTCAGGGTGATTTAGCAGTTTGGATCAGAAATTGGCTAGCTGGAAGAAGACAAAGGGTGGTGGTTGATGGGAAATGTTCAGACTGGAGTCCAGTTACTAGTTGTGTACCCACAAGGGTCTGTTTTGGGGCCACTGCTGTTTGTCATTTTTATAAATGATCTGGAGGAGGGCGTACAAGGATGGGTGAGTAAATTTGCAGATGACACTAAAGTCGGTGGAGTTGTGGACAGTGCGGAAGGATGTTACAAGTTACAGAGGGACATAGATAAGCTGCAACGCTGGGCTGAGAGGTGGCAAATGGGGTTTAATGCAGAAAAGTGAGAGGTGATTCATTTTGGAAGGAATAACAGGAAGACTGAATACTGGGCTAATGGTAAGATTCTTGGCAGTGTGGATGAGCAGAGAGATCTTGGTGTCCATGTACATAGATCCCTGAAAGTTGCCACCCAGGTTGAGAGGGTTGTTAAGAAGGCATACGGTGTGTTAGCTTTTATTGGTAGACGGATTGAGTTTAGGAGCCATGAGGTCACGTTGCAGCTATACAACACTCTGGTGCGGCCACATTTGGAGTATTGCGTGCAATTCTGGCCGCCGCATTATAGGAAGGATGTGGAAGCATTGGAAAGGGTGCAGAGGAGATTTACCAGAATGTTGCCTGGTATGGCGGGAAGATCTTATGAGGAAAGGCTGAGGGACTTGAGGCTGTTTTTGTTAGAGAGAAGAAGGTTAAGAGGTGACTTAATTGAGGCATACAAGATGATCAGAGGATTGGATAGGGTGGACAGTGAGAGCCTTTTTCCTCGGATGGTGATGTCTAGCACGAGGGGACATACCTTTAAATTGAGGGGAGATAGATATAAGACAGATGTCAGAGGTAGGTTCTTTACTCAGAGAGTAGTAAGGGCGTGGAATGCCCTGCCTGCAACAGTAGTGGACTCGCCAACACTAAGGACATACAAATGGTTATTGGATAGACATATGGCCGTTAAGGGAATAGTGTAGATGGGCTTTAGAGTGGTTTCACAGGTCGGCGCAACATCGAGGGCCGAAGGGCCTGTACTGCGCTGTTATGTTCTATGTTCTAATTGAGGTAGATATGATGATCTAAGGTATTGACTAAGTAGACAAAAAGGGGGTGCTTCCTCTTGTGGGGCAATCTAAAAGGAGTGGTCATAGCTTTAGGATAAGAAGTAGCAGATTTAAAACACAGATGATGAGAAATTACTTCTCTCAAAGATTTGGGAATCTGTGGAATTCACTACCCCAGAGTGAGGTGGATGCTGGAACATTGAGTAAATTTAAGGTGGGGACAGACAGATTTTTAATTAGTAATGGGTTGAAGGGTTATGGACAACGGGCAGGAAAGTGGAGTTGAGGCCAGGATGAGATGAGCCATGATCGCATTGAATGGTGGAGCAGGCTCGAGGTACCGAATTGCCTAATCCTGCTCCTAGTGCTTACATTTAATGTGGGAGAGGGTGGGGGGATTGGGAGAATTCCTGTTACCTCAAGACTTAGTCGAGCATTTGCCTAGTTTCTGAGGATTCTTACCTTTTGATAATAAACTGAATGTCCTCACTTGCTTCCAAAATCTTCTGAAGTTTTGAAATTCCAAAGCAATTGGGTTTCCGGAATGGGATACCCTCCGGCAAGCCATCCACAAACAATTCTTCAGGATGGGACTGGAATTTCAAATAAGGGATCTTCACTGGATCGGAGAATCCCATTGCTTCACCTGAAATAGAAATGACAGTTACAACACCATCGAGAAGGTGAATTAGTTTGAATGATTGAGAGTGTGTTGTAGAAAACACTGGAGAACAGCTTACAGTCAGAAAGTTCTCTACAGACTGGTACTGGAGCAGGTCCTGAATGCTCTACACAGACTGGTACTGGAGCAGGTCCTGAATGCTCTACACAGACTGGTACTGGAGCAGGTCCTGAATGCTCCACAGACTGGTACTGGAGCAGGTCCTGAATGCTCTACACAGACTGGTACACTGGAGCAGGTCCTGAATGCTCTACACAGACTGGTACACTGGAGCAGGTCCCGAATGCTCTACACAGACTGGTACTGGAGCAGGTCCTGAATGCTCCACAGACTGGTACACTGGAGCAGGTCCCGAATGCTCTACACAGACTGGTACTGGAGCAGGTCCCGAATGCTCCACACAGACTGGTACTGGAGCAGGTCCTGAATGCTCCACAGACTGGTACTGGAGCAGGTCCTGAATGCTCTACACAGACTGGTACACTGGAGCAGGTCCTGAATGCTCCACAGACTGGTACACTGGAGCAGGTCCTGAATGCTCCATACAGACTGGTATACTTGAGCAGTTCCTGAAAGTTCTCTACAGACTGGTATACTTGAGCAGGTCCTGAAAGCTCTATACAGACTGGTATACTTGAGCAGGTCCTGAAAGCTCTATACAGACTGCTACACTGAGGCAGGATTGAAAGATCTCTATAGACTGTTACATTATGGAACAGGTACTGAAAGGTCCCTACAGACTGGTACACTGGAGCAGGTCCTGAAAGTTCCCTACAAACTGGTACACTGGAGCAGATCCTAAAAGCTGTACACAGACTAGTAACACTGGAACAGTTCCTGAAAGATGTATACAGACTGGTAACACTGGAACAGTTCTTGAAAGGCCTCTACAGACTCGTACACTGCAGAGCAGGTCCTGAAAGTTCTCTATAAACTGATATACTGCAGAGCAGGTCCCGAAAGCACGATACAATCTGGCACACTGAGAGCAGGTCCAGAAACCTGTATACAGGCTGGTAAACTGGAGAGCAGGTATATAGACAGGTACACAGCTGAACAGATCCTGAAAGCTCTATACAGACTGGTACATTGAAGCAGGTCCTGAAAGCTATATACAGACTGATCTGAAAGCTATGTACAAACTGGTATACTGCAGCAAGTCCTGAAAGCTCTATACAGACTTCATAGACTCATAGAATTTACAGTACTGAAGGAGGCCATTCGGCCAATCGAGTCTGCACCGGCCCTTGGAAAGGGCACCCTTATTAAGCCCACAGCTCCAATACAGATGGGGGGTGAGAAGGTAAAATCAAACACTAATGTTTTGTGCTTAAACAAAGGAGATTACAATGGGATGAGAGAAGAACTAGCTAAGGTAGACTGGGAGCAAAGACTTTATGGTGAAACAGTTGAGGAACAGTGGAGAACCTTCCAAGCGATTTTTCACAGTGCTCAGCAAAGGTTTATACCAACAAAATGGAAGGATGGTAGAAAGAGGGAAAATCGACCGTGGATATCTAAGGAAATAAGGGAGAGTATCAAATTGAAGGAAAAAGCATACAAAGTAGCAAAGATTAGTGGGAGACTAGAGGACTGGGAAATCTTTAGGTGGCAACAGAAAGCTACTAAAAAAGCTATAAAGAATAGTAAGATAGATTACGAGAGTAAACTATCTCAGAATATAAAAACAGATAGTAAAAGTTTCTACAAATATATAAAACAAAAAAGAGTGGCTAAGGTAAATATTGGTCCTTTAGAGGATGAGAAGGGAGATTTAATAATGGGAGATGAGGAAATGGCTGAGGAACTGAACAGGATTTTTGGGTCGGTCTTCACAGTGGAGGACACAAATAACATGCCAGTGACTGAATGAAATGAGTCTATGACAGGTGAGGACCTTGAGAGGATTGTTATCACTAAGGAGGTAGTGATGGGCAAGCTAATGGGGCTAAAGGTAGACAAGTCTCCTGGCCCTGATGGAATGCATCCCAGAGTGCTAAAAGAGATGGCCAGGGAAATTGCAAATGCACTAGTGAGAATTTTACCAAAATTCACTAGACTCTGGGGTGGTCCCGGCGGATTGGAAATTAGCAAACGTGACACCACTGTTTAAAAAAGGAGGTAGGCAGAATGCGGGTAATTATAGGCCAGTGAGCTTAACTTCGGTAGTAGGGAAGATGCTGGAATCTATCATCAAGGAAGAAATAGCGAGGCATCTGGATGGAAATTGTCCCATTGGGCAGACGCAGCATGGGTTCATAAATGGCAGGTCGTGCCCAACTAATTTAGTGGAATTTTATGAGGACATTACCAGTGCGGTAGATAACGGGGAGCCAATGGATGTGGTATATCTGGATTTCCAGAAAGCCTTTGACAAGGTGCCACACAAAAGGTTGCTGCATAAGATAAAGATCCATGGCATTAAGGGGAAAATAGTAGCATGGATAGAGGATTGGTTAATTAATAGAAAGCAAAGAGTGGGGATTCATAGGTGTTTCTCTGGTTGTCAATCAGTGGCTAGTGGTGTCCCTCAGGGATCAGTGTTGGGCCCACAATTGTTCACAATTTACATAGATGATTTGGAGTTGGGGACCAAGGGCAATGTGTCCAAGTTTGCAAACGACACTAAGATAAGTGGTAAAGCGAAAAGTGCAGAGGATACTGGAAGTCTGCAGAGGGATTTGGATAGGCTAAGTGAATGGGTCTGGCAGATGGAATACAATGTTGACAAATGTGAGGTTATCCATTTTGGTAGGAATAACAGCAAAAGGGATTATTATTTAAATGATAAAATATTAAAACATGCCGCTGTGCAGAGAGACCTGGATGTGCTGGTGCATGAGTCGCAAAAAGTTGGTTTACAGGTGCAACAGGTGATTAAGAAGGCAAATGGAATTTTGTCCTTCATTGCTAGAGGGTTGGAGTTTAAGACTAGGGAGGTTATGTTGCAATTGTATAAGGTGTTAGTGAGGCCACACCTGGAGTATTATGGTCAGTTTTGCTCTCCTTACTTGAGAAAGGACGTACTGGCACTGGTTATGGTGTTCGGGCCGGAAAGTGGAGCTGAGTCCACAAAAGATCAGCCATGATCTCATTGAATGGCGGAGCAGGCTTGAGGGGCCAGATGGCCTACTCCTGCTCCTAGTTCTTATGTTCTTATCCCCATTACCTAGTAACCCCACCTAAACATTTTTGGACACTAAAGGTAATTTAACATGGTCAATCCACCTAATCTGCACATCTTTGGACTGTGGGAGGAAACCGGAGCACCCGGAGGGAACCTACGCAGACACGGGGGGAATGTGCAGACTCTGCACAGGCAGTGACCCAAGCCGGGAATCGAACCTGGGACCCTGGAGCTGTGGAGCAAATGTGCTGACCACTGTGCTACCATGCTGCCCACTTGTACACCGGAGCAGGTCCGAAATGCTCTATATAATTTGGTACTCTGGGTAGCAGGCCTTGAAAGCTGGATACAGACTGGTACACTGGAGATTAGGTCCTGAACGTTCTGGAGGGGGGGGGGGGGAAGATCTGCCAGAACATCTCGGCTATGCTAACATCACAAAATGATAGTCTCAGGTGAGATCTGCTGACCTCATTCCCTGGCCGCTCCCCTTGCTTTAGATTGATAAATCTGATGTGTTCAGAGCTGACCCATGTCATGTCAGAATGTTACATTCCAGGGACATCAGCCATTGTGTGGAAATCTCTCATCTGGGGTCTATGTCCCGTAGTGGGGGCAAGAAGCTGGAGTGTTTCCCCCTGCAGGGATCAGCGGGTAAACACGCCCTACCTTCCAGCCCTGACCTCATTAATTGTGCAGCTTGGTGTTTTATGTTATATTCTGTGGTGGGGCAGGGTGATTGCATATAGGCTGCCATCATGTCCAGGCATTATATTGATCTGTTATTAAAGACAGAAGCTGGACCTCACGAAAATAAAAGATAGATCTCCAGGAGCACTGAGACCAGAGGATGGACTCCCTTCAGGACACCGAACCTGCAGACGCTCCCCCGCCCCACTGCCGTGGTTTTGCAGGATTGCCAGGGACTTCCATCCTGAACTCCGGAGACATTCCCAGGCACTGTTCAGGTGAAATTCATGCTGGCGTAAAACCTCTGAATTCCCCCACCCCACCCGCCATTGAACTTACCATTGCGGGCATGGGAGAATTCCGCCCATTACGTTTTTCCCACCTTCTCCAATGCTGAGGTGAGTGGAGCTGAAGGTGGATGTGTAATGTTAGGGGAGGAAGCGAGAGTCCTTCCAAGCTCTAATTGATAATGAGGATCTCAAACCTCTGATGCTGCTCCATGTGGCGAGTGTTACAAAACTATTAATAATGTCTTCAAACTCACCATACTTTCTGTTGAAAAGGTTCTCCACCTGTTTCCTCAGTTGTAAAATCTTTTCATTCCATTCTTCTGCAGGAAAGCACAGAATCAGAAATGAAGCCATTTAATGATCTTTAATCCATTGGCTGGAAATCTGAGTTGAACTTTTAAAAATAGACTGTTCATAAAACAGAGACTGAAGAGATTTGAGCTCACAGCCCAAGGTGGCTAATCTCAATTTGCATCACTATACATTCCACATTCCAATTAATTGGCCCAGAGTCAGTCTGTCCGAAAAACCCATCAAACCAGCGACTTCAGGGGTGTTTGAGGGATTCACGTCTGCTTTCTCATTGGCAAAGCATCTATGGTGATCACCTGAGATATTCAACTATTGGAGACGGGCCATTAAGACAAGTCCTTGGGCAATGGGTCCCCAGCTAAGTTAGCTTCCAAACATGGCCTTATCAAGTTGCCTTTGAAATACACAGAAATACTCAAGTCCGGTGGTGGCGGCGGCACTAAGGATCTGGGGTCAGTGGAGAAGACACAGGGAGGTGGACGGAGCCTCAGTTTGGACCCCGATACGCAACAATCACTGATTTATCCCAGGCAAAATAGACAGAGGGTTTCAAAGTTGGCATAGGGCAGGTATTAAAAGGATGGGGGACCTGTTCATAGATGGGACTTTTCCCAGCTTGAAAGCGCTGGAGGAGAAATTAAATTTCCTACCTGGAAATGCCTTCAGATACCTTCAGGTACGCGCCTTTCTTAAAAAACAGGTGGTGACATTTCCGTTGCTACCCCCACGTAGGATACAAGATAGGGTGGTCTCCGGCACCTGGGTAGGGGAGGGGAAGGTGTCGGACATCTACCAAGAACTACAGGAGGCGGAGGAAGCCCCAGTGGTGGAACTTAAGGGCAAGTGGGAGGAGGAGCTAGCCGGGGAGCTGGATGCGGGCCTGTGGGCGGATGCCCTAAACAGGGTTAATTCCTCTTCATCATGTGCCAGGCTTAGCTTAATCCAGTTTAAGGTGGTCCACCAGGCACACATGACGGCAACGAGAATGAGCAAGTTCTTTGGGGTGGAGGATAGATGTGCGAGGTGTACAGGAAGTCCAGCGAACCATGTCCATATGGTCTGGGCATGTCCGGCTCTTAAAGGATTCTGGCAGGGATTCGCTAAGACAATGTTCAAGATCCTAAACACGCGGGTGGTGCCGAGTCCAGAGATAGCGATCTTTGGTGTGTCAGACAATCTGGGAGTTCAGGAAGCGAAAGAGGCCAAGATCTTGGCCTTTGCCTCCCTGGTAGCCCGGAGACGGATCTTTTTAATGTGGAGGGACTCGAAGCTCCCGAGTGTTGAGACCTGGATTGGTGACATGGCTGGGTTTTTCGGTCTCGAGAAAATAAAGTTTGCCTCGAGAGGGTCCATGATGGGGTTCTCTCGGAGGTGGCAGCCGTTCCTCAACTTTCTAGGAGAGCACTAAAATGTCAGCAGCAGCAGCAATCGGGGGGGGGGGGGAATGTATTCTTGTTCTTTTTTCTTTATATAATGTGTTAACGTTCACCTTGTTTTGTTAAATGTTGTTAATGCTTATGCAAAAATTATGTTTTGATAAAAATCTGAATAAAAATAATTTTAAAAAAAAGAAATACACAGAAATTTTTTTAAATTCCCCTCGCCGTTAGAGAAGGAAGGTCACATGACAAGCCAACCTTTTGTATGTTTTAAGCACATGCTTTCACAGCAGACTGAGAGCGAGCAGCTTAGGAAGATGACCTAACTTGGACCCCTTCGGCCTCTTTTTTCTCCAATCCACTAAGCTTTGAGCTCTGCTTGATGACTGCGATCATCTGGGACCCCCCACCCCAGGGACAGAGATTTCTTAGAAGAATTCACTCCAGCACTACTGTCAAAAATCAATAAACAGATTATTCTCTCCTTGCTCTTTCTGGGATCTTCCTGTGTAGAGATGAACTTCTTTGTGACTAGGCGCCAAAAGTATTTCATTAGCTGCAGAAATGCTGTGACAGCTTGAGGTCACGCACAGAATTACATAATAACAAGTTCTTTCAACAGATTCTTTTCCCGATGTGTTTGATGTGCTAACCTTTTCTTCAGTGGGCTTTGCACTAACTGTAACTTATCAGCCTCAATGTCAGTAATAATCGCAAACTACTGACCTTTCAGCACCATATGTTGATCTTCATGGTTGGAAACATTATCCTGTGCAGAATCTGAGGTGGGGAAGGGGGAACACACCAGTGTTACAGTTAGTTACAGACCATCAGTTATACCCTTGAGGACATTTTCAATGTTCTGGAAAAATAAATCTCTCTCTGATTGAACAATCCAAAATCTATGTGGCCTCGTCACCAGCCAAGCATTGCTTACCAGGACTGTCTCCAGTTAGCCTTGATTAAAGCAGTAAGCCTAGGCTTCAGAAACTCGGCCATAGTAACCTAGCCACGTCACTAAGCAGAACAGCTTATACCCCGCACAGGGCCTAGGTCCCACCCTATTATGGAGTTTCACTGACATTTTGAATGCGGAAATGTGTATAATCTGTACGTTAAGGATGAACGTGGACTTAGGGCGGGTGGTGGGATGGGTCTGGGACAGGCGTGGGAAGGGGATACATAGCATAAGGTGGATCAAGTTCATAATTTGCCCCATGGTGGCACATTGGTTAGCACTGCTGCCTCGCAGCGCTGGGGACCAGGGTTCAATTTTGGCCTCGGGTAACTGTGTGGAGTCTGCACATTCTCCCCGTATCTGCGTGGGTTTCCTCCGGGTGCTCCGGTTTCCTCCCACAGTCCAAAGATGTGCAGGTTAAGTGGTTTAGCAATGCTAAATTGCCCGTTAGCATCCAAAGGTTAAGTGGGGTTTCAAGGATAGGGCGGGGAAGTTGGCCTAGATAGAGTGCTCTTCTGGCGGGTTGGTGCAGATCTAATGGGCTGAATGGCCTCCTGCTGCATTATGGGATTCTATGATAATCCAAAGCGCTTGTTGGGTATTAGTTTACACATTCCCTGTTAGCATTCAACACACTCTACAAACATTATCCTGCGACCAATTTATTACAGCAGGGCCTCTGTTGATATGAACATTGTTCACACTGTATGCCCAACAAATTAAATAAAATTGCACAAGATGCACACCCACATTGTTGGCTGTGGGGCAGATGGGCAGTGGTGAGGGTCAGATCTCTACTCAGCCAGGCTTCCTCTGCCAGCCTGAAACTTCTATGAAATGAAGCATTTCCCAGATTCTTCCACTAATGGAGCACTGTCCAAGCATTGGGAAGGAGTTGGGGTAGGTAGAGGAGAGGTATTATAATATGCAGAGAATTCTGCTCAGTCAGCCATGGCTCAGTTGTTCTCAAGGGTCCGGTTTCAAGTCCCCCTTCAAGGCCTGAGCACCAAAATCAAGGCTGAGGGAGCACTGCACTGTCTGAGGTGCTGTCCTTTGAATGAGATGTTGAATCAAGGCTACCTCTGCTTGCATGGGTGTATGTAAACAATCCCGTGACACTATTTCGAAGAAGAGCAGGGGAGCTATCCCTTGTATCCTGACCAATATTTATCCCTCAATTAACATCACAAAAGTCTTTATCACATTGCTGTTTGTGGGAGCTTGCTGAGTGCTAATTGGCTGTTGTTTCTCCTACAATACAACATGGATCACAGTACAAAAGTATGTCATTGGCTGTGAAGCACTTTGAGATGTCTGATGCTCATGAAGAGCATGATAGAAATGCAAGGTTTTTTTTTGTTGTTACTAAGCTACAAGGAGAGGTCAGGTACCTGAGGGAAGGGCGGCACGCCGGTGCAGTGGTTAGCACTGCTGCCTCATGGCACCGAGGATCCGGGTTCGATCCCGGCCCGAGTCATTGTCCGTATGGAGTTTGCACAGTCTCACCACCACAACACAAAGATGTGCAGGTTAGGTAGATTGGTCACGCTAAATTGCCCCTTAATTGGTAAAAAAATTACAAATTTTTTTTAAAAGGTACCTGAGGGAGACTCCAGCAATACACTGTGTTCCTCGGAGGTGGACTTGTCAGAAAGGCTTTCGCTGAGATCGTCTGAGGCAGTACTTGAATCTGTCAGAAGAAACAGAAAAATAGGTCTCAGAGAGAGTGAAAGGCTGTTCAAGTGGATGATCCACGACTTTGGTGCTTCTCTGATCACCTGCTTTCTCACAAATATACACACACACACACACATATATATATATATATATATATATTTGCGGACACACACACGTGTAGTCACACGCAGACATGAAGACACACACATGCAGACACACAAACTCCCAGATGCACACACATGCAGACACACACGCAGACAAGTATACGCACACACACATGCAGACATAGACACGTGCAGTCACACGCAGACATGAAGACACACACACATACACACACACAAACTCCCAGACACACACACATGCAGACAAGTATGCACCCACACGCAGACAGACATAGACATGCGTGCACGGACACTGACATGGACACAGTCACACACAGCAATCCTGGATGTTTCATTCAGTGCAACCATTTTTAATATCACACAGTAATCATTACAAACAATAGCAGAGTCAGATATTGCCCACATAGTTGCCCTCAGATCTCCCTCTCCTCACTCAGGCTGCAGGAACTACTTCCTGCTCCCCGCTGCCAGTATTTTGGGAGCTTCTCAAAATGCATAAAATTGATCAGCGGGGTTAACAATCCCAAAAATTGTTTCCATCTAATGTCTTTTTTATCCAAAAAAAAGCGTGAAAAAGCAGAGATCTGGTCTGAGAAAAGGAAAACGACACAGACATATTCAGCAGATGTGGCTTTTTTAAAAAACCATACAAAGCATCAAGATTACTGAGTGCTATGGGAACGAGGATAGAAGTCTGTCTGCCTCAGCTCTCATGTTGGGTCGAGTTTGAGGACAAGATAAACCACAAGACAAACTAAAGCTCCACAGGACAGAGAACCAGGATACCAGATTTCCCCTGCGGACACCCACAACCGCAACAGGATGCTGATGTACAAACACAACAGCGCCTGTATCTTTGGCATAAACACCAGCATTTGGCTTGAACATTTGCTCTAATGCTGCCACTCAGTCAGAATCCTGTAGAGAACAGAGGGTCCCTGCGCTTCTCTCCGCCAGAGATGGAGATCCATGTTTTATAAAAAGTTAGTGCACAGTGGGAAACCCTTATAGCAGTTTCTGGCTTTATTAAAGAGCGCGGAGAGAGGGCGAGACTTCAATAAAGAGCGCAGAGAGAGAGGGCGAGACTTCTATAAAGAGCGCGGAGAGAGGGGCGAGACTTCTATAAAGAGCGCGCCCGCGGAGAGAGGGGCGAGACTTCAGTAAAGAGCGCGGAGAGAGGGGCGAGACTTCTATAAAGAGCGCAGAGAGAGAGGACGAGACTTCTATAAAGAGCGCGGAGAGAGGGGCGAGACTTCTATAAAGAGCGCGGAGAGAGGGGCGAGACTTTATTAAAGAGCACAGAGAGAGAGACGCAAGGCTTCAGTAAAGAGCACGGAGAGAGGGGCGAGATTTTATTAAGGAATTTGGAGCATCCCTGGGAAGGTAGGTGATATAAAAACCTACCTTGGCATCTGTGGTGAAAGTGAAGGTAAGTGGTACATGAAGGTAAGAATTTTAAAGTTTAGAAACTAAAATTTTAAAACCAAATTGGATATAAAAACAAGTTTAAAAAAATAATAACAATAATATATATTTAAGGGTTAATTTAAGGGTTAAGGCATGTCAGGAGGACTCAGGCTCGTGCCATGCTCCGCGTGTGCAATGTGGGAGTTCAGGGACCCTTCCGGTGTCCCTGACTCTTTCACATGCAGGGAGCTGCAGCTCGTGTTAGACCACTTGACGGCTCTGGAGCTGCGGGTGGACTCACTTTGGAGCATCCGCAATGCTGCGGACGTCGTGGATAGCACATTCGCTGAGTTGGTCACATCACAGGTGGAAATTACTGAGGGAGATAGAAACTGGGTGACCAAAAGAGAGATGAAGAGTAGGAAGGCAATGCAGGTGTCCCCTGTGGTCATCTCCCTGCAAAACAGATATAACGTTTTGGATACCGTTGAGGGAGATAGCTCACCAGGGGAAGGCAACAGCAGCCAGGTTCATGGCATCGTGGCTGGCTCTGCTGCGCAGGAGGGCAGGAAGAAGAATGGCAGGGTTATAGTGACAGGGGACTCAATTGTAAGGGGAGTAGACAGGCAGTTCTTTGGATGCAATCGAGACTCCAGGATGGTATGTTGCCTCCCTGATGCAAGGGTCAAGGATGTCTCGGCGCGACTGCAGGCCATTCTGAGGGTTGGGGGGGGGGGGTTGTTGGTGAACAGTCAACTGTCGTGGTGCATATAGGCACCAACGGTATAGGTTAAAAAAATGGGATGAGTTCCTACAAGCCCAATTCAGGGAGTTAGGAGTTGAATGTCAGGATAGATAAGGTGAATGCGTGGCTCGAGAGATGATGCAAGAGAGAGGGATTCAAATTCCTGGGGCACTGGAACCGGTTCTGTGGGAGGTGCGACCAGTACAAACTGGACGGTCTGCACCTGGGCAGGACTGGAACCAATGCCCTGGGGGGGGTTGTTTGCTAGTGCTGTTGGGGAGGGTTTAAACTAATGTGGCTGGGGGATGAGAACCAATGCAGGAAGTTGGAGGAAAGTGAAATGGGGTCAGAAACAAAAGGCAGTAAGGGAGAAAGTGTATGGCAGAGAAGCCACAGTCAAAAATCAAAAAGGGCCACAGTACAGGGTATAGTGACTGAGGAGAGCTCAGTGAATATGCCCAGTAATACTAAAAGGAATAAAACGGGAAGTAAAAACATAAATGGAAAGCGAAGCAGCAGGTCATTACATGAAGATATGGGTTCAACAAAAAGGAAAATTAGGAGAAAAGTTAAAAGGAAAAATAACTTAGGAGAGGTTACTAATGGAAGAATTAAGTTTCAAAACGGAGGTACAAAAGCCAACATAAGGATACGTTACCTAAATGCTCGTAGTATTCGGAATAAGATAAATGAGTTGATGGCGCAAATCATCCTGAATGACTATGATTTAGAGGCCATTACTGAAACATGGTTAAAGGATAGCCACGACTGGGAGTTAAATATCCGAGGGTATCAAACTATTCGGAAGGACAGAGTGGATGGTAAGGGAGGTGGTGTGGCTCTGTTATTTAAGGATTACATCCGCGCAGTAGTGAGGGATGACATCGGTGCTATGGAGGATAAGGTTGAATCCATTTGAGTGGAAATCAGGAATGGTAAGACGAAAAAGTCACTGATAGGAGTAGTCTATCGGCCACCAAATAGTAACATTATGGTGGGGCAGGCAATAAACAAAGAAATAACTAATGCATGTAGAACTGGTACAGCAGTTATCATGGGGGATATTAATCTACATGACCTGGTTGGTCAAGGCAGTCTTGAGGAGGAGTTTATAGAATATATCCGCGATAGTTTCCTAGAACAGTATGTAATGAAGCCTACAAGGGAACAAGCGATCCTAGATCATTTAAAAAAAAAATTTAGATTACCCAATTCATTTTTTCCAATTAAGGGGCAATTTAGTGTGGCCAGTCCACCTATCCTGCACATCTTTGGGTTGTGGGGGTGAAACACACGCAAACACGGGGAGAATGTGCAAACTCCACACAGATAGTGACCCAGAGCAGGGATCGAACCTGGGATCTCAGCACCGTGAGGCAGCAGTGCTGCCCAGACAGAATTGATTAATGATCTCATAGTTAGGGATCCTCTCGGAAGGAGTGATCACAATATGGTGGAGTTTAAAATACAGATGGTGGGTGAGAAGGTAAAATCAAACACTAGTGTTTTGTGCTTAAACAAAGGAGATTACAATGGGATGAGAGAAGAGGTAGACTGGGAGCAAAGACTTTATGGTGGAAGCAGTTAAGGAACAGTGTAGAACCTTCCAAGCGATTTTTTCACAGTGCTCAGCAAACGTTTATACCAACAAAAAGGAAGGACGGTCGAAAGAGGGGAAATCGACCGTGGATATCTAAGGAAATAAGGGAGAGTATCAAATTGAAGGAAAAAGCATACAAAGTGGCAAAGATTAGTGGGAGACTAGAGGATTGGGAAATCTTTAGGGGCCACAGAAAGCTACTAAAGAAGCTATAAAGAAGAGTAAGATAGATTATGAGAGTATAAAATATAATGCTCAGACTATAAAAACAGATAGTAAAACTTTCCACAAATATGTAAACCAAAAAAGAATGGCTAAGGTAAATATTGGTCCTTTAGAGGATGAGAAGGGAGATTTAATAATTGGAGATGAGGAAATGGCTGAGGAACTGAACAGGTTTTTTGTGTCGGTCTTCACAGTGGAAGACACAAATAACATGCCAGTGACTGATGGAAATGAGGCTATGACAGGTGAGGACCTTGAGAAGACTGTTATCACTAAGGAGGTAGTGATGGGCAAGCTAATGGGGCTAAAGGTAGACACGTCTCCTGGCCCTGATGGAATGCATCCCAGAGTGCTAAAAGAGATGGCTCGGGAAATTGCAAATGCACTCGTGATAATTTACAAAAATTCACTAGACTCTGGGGTGGTCCCAGTGGATTGGAAATTAACAAACGTGACACCACTGTTTAAAAAAGGAGGTAGGCAGAAAGCAGGTAAGTATAGGGCAGTTAGCTTAACTTCAGTAGTAGGGAAGATGCTGGAATCTATCATCAAGGAAGAAATAGTGAGGCGCCTGGATGGAAATTGTCCCATTGGACAGATGCAGCATGGGTTCATAAAGGGCAAGTCATGCCTAACTAATTTAGTGGAATTTTATGAGGACATTACCAGTACGGTAGACAAAGAGGAGCCAATGGATGTGATATATCTGGATTTCCAGAAAGCTTTTGACAAGGTGCCACACAAAAGGTTGCTGTAAGATAATGATGCATGGTGTTAAGGATAAAGTAGTAGCATGGATAGAGGATTGGTTAATTAATAGAAAACAAAGAGTGGGGATTAATGGGTGTTTCTCCGGCTGGCAATCAGTAGCTAGTGGTGTCCCTCAGGGATCAGTGTTGGGCCCACAATTGTTCACAATTTACATAGATGATTTGGAGTTGGGGACCAAGTGCAATGTGTCCAAGTTTGCAAACGACACTGTGAGTGGTAAAGCAAAAAGTGCAGAGGATATTGGAAGTCTGCAGAGGGATTTGGATAGTTTAAGTGAATGGGCTAGGGTCTGGCAGATGGAATACAATGTTGACAAATGTGAGGTTATCCATTTTGGTAGGAATAACAGCAAAAGGGATTATTATTTAAATGATAAAATATTTAAAAATGCTGCTGTGCAGAGAGACCTGGGTGTGCTCGTGCATGAGTCGCAAAAAGTTGGTTTACAGGTGCAACAGATGATTAAGAAGATGAATGGAGTTTTGTCCTTCATTGCTAGAGGGATGGAGTTTAAGACTAGGGAGATATAAGGTGTTAGTGAGGCCACACCTGGAGTATTGTGTTCAGTTTTGGTCTCCTTACCTGAGAAAGGACGTACTGGCGCTGGAGGGTGTGCAGAGGAGATTCACGAGGTTAATCCCAGAGTTGAGGGGGTTGGATTACGAGGAGAGGTTGAGTAGACTGGGACTGTACTCGTTGGAATTTAGAAGGATGCGGGGGGATCTTATAGAAACATAGAAAATTATGAAGGGGATAGATGGGATAGATGTGGGGAGGTTGTTTCCACTGGCGGGTGAAAGCAGAACTAAGGGGCATAGCCTCAAAATAAAGGGAAGTAGATTTCGGACTGAGTTTAGGAGGAACTTTTTCACCCAAAGGGTTGTGAATCTATGGAACTCCCTGCCCAGTGAAGCAGTTGAGGCTCCTTGATGAAATGTTTTCAAAATAAAATAGACAGTTTTTTGAAGAATAAAGGATAATGGTGTTCGGGCGGGAAAATGGAGCTGAGTCCACAAAAGATCAGCCATGATCTCATTGAATGGCGGAGCAGGCTCGAAGGACCATATGGCCTACTCTTGCTCCTAGATCTTAAGTTCTTATTATGAAAGATCTCTTCCAATTAATATTATTCCACTGCCTTTTCCCCAAATAACTGTTTAAAATATTTATCCACTATCCTTTCCACAATCTGTTTCCATCACAGTTTCTGGTCAGCTAATCCATGGCCTAAAGCCTTCTGCACAAAAAAACATGAATCTCGTTCATTTTAAATTGATGTGTTCTAGTTACTGACTCACTGAGACCAGTTGGCGACTCACTGGAGACCAGTTGGCTATTCACTTGAGACTAGTTGGCGACTCACTTGAGACCAGTTACTGACTCACGGACCAGTGGAAATATTTGTTGCTGATTTACCCCGTCAAGACACTTCATAATTTCGATCACTTCCATCAGAATTGATTTAGTTCCGATGTAAAACGTTTCCCAATTTTTCTCTAGTCCCTCCGTCCTGCTGCCATTATTACTTATAGATTTTGCATTCTCTCCACCACCTCGATATTCTTATTAAAATAGGCTATCAAAATAGGGACACTATATTCCAACTGAGACCAGGAATGGACAGACTTTAATTCATGTCCTTCCACCATCTTTATAGCCAGTGGCTGCATGTTTGGAGTGTTTGATTTGTCACCATTTACAATTGCCCACATTCCTCACATTGATCCATACCCCACTCAGGCTTTTGAAGAGGGATGTGTAATGATGTCATGGCTGTGTTGTAATTCACCAACTGACCGCTAGGAGTCTCACTAGTATATAAGTGAATATTAGATTCGGGTGACCCCTCAGACAAGCTGGAGGAAGCTGGGGAGAGGCTGCTTGTGCATATTCACACTATTAATCATGTGTTGTTTGTGTATATTTGACCCACATTAATGTTAATAAATTGTTCATAGCTTTAGCTACAAGTGTTCTTGTAATATAAATCAGGCCTTCCGACAAGAACATTACAGGAGGCGGCAGAGATTAAGAAACAAGGTCAGGAAAGCTGGTGATGACAATAAAGGCCCCAGTTACTGAGTCTCCCGCTGGCACCATTAATGCTGAGTCAACCGTTGCTCATATTACAGACAAGTCTCTAAAACTATGTCAAAAGGCAATTGAAAACTTGCAGTCAGATTTGTCTCACCACTTGTTACTGGTTCAATAATTGCCACCCAATGAGGGTTTATTTATTTTTTTACCTTGTACAGTAATCTGAATAATTTCTGAATCTTCTGGTTCTGTCTTCACTTTCTTCATTGTTGTCAGATCAATGGAGGTACCTGTGAGCGGAGGAGGAAGAGGAAACTCATGGTCAGAAAATCCATTGCACAGTCTCCCATGGCATCATGGGCAGCATGCTGGGAGTGGGTCAGGTCAAAGGTCGGGTCCTCTTGGTGGCGTCCTTCACCAGGCAACGTTGGTCAATGGTTGCAGCTCCCTTGGGTGCGTCAATGTGTTAGGCATGGGCTGGGACGGAGGGAGGGGCGGACGGATGGAGGAAGGGGCGGACGGATGAAGGAAAGGAACAGGGTAGTTCAACGTCTCCTAGAAGCCCTTAGTCACATTGAATTATTTATGGTGCTAGGATCAGATTTCTGCCTTTGTTCTGCAACAGGAACCCAGAAAGACAAAAAGAGGAATCAATCTCGAAGCATGGGCTCCCTTCAAGCTATTTAACCTTCAAATAAAAGTTCGCCAATTTCAAACACAATTCAACAGGACTCCAGAATATGGATATCAATTGCCATTCCTGTCAACTGACTATTTTCGCCAAATGATGATGCAAGATCCTAACCCAATTGATCCCACCCTATCCTGTGTCCTGTTTGATTCTTTGTCGATGTGACATTAAGCTCCATAATCTTCACCTCTCTCTCCCTCTCCACAGATTACGGAATTTAATTGATACAACTAAATTTGATAGAAAAACTAAATTCTGCTAAGCCCACCACCCCAATGCTGTTTTATTCATACTAATGTCCCTTAGTTCCGTTCTTACGAACAAATTACAACATCTGCACAGCCATATTCTGGTGCAGATACGAACATTTCTCATGCTGTTAATATAAGAAACTCTGTTTATTTTCCCTCATTAATATTAACATAGGGGTTAATGTTTTTAAAAGGAGTGGGTTATACCTCTGTAAAAGTATGAATTGAGCCACAGGTTATCGGTTTACAGGAGATCACCGGCTCTGATACTGAAATAGCCAAAGCCTTTAGCAATCATTAAGAAACAGGTCTTGAAACAGAATTGCAGCTGAGGAAGCAGGAATTGCACAAATTATTTTGTCTGTTTTAAAATAGAGAATGAATAATACCATGTCCTCAGATCAAGATATTCCACAGTGAGGATGAGCAGCGTGAAATGAGGCAGGGTCATTTTTCTCCACCAGGGCTGGCCTTGTGGACCCTCCTGTGTGGTGTATTTGTGTGAGAGAGTGTATGTGAGAGTGTGTGTGTGAGTGAGTGTGTGAGAGTGCATGGGAGTGTGTGTGTGTCTATGTGTCTGTGCGAGAGTGTGCGTGTGAGTAAGCAAGTTAGTGAATATGAGCATTTGTGTGTGTGTGCACCTGTATGTGACCGAGCGTCCGTATGTGTGTGAGAGCTAGCCTATGTCTGAGTTAGCACGCACAGGTGCATATGTATGTGTGCACGCATGCGTGTGCAAGAAGCATGTGTGCACGCATGTGTGAACGTGTGTGTGTGTGTGTGTGTGTGTGTGTGTGAGCATGTGTGTGTGAGTCTGCGTTGCGTGAGTGGGTGTATATTTGGGAAGTGGTGTTGGGAGAACAAGAAACTGGGTGGAGTTTTATTGCCGAAAGGAGTGACCCCTCTTGCTGCTTTCTTGAGACTCAATGCACCTTGATGTAAGAATGATTAATTCTGGAATGTAACTTTCAGCAGCTGTGAAGCTGTAAAAATAAGTTTAAAATAACAAAGACAGGAAGGTTCGATGTGCAATTTTCAAATGGAGCATATTACACAAATCACAGTTACTCACCCGTTTCATTTTCTTTAATCTTCATAGACCTGATAAGAGAAAAAGCACCTTTCAAAATCTGAAACTTTATAATGCAGGGCAGAATCTAAAGAGTTTGGCTATAAAGTAAACAGCTAGAAGATCTTTCTTTGCAACTAATGTATAGGAGCATCTGCACAATGAGTCTATCAGGGAGGACAAGTAATGAATTACGATTTTAGCAATTTGATTTGATTTGATTTATTATTGTCACATGTATTAGTATACAGTGAAAAGTATTGTTTCTTGCATGCTGTACAGACAATGCATACTGTACATAGGGAAGGAAGGAGAGACTGCAGAATATAATGTTACAGTCATAGCAAGGTAGAGAAAAGATCAACAAAATACGAGGTAGGCCCATTCAAAGGTCTGATGGCAGTAGGGAAGAAGCTGTTCTGGAATCGGTTGGTACGTGACCTCAAACTTTTGTATCTTTTTCCTGACGGAAGAAGGTGGAAGAGAGTATGTCCGGGGAGCGTGGGGTCCTTAATTATGCTGGCTGCCTTTCTAGGGCAGAGCATGATCCATACCAAGCTGTGATACAACCAGAAAGAATGCTTTCTATGGTGTATCTGTAAAAGTTGGTGAGAGTCGTAGCTGACATGCCAACTTTCCTTAATCTTCTGATAAAGTAGAGTCGTTGGTGGGCTTTCTTAACTATAGTGTCGGCATGGAGGGGACCAGGACAAGTTGTTGGTGATCTAGACACCTAAAAACCTAAAGCTCCCGACCCTCTCTACTACGTTCCCATTGATGTAGACAGGGGCAATTTGGTAATTTTATACAGCACAAAAATAAGTCATTGGGTCTAACTAGCCTGTTTTGATGTTTATAATAAACACAAGTCACCTCTTATTCCATATACTTCACCTCCCCCACTCAACACATCTTTCCTTTTCCCTTTTCTCTAATGTACTTGTCTAGTTTCCTTCTAAAATATTGACGTTATTTGCCTCAATTACTTTTTGGAGCATGGATTTAGAATATGGGACTGGGTAAAGAAATTGCTCCTTACAATCTTTCTGCCACTGGAAACAGTTTCTCTTTATTTACTTTGTGCAAAACTGTTCATGACCTTAAACGTCTCTTTCAAATCTCTTCTGAACCTGCTGTGCCCCATGGAGAACAACCTCCACGTTTCCAGTCTGCAGACATCAGTGAAGACCCTCAGCCCTGGTATTGCCGAGACTTTGCTGTGGCAAAGGATCTAAGAATGGTGCCTTCTGTTAGCCCCGAAACCTCTCAGTTCAAAACCTTGGTCCCATACGTTACTGACATTGTGAGCCGATAGTGGCACAGCAAGGGGAACAGGGAATAAAAAACAGAAAATGCTGGATAAACTCAGCAGGTCTGGCAGCATCTGTGGAGAACAAAACAGAGTTAATGTTTAGAGTCCGTATGTTTCTTCTTCAGAGCTGAAAAGGGGTGGGACTGTGACGGATTATAAAGTTGTTTTTCTTAAAACATTTTATTAGGGTATTTGTAGTTTTTATAATAATAACAACAACATGAACATAGTATACAAGACATTTCCATCCCTCACACCCCCAACACAGGAACAATAGCCTAAACCCCCCCCCTAGATTTTTGTCTCTGCTGACTGTCATGATATTCAGGTGAACATCACAGCACATACATACACACATAATGATGGACAGATCAACGGACCAATCAATACACACAACACGACAGCCAATCACGGACAAGAGCATACACAGTACAAAGCAGGGAACACGACACTTCCTGGGCACTCGAGCAGGAGAGAGCTCAGGGCACAGACCTCATTGCCAGCTTCTCAGAGGTTCACCATGTGCTGAATACCAGAGTTTACTGTGTTTATAGTTCAATGAAATAAAACTGCGTTGTACCATACACAACCGTGTTGGTTCATCTGTGTGTCAGAGTACCCAACACTTCATGATACCAGGAGTGAATTGACACCTACCCACAAATCTGCCATCCTGCGCCATGGACACCGTCAACACACCGCAGACGCTGCAAGTCGCTGGGAACCTCAGCGTAAATTGGAAGCTGTTCAAGCAGCGCTTCCAGCTCTTTCTGGAAGCCAACGAAAGAGGGAGCGCCTCGGACACCAGAAAGATCGCCATCCTCCTCACCACCGCAGGGCAGCACGCCATCCATGTCTACAACTCCCTGGTGTTCGCGGAAGGCGAGGACAAATCCAAATACGAGATGGTCCTTCCCAAGCTCGACCAACACTTCAACGTCGAGGTCAACGAGAGCTTCGAGAGATATGTCTTCCAGCAGCGCCTGCAAGGTAAGGATGAGCTCTTTCAGTCATTCCTTACCCATCTCCGCATCCTCGCGCAGTCCTGCGGTTACGACACCACCTCGGACTCCATGATTCGGGACCAGATCGTTTTTGGGGTCACCTCAGGCACCCTATGCCAGCAGCTTTTAAAAATAAAAGGCCTCACCTTAGCCTCCGCAATCGAAGCCTGTGTCCTGCACGAAAACGCGACTAGCCGCTATGCACAATTTCAGGCGACCGAATCGGCGCGGCGGGGGTCCTACGCGGCCGGATTGGCGAGCCAGGTGCCCCATTAGGCCGAACGGGTCCAGGCGATCGAGTTCCTCCCGGCCCGCGGCCCGGATGACGTCGGCCATTTTGCGCGCTTTTCGAGGCCTCCCGCGCTTGTGCGCGCCAAAACCTACGGCAACACTGAGGGACGTGATGCGCAGGCGCACCCGACGCAAGACCGAACTGCGCATGCGCAGTGGCGCAACGAACGTCATGGCGTCACGACGTGCGGCAACTGTGGAGCTGCACATTGAAAGCGGCAATGTCCCGCAAGAACCCGACAATGCCTATGCTGTGGCAAAGTGGGCCACTATGCTGCTTACTGTCGAGCAGCTCAACCTGTCAATCTTCCACAATTCCGACAACCTCGCAGGGACGTGCGGACCATTCAGCCTCCCCATTACGAATCTTGCCCAGATGACATCCAGACCGGTGACACAGATGACCGAGACGCCTTCCGTGTTGCGGTCATTGATGGGAACCGCGTTAACACGATCAATCCGGGTGATGAATGGTGTACCACCCTGATGGTCAACCGATCGCCGATAACTTTCCGCCTGGACACTGGCGCCTCCGCCAACCTCATAGCATGATCAGCCTTCTACGCCATGAAGGTCAAACTACCAATTCGGCCGTCCCGGTGCAGGATGGTCGACTACAACGGGAACGTTGTCCCGGCTATGGGATCCTGCCAGCTCCAGGTGACACACAACACACACACACGGCCACACTCTCGTTCGAGATAGTCGGCTCATCGAAGGACTCCCTGCTAGGCGCACAGGCATGCAAGGCTCTCCACCTCGTGCAACGAGTCCACTCGCTCTCTCCAGACGGAACGTCTGACTTCCCGGATGCAGAGTTTAATGCACAGCTCCAATCGCTCCTCGCCCACAACCAGGAGGCATTCGAGGGCATGGGAACACTGCCATACACCTATAGAATTCGGCTCAAACCAGACGCCACCCCGGTCATTCACGCACCTCACAGGGTCCCTGCGCCACTCAAAGACCGCCTCAAGCAGCAGCTGCAGGATCTCCAGGATCAAGGGGTCCTATCCAGGGTCACGGAGCCCACACCGTGGGTCAACTCCATGGTGTGTGTCAAGAAGCCCTCCGGCGAGCTCCGGATCTGTATTGACCCAAAAGACCTCAATAACAATATTATGAGGGAACATTACCCTATACCCAAACGGGAAGAGATCACGAGCGAAATGGCCCAGGTGAAAATATTTACAAAACTGGATGCCTCGAAGGGCTTTTGGCAGATCCAACTCGATCCGTCAAGCCGAAAGCTGTGCACCTTCAACACCCCTTTCGGCAGGTTCTGCTACAACCGAATGCCATTTGGCATCATCTCGGCATCCGAGGTCTTTCACAGGATCATGGAGCAGATGATGGAAGGCATCGAAGGGGTGCGCGTATACGTGGACGACGTCATCATCTGGTCCACCACACCACAGGAGCACATCTATCGTCTCCAACGCGTCTTTGCGCGCATACGCGAAAACAGCCTGCGCCTCAACCGAGCCAAGTGTTCTTTCGGCCAAACCGAGCTGAAGTTCCTGGGGGACCACATTTTCCGGTCAGGGGTCCGTCCGGATGCAGACAAGGTGAGCGCCATTACAGCCATGCCGCAGCCGGCAGACAAGAAAGCAGTACTACGCTTCCTAGGCATGGTCAACTTCCTGGGGAAGTTCATTCCCAACCTGCCTCCCACACAACAGCTCTGCGCCACCTCGTCAGAAAGTCCACGGAGTTCCAGTGGCAGCACACACACCAGCAGGAATGGGAGGAGCTCAAACTCGAGCTCACCACAGCACCGGTACTGGCGTTTTTCGACACGTCTCGTGCTACTAAAATCTCGACCGATGCCAGCCAGTCCGGCATTGGGGCAGTGCTCCTGCAGCGGGATGACACTGCGTCATGGGCCCCGGTCGCCTATGCCTCGCGGGCCATGACCCCCACAGAGCAGCGCTACGCGCAGATTGAAAAGGTGTGCCTGGGCTTGTTAACCAGTTTAGACAAGTTCCATGATTAGGTGTATGGTCTTCCCCGGTTCACGGTTGAAACTGGCCACCGCCCCCTGGTCAGCATCATAAACAAGGACCTGAACGAGGTGACCCCTCGCCTCCAGCGCATCCTACTTAAACGTAGGAGGTATGACTTCCAACTGGTCTACACCCCGGGAAAGGACCTTATCATTGCGGATGCCCTATCGAGAACAGTGAGCACGCCGCCAGAATTGGAGGGGTTCGTATGTCAGGTCGAGGCGCAGGTGGCCTTCACATCGGCAAATCTGCCAGCTGACAACTCCAGTCTGGCCCGTATTCGCCGAGAGACTGAGGCCGACCCCCTTCTACAACGTGTGATGTGCCACATAACAGGAGGGTGGCTCAAAGGGCAGTGCCCGCAATTCTACAATGTCCGAGACGACTTGGCCGTCATTGATGGTGTCCTTCTGAAGCTGGACCGGATTGTGATTCCGCAAAGCATGCACAAGCTGGTTCTCGACCAACTACACGAAGGCCACCTGGGGGTCGAGAAGTGCAGAAGGAGGGCCCGAGAGACGGTATACTGGCCGGGCATCAGTGATGATATTGCCAATATGGTGCTAAACTGCCCAACCTGCCAAAGGTTTCAGCCGGCGCAACCTCCTGAAACGCTTCTGCCCCATGAGCTGGTGACGTCCCCCTGGGCGAAGGTGGGTATGGACCTCTTTCACGCGCTCGGCAGGGACTATGTCATCATCGTTGACTACTTCTCCATCTACCCAGAGGTCATACGCCTGCACGATTTGACGTCGTCCGCTGTCATAAGGACCTGCAAAGACACCTTCGCTCGCCACGGCATTCCGATGACTGTCATGTCGGACAATGGGCCCTGTTTCGCCAGCCAGGAATGGTCATCGTTTGCTGCCTCGTATGGCTTCACACACGTGACGTCCAGCCCTCTGCATCCCCAGTCCAACGGAAAGGCAGAGAAGGGCTTTCACATTGTCAAGCGGCTCCTCTGTAAGGCTGCTGCTGCCGGATCAGATTTCTGCCTCGCCCTGCTGGCCTATCGCTCGGTCCCACTAGCCACTGGTCTCTCACCAGCCCAGCTGCTGATGGGTCGCGCCCTCAGGACTACTATACCTTCCATTCTGGCGCCCACGATCGACCTTGCTCCGGTACTGCACAGGATGCAACTGCAGCGCAGTCGCCAGAAGAGGTCATATGACACACGGGCAACTGATCTTCCCGCCCTGGCCCCTGGAGACGATGTCCGCATCCACCTACCAGAAGGTGGCTGGTCAGCACCGGCCGAAGTTCTCCGACGCGTGGCTCCCCGTTCGTTCCTGGTTCGCATGCCTGATGGATCCGTTCGTCGGCGCAATCGCCGGGCTCTTCGCCTGCTTCCACGCTCGCTACGAGACCTTACACCGACACCGTGCCCTCCTGTTGTTCCTGATTTCGACTTCGTGGAGCTGCCTCCCACCATGCCCCTTCCATCATCGCCCGTGGCCAGGCCCGTTCCTCAGCCGGTGGTTCCAGACCCCTTGAGGCGGTCAACCCGAATTCGTCGCCCACCTACTAGACTGGACTTATGAGACTGTTTATACATTGAACTCATACTACCACTTTGTTAATATGTTCTTATCGTTATAGGAATTCACTTTATCGTTCAACGTTTCCCCGTTCTTTGTTCATGGTACAACCTTGTTGTTATGTCACACCCGACATCGCCCCTTGTATATAGTTAAACCCCATGTACATGCTGTAAATATTGCACACACACACATTTAGCTACACTCAGTACACATCTCTATTTATAACCACGTAGGCACATAATTCTGTAAAAAAGGGGGGATGTCATGATATTCATGTGAACATCACAGCACATATATACACACATAATGATGGACAGATCAACGGACCAATCAACACGACAGCCAATCACGGACAAGAGCATACACAGCACAAAGCAGGGAACACGACACTTCCTGGGCACTCGAGCAGGAGAGAGCACAGGGCACAGACCTCACTGCCAGCCACTCAGAGGTTAACCATGTGCTGAATACCAGAGTTTACTATGTTTATAGTTCAATGAAATAAAACTGCGTTGTACCATACGCAACTGTGTTGGTTCGTCTGTGTGTCAGAGTACCCAACACTTCACTGACATTTAATTTTCCCTGAAAAAGTCGGCAAATTCTGCCACCTCCAGACAAACCCTAACATTGACCCTCTTAGGGCGAACTTTATTTTCTTGGGACTGAGAAACCCAGCCATGTCGCTCACCCATGTCTCTGATTTCGGGGGCTTCGAGTCCCTCCACATTAACAGTATCCATCTCTGGGCTACCAGGGAGGCAAAGGCCAAAACCAGCCTCTGACAGATTATAAAGTTGGAAAGGCGGCTGGGGAAGGTGGGGCAGAATAGGAGGTCGGGGATAGGTGGGGACGAAGTAGCAATTTGATAATGTCGTGGACATAAGACAAGAAGGTGTTAATGGTAACATTAAAAGACTAAAGAAGATGCTGATAGTGGCATAAAGATAAAATAAAGCAAACAGAAAAACAAGTGACGCATAGTCTAGTGGGGGGGGGGGGGGGGTCATTGGGACAAAATAAAGGAGTAAAAATAGAGGAGAGAGCTTACAGTCTAATGTTGTTGAACTCAATGTTGACTCCAGAAGGTTGTAAAGTGCCTGATCAGAATTTGAGATGCTGCTCCACCAGTTTGCGTTGAGCTTCACAGGAACATTGCAGCAGGCCAAGGACAGGCTGTGGACATGCACGCAAGATGGTGAATTGAACTGGCAAATGACAGGAAGGTTGAGGGTCATGCTTGCGGACTGAGCGAAGGTGTTCCGCAAAGCCTGTGGTCACCCAGCCTGTGTCTAGTCTTCCCAATGTAGAGCAGACCACACAGTGGACCAAATTGAAGGAGGTGCAAGAGAAACAAGGAAATGTGTCTAGAGGACATGTTATAGGGTATCTCTTAAAACATTGACAGTGCAAAGCTCAAGAGGAAGTGAAAATTAGAGTGGGTGAATTCGAAATCAGGAACAGAAAGAAGAATAAAGAGAGGGGAAGAAAGGTTGGAGAAAGAAAGTGAAGAGATTCTTTTAAAATAAAATTATATTTGACATTTTAAAAACGTCCAATAATTAATACTTGAACGAATGCTTGTAATGGTAAACTTCCAGTTCCGGAAAGGATAATTAGCAAAAAATTAACACTTATGTTGTAGTTAAAAGGGTGCTTACACTTGAGATGACAATACTTCAGTATTGAGTTTGGTCTCCAACTACCCTGTAAGTAAACCAACTTCACAGCTTCCCAATAGTGAGCTGGACAGTGAGATACTGTTTAGGTAAAGCTGCTGATAAAGATAACACTCAGACAGCAACTTTGGGAGAGTTGGGTTTAACTGCCTGGCTGCAGAAATGTATTATTTATGCATAAATAACAGGAAGCACCATTACTCTCACTATATCAATTGTAATCTCAACAACATATTTGATGAAAAAGTTTGGCGAGGTTCTCTGGTGTGGCGGGATCTTTTGGTCTCGCCACTGTCAATGGGAATTCCCATTAAATCCACCCCATGCCGCTGGGAAACCTGCGGCGGAGGTGCGCCGTTGGCATGACCAGAAGATCCAGGTGGCGTGAACAACCGGGAGACCTGGTCCATTTAATCTAAAGGAGAGCTGTCCACATGTGTTTAGCATATTTCTTTTCTCTGGGGACTCGAAGAACACCCCAATAACTGTGTTATTTTAGTTGCGTTGGCAGGAAACCAGATGATGTCACTTTTGGATGGGATTCCTATCACTGCATTTGCGTGTTTGGAAAAAAAATTGGGACTGAAAGTTTACCCAAGGCTTAAACTATCGTTTTTCTACAGAGACAGGCAATTGATGAATAAACATATCGCTGCGCTTACAATCTGGAGGAAGGACCGTATCGGAAATGTTTGGCATATCAACACTCTGGGTGAATCTGAAATGCGTTTTGTAGTCCTACAGCTTGGATCTTTGAAGGAAAAATATTGTATGGGCGGAGCAGACATCATTGGGAAAGAAGAGCAGGCAGGAATCTTGACTCCAGCCTAATTATTACAGAGTCAATAACCATTTTCCCTTGAATTTCTTCCATTCTAATATGAATGGCTGGGTCCTTTTGGGTAAAGGCTAAGGCAGGAGGACATCATTGAAGCAGACCATAATTTACCAGTTTGATTGGTCTATTCCCTCAGCTGTGGAGAAGTTGGGGGCATTGTAGTTGTCCTCAGGATGCTGGGCGGGGAGAAGGGCAATCAGCCAGGGCTCTCATCGCTTTCAGCTATCCCTACTGATGTATACGGATATGGAGGGAGAACAGAACTCAGCTCCTTTCTGATGGCATCCACTGAAGGGACTGTTAACATTTGCTATTTGACTCACTCATGAAGATTGGCACCTTGGGTAAGGTCGGTTACCATTCGATGGTAGTAGTCACGTTAGTGAACTCATAATCCAGAGAAACCGGATTAATAATCTGGAGAATACGGATTCAGATCCCATCACTTTAAAAAAAATTTTCGAGCACCCAATTCATTTTTGCAATGAAGGGGCAATTTTGCGCAGCCAATCCACCTACCCGGCACATCTTTGGGTTGTGGGGGTGAAACCCACACAAAAGCGAGGAGAATACTGTGGCCCTATTGTGATTGGTATGGCTTGGGTAAGCGTCATAGGCCATGGTTTTCAGGGCCTGTTCACTAAGGGCGAGACTCCCGTTTCGGTCGGTAACTCTCGCGCGAGGGTCTTAACAGGATTTGCGGCGGCAAGATCTCAGTTTGAGATCTCCTCACTGCCGATGAAATCAGGTTCACACCCTAGTGGAGAGGGGGGGGCTTTAACTTCACTTTGAGATTGGGGAACCCTATAAAAATGGCATCCTGATCTCAGAATCCCCGCATCACCGGTGAGTTTGGGACATGCGCGCGCGCGCACCGCCCCCCCCCCCCCCCCCCGCCCCTGCCCCGTGGGCTCGTCGTGTGATCCTCACCAGCACTTTGAAATTGCACAGGATGCCGCTGGATCAGGTGAGAAAAGGCAGCTCTGAAACCAACGACTTTCACAGGTTCTCTCACCTGATTCAACACTCAGTGCAATTTCTGGACAATTCCAACAACATAATTTGGATTGTGTTCGGTGAGATAGTCCAGGGGTGAGCTAATTCAGGCTTTTTTAATAATCACTTAAACATGAATGGGAGATCCAATCTTCTGATATGAGCTTGCCAGGAAAGCAGGAAGGATTTTCAGATGTCCTTTAAATTAATACAAGGCAGATAGTGAAAATTTAGACATTATATTTCTTGCATATTTTAACCCGAGTTAGCATTGAACACACCTTTCCAGAAAGTTCTCTATGCAATTCTTAATATTTCTTTTTTTTTAAATATATTTTATTGAAAATTTTTCGATCACAGTTTTTTCCCCTTACACATCAAACATAACAAAAAAGAAAATTTAACAGTGAACAAATGGCTAATCAACATGGTAAACTAATCATTTAACATAAACTAAAACTTTCCACCCCCCCCGCCCCCCTGGGTTGCTGCTGCTGGTCATCTGTCTTCCCTCTAGCGTTCCCCTAGGTAGTCGAGGAATGGCTGCCACCGCCTGGTGAACCATTGAGCCGATCCTTTCAGCGCAAACTTCATCTGCTCCAGTTTTATGAACCCCGCCATATCGTTTATCCAGGCCTCCAGTCCGGGGGGTTTTGCTTCCTTCCACATGAGTAAAATCCTACGCTGGGCTACCAGGGACGCAAAGGCCACAACATCGGCCTCTTTCGCCTCCTGCACTCCCGGCTCATCCGCAACTCCAAATAGAGCTAGCCCCCAGCCTGGTTTGACCTGGACCTTCACCACCTTCGAGATCACTCCCGTCACTCCCTTCCAGTACCCCTCCAGTGCCGGGCACGACCAAAACATATGTGCGTGGTTTGCCGGGCTTCCGCCGCACCTCCCACACTTGTCCTCCACTCCAAAGAACCTGCTCAATCTTTCTCCCGTTATGTGTGCTCTATGTAGCACCTTGAATTGAATCAGGCTAAGCCTGACGCACGAGGAAGAGGAATTTACCCTGCTTTGGGCATCAGCCCACATACCCTCCTCTATCTCCTCCCCTAGCTCTTCTTCCCACTTTCCTTTTAGTTCGCCCACCGACTCCTCCCCCTCTTCCCTCATCTCTCGGTATATCTCTGACACACCTCCCCGACCCACACCCCCGAAAGCACTCTGTCCTGGATCCCCTATGCCGGGAGCAGCGGAAATTCCCTCACCTGTTGTCTTGTGAATGCCCTCACCTGCATATATCGAAGGAAGTTTCCCCGGGGCAACTTATACTTTTCTTCCAATGCTCCCAAGCTCGCAAACGCCCCATCTATAAATAAATCTCCCACCCTCCTAATTCCCAACTGGTGCCAGCTTTGAAATCCTCCATCCATCCTCCCTGGGGCAAACCTGTGGTTGTTCCTGATTGGGGACCCCACCAGGGCTCCCCGCGCACCTCTCTGTCGCCTCCATTGTCCCCAAATATTCAATGTTGCTGCCACCACTGGGTTCGTGGTAAACATTTTTGGTGAGAGCGGTAGCGGCGCCGTCACCAGCGCCTCTAGGCTCGTCCCTTTACAGGACTTTCTCTCCAGTCTTTTCCACGCCGCTCCCTCTCCCTCCATCATCCATTTACGAATCATCGCCACATTGGCGGCCCAATAGTAGTCGCCCAAATTCGGTAGCGCCAATCCTCCTCTGTCTCTGCTACGTTGTAGGAACCCCCTCCTTACCCTCGGTACTTTCCCTGCCCACATGAAGCTTGTGATGCTCCTGTCTATTTTTTAAAAAAAGGTCTTAGTGATTAGTATAGGGAGACATTGAAATACAAATAAGAACCTCGGGAGGACCATCATCTTAATTGCCTGCACTCTGCCCGCCAACGACAGAGGCTGTATATCCCACCTCTTGAAGTCCTCCTCCATTTGTTCTACCAATCGTGTCAGATTAAGTCTGTGCAAGGTTCCCCAGCTCCTAGCGATCTGAATCCCCAGGTATCGGAAGTTTCTTTCCACTTTCCTTAGAGGCAGGCCTTCTATCTCTCTACTCTGGTCCCCAGGGTGTATCACGAATAGTTCACTCTTCCCCATGTTAAGCCTATATCCCGAGAAATCTCCGAACTCCCTCAATATCTGCATGACCTCTGTCATCCCCCCCACTGGGTCCGTCACATACAACAGTAGGTCATCTGCGTATAACGACACTCGGTGTTCTTCTCCCCCTCTAATCACCCCTCTCCATTTCCTGGAGTCTCTCAACGCCATGGCCAGAGGTTCAATTGCCAACGCGAACAACAATGGAGATAGCGGGCATCCCTGTCTTGTTCCCCTATATAGTCGGAAATACTCCGATCTTTGCCGACCCGTGACCACACTTGCCGTTGGGGCCCCATAAAGGAGTTTGACCCAGCTGATAAACCCATTCCCGAACCCAAACCTCCTTAGCACCTCCCATAAGTACTCCCACTCCACCCTATCAAATGCCTTCTCTGCATCCATTGCCGCCATTATCTCTGCCTCCCCCTCCACTGGGGGCATCATTATCACCCCTAATAGTCGTCGCACGTTGACATTCAGTTGTCTCCCCTTTACGCACCCTGTCTGGTCTTCGTGCACCACCCCCGGGACACAGTCCTCTATCCTCGATGCCAGTACCTTTGCCAGCAATTTGGCGTCCACATTCAATAATGAAATAGGTCTATAGGACCCGCACTGCAACGGATCTTTATCCCGCTTCAGAATTAGCGATATCGTTGCCTCCGACATTGTCGGGAGTAAAGTCCCTCCTTCCCTGGCCTCATTAAACATCCTCACCAACAGCGGGGCCAACAGGTCCACGTATTTTCTATAAAATTCCACCGGGAACCCGTCTGGTCCCGGAGCCTTCCCTGCTTGCATATTCCCCAGCCCCTTAATAACATCGTCCACCCAAATCGGTGCCCCCAGGCCTTCCACCTCCTGCTCCTCCACCCTCGGGAACCTCAATTGATCCAGGAACTGCTGCATCCCCTCCTCTCCCTCCGGGGGTTGGGACCTATACAGTCCTTCATAAAAGGTCTTGAACACCTCGTTTTTCTTCCCTGCTCTCCGCACCGTAGCTCCCTTTTCGTCTCTCATTCCCCCTATCTCCCTCGCCGCTGTCCTCTTTCGCAGCTGATGGGCCAGCAGGCGACTAGCCTTTTCCCCATATTCATACCTCCTCCCCTGTGCCTTCCTCCACAGCACCTCCGCCCTTCTGGTGGTCAAAAGGTCGAACTCCGTCTGGAGTCGTCTTCTCTCCCTGTACAGTCCCTCCTCCGGGGTCTCCGCAAATTCCCTGTCCACCCTTAAAATCTCCCCCAGTAATCTTTCCCTTTCCTTGGCCTCTGTTTTCCCTTTGTGGGCCCCAATGGAGATCAGCTCTCCTCTGACCACCGCTTTTAGTGCTTCCCATACCACTCCCACTCGGACCTCCCCGTCGTCATTGGCCTCCAGGTACCTCTCAATACATCCCCGCACTCTTCCACACACTCCCTCATCCGCCATCAATCCCACATCCAATCGCCAGAGTGCTCGCTGCTCCCTTTCCTCTCCTAGTTCCAGGTCCACCCAATGTGGGGCATGGTCCGAAACCGCTATGGCTGAATACTCAGCTTCTTCCACCCTTGAGATCAACGACCTTCCCAGAACAAAAAAATCTATCCGGGAGTACACTTTATGGACATGGGAGAAGAAGGAGAACTCCCTGGCCCTCGGTCTAAGAAATCGCCATGGATCCACTCCCCCCATTTGGTCCATAAACCCCTTGAGCACCTTGGCCGCTGCCAGCCTTCGATCTGGATCTATCTAACCCTGGGTCCAGCACGGTGTTGAAGTCCCCTCCCAATATCAAGTTTCCTACCTCCAGGTCCGGTATACGACCCAACATCCGTCTCATAAATCCCGCATCGTCCCAATTCGGGGCATATACATTAACCAGCACGACCTCCATTCCCTCCAGCCTGCCACTCACCATTACATATCTACCTCCGCTATCTGCTACAATGCTCCTTGCTTCAAATGCTACCCGTTTCCCCACCAATATGGCCACCCCTCTATTCTTTGCATCTAGTCCTGAGTGGAACACCTGTCCCACCCATCCTTTCCTTAACCTAACTTGGTCCGCCACTTTCAGGTGCGTCTCCTGGAGCATAGCCACGTCTGCCCTTAGTCCTTTCAAGTGCGCGAGCACTCGGGCCCTTTTAATCGGTCCATTCAGGCCTCTCACGTTCCACGTGATCAGCCTCACTAGGGGGCTACCTGCCCCCTTCCCGTGTCGACTAGCCATCACCTTCTCTAGGCCAGTCCCGTATCCCGCCTCCGCGCTCCCACTCGCTCCCCAGGCGTCGCATTCCATCCCCGTCCACCCACTCTTTAGCCATTTCCTCTTTGATTTCCGCAGCAGCAACCCAGTTATCCCCCCCTCTCCCCCCCCGCTAGATCCCCTTCTAGCGTGATTGCTCCCCCCATATTACTTCCGCAAGTCAGTTGACTTCAACTGACCCCGGCTTCTCCTGCTCCCTCCTTGACCCCCCCGTGTGGGGAACTCCCATCTGCCTTGCGCCTGTCTTCCCGCCATTATCTTTCTGGCGCGGGAACATCCCTTTATCTGACCCGCCTCTTGTGGCGCAGCTCCCTTTCCCCTCCCACTCCCATTCCTCATTCTCCGCCTATGTCCCTTCTTTCCCCCCTCACCGGCGCCCACATTTCTTAGTGTCTCCCCCCTTCCCAATTTACTTCTCTATTTACATCGACAATGACATTCCCTACAGTATCAGTCCCTCAGTTCCGATCCAATTTCTCCTCTTTAATAAAGGTCCATGCTTCTTCTGCCGTTTCGAAATAGTGATGTCTCTCCTGGTACGTGACCCATAGTCGTGCCGGCTGCAGCATCCCGAACTTCACCTTTTTGTGTAACACCTCCTTGGCTCGGTTAAAACTCGCCCTCCTTCTCGCCACCTCCGCACTCCAATCCTGGTACACCCGTACCACTGCATTCTCCCATCTGCTACTCCGTACTTTTTTAGCCCATCTCAGGACCTCTTCTCTATCTTTAAGGCGGTGAAATCGCACGATTGTCGCCCTAGGTGGTTCTCCCGCTTTTGGTCTCCTCGCCGGGATCCGATGTGCCCCCTCCACCTCTAAGGGGCCCGCACGGGCCTCAGCTCCCATCAACGAGCTTAGCATCATGCTTACATAAGCCCCGCAATCCGCTCCTTCCACTCCCTCAGGGAGACCCAGTATCCGAAGGTTCTTCCTTCGCGCTCTGTTTTCTAGGGCCTCAATCCTTTCAATGCACCTTTTGTGGAGCACCTCGTGCGTCTGTGTTTTGACCGCCAGGCCCAGGATCTCGTCCTCATTATCCGTCACCTTCTGCTCCACCACGCGGAGCTCTGTCTCCTGGGTCCTTTGTGCCTCCTTGAGCCCCTCAATTGCCTGCAGCATCGGGGTCAGCACCTCCCTCTTTAGTAGCTCCACACACCGTCTCAAGAATTCGTCTTGCTCGGGCCCCCATGCCGCCTGGGCTTTCTCCGCCGCCATCTTGTGTCTTCTCCCTTTCTGTCCCTTTCGTTGAGGATTCCTCGCGCTGCAGCCGCCGCCGCCGATATTTTCCTCTTTCGTTGGGGGGGGGGGGGGGGGGGACTCCCTATTCACTCACCCCACACCGGGTTTCGTTGCACAAAAATTTCCCGTTGGGGCTCTTAAAAGAGCCCGAAGGTCCGTTGGAGCTGGAGCCGCCGAAACGTGCGGCTTAGCTAGTCATCGCCGCGACCGGAAGTCGCAATTCTTAATATTTCTGTAACAATTTATGAGACATACAAGTGTGTACAAATTCCATACTCGTCCATAAAGTAGGGTTGTTTGGTTCATCGTGCACTTCTCAAATAATTCAGCTGTGATGAGAAATTGGAGATAATTCCTATATCTGCTAATAGAAACACAACGGGCGTAATTCTCCGCTCCCGCGACTAAGTGCCCACGCCGTCGTGAACGCCGTCGAGGTTCACGACAACGCGAAACGGCCCCCATCTCGACCGATTCAAGGCCTCCTGCGTTTGTGCGCGCCAAACCTACGGCAACACTGAGGGACGTGCTGTGCAGGCGCGCCCAACGCAAGACCGAACTGCGCATGCGCAGTGGCGTAACGAACGCCATGACGTCACGGCGTGCGGCAACTGTGGAGCTGGACATTTAAAAGGGCAATGTCCTGCAAAAACCCGACAATGCCTACGCTGTGGCAAGATGGGCCACTACGCTGCCTACTGTCGAGCGGCTCAACCTGTTGATCTTCTCCATCTCCGACAACCTCGCAGGAACGTGCGGACCATTCAGCCTCTACATCACAACATCCAAACCGATGACACAGATGACCAAGACGCCTTCCGGGTTGCGGTCAGTGATGGGAACCAGGTCAACACCATCAATCCGGCCGATGAATGGTGTGCCACCCTGACGGTCAACCCGAATTCGTCGCCCACCTACTAGACTGGACTTATGAGACTGTTCACATGTTGAACTTTTGCAACCACTGTTTTATGTCTCTGTTTTCTCGTTACAGGCATTCGTTTGATCGTTCCAAATTTCCACGTTGTTCTTTGTTTTGTTATGGTACAACCTCGTTAGCATGTCACACCTGACATCACCCCTTGTATATAGTTAAGCCCCATGTACATGATGTAAATATTACGCACACACACACATTTAGCTGCACTCAGGACACATTTATATTTATAACCATGTAGGCACATAATCTTGTAAAAAAAAAGGGGGGGATGTCATGATATTCCAACATACATCATAACACATACATTATGATAGACAGAGCAACGGACCAATTAGCACACATAACACGACAGCCAATCACAGACAAGAGCAGACACAGTATAAAAAAAGAAACACGACACTTCCTGGGCAGTCCATCTGGAGACAGCTCAGGGCCAGGACCTCAAAGCAAGACACTCACACAGTCACAACGTGCTGAGTACCAAGTTTGATGTATAAATAGTTTAATGGAATAAAACTGCGTTGTACCAATCGCAACCGTGTTGATTCGTCTGTACCTCAGAGCACCCAACACTTCAGCGGGAAGCCGCCGTTTTGGGCAGGCCGCTCGGCCCATCCAGGCCGGAGAATAGTGGGTGTAGTGGAGAATCGCCATTTTGGGTGCCCCGGACGATTCTCCGGCCTGCGCCGCGCAGAACTCGACGGGGCCGTTTTCGCCGCTTGGGTGCATCGCGGGAGGGGGTCTGACCGGAGTCGCAGGGAAAAATGGCGCGCCAGGCGATTCTCCAAACCGGCGCGGGAGCGGAGAATCGCACCCAAAATATGTGGCACAGGTGAAGCTGTACAGCTGACTGTGTCTATGCTGAAAAAGCTATTCCGTCTAACCCCATTTTCCAGCTCTTAATCTGTGGGCCTGTAGTTTACAGCATTTCAAGTGTACATCCAATTAATACTTAAATGCATGGAGGGTTTCTGCCACTACTGCCCTCTCAGACAGAGAGTACCATACACTCCCCTGCCCTCTGGATGAAAACAATTAATCATCCTCCTCCTTCTTCTCCTCCAATCCCCTACCAATTAATTTAAACAATGTCCACTGGGGGCAGCACAGTGGCACAGTGGGTTAGCCCTGCAGCCTCACAGTGCCGAAGTCCCAGGTTCGATCCCGGCTCTGGGTCACTGTCCGTGTGGAGTTTGCACATTCTCCCCGTGTTTGCGTGGGTTTCGTCCCCACAACCCAAAGAAGTGCAGGCTAGGTGGATTGGCCATGCTAAATTGTCCTTTAATTTGAAAAAAAAAATGAATTGGGTCCACTAAATTTATTTATTTTTAAAAACAATGCCCACTGGCCATTAACCTCACTAATAAGGGAAGTAGATCTAGGCCCTTCAATTTTATATCCCTCAATTAAATTTCTCTTCAGTCTCTTCCAAAGAAAATAAATCCAATCTGCCCAATCTTTCCTTGTGGATAAAATTCTCCATTCCTGGCAACACCCTCGGAACTCTCCTCCATATAATCTCCAGTCGATCATATCCTTCCTGCAATGCTGTGACCAAATCTGTACACAATACAAGAGCGGTGTCCTAACTAGAGTTTTATCCAGTTCCAGCATAACCTCCCTAATCCTATACGCTATGTCTTAGCTCAGTAAGGAAATGTTTCCAGTTTGCTTTCCTGAACCACTTTATCTACCTGTCCTGCTACGTTCAGGGATCTGCGGACATGCATTCCAAAGTCCCCCTGTTCCTCTACACTCCTCAGAATCCTACCATTTACTGAGTGGTCCCTGATTGTCCTCCCCAAGTGCATTACCTCACATTTATCCAAATTGAATTCCACTAGTCATTTTTCTGCTCACCTGACCAGTCAGTCATTGAGCTTTACAGCACAGAAAGAGGCCCTTCAACCAATTGTGTACACGTCAGTTTTGAATCCAACTTGTCACTTGCTCTTGGATCCCAATGGCTCTCACTTCTCTGTGCCAATTGGGTCCCTCCCAAAAGCCTTGCTAAAATCCATGTGGAGTGCAGCAAATGTGAAACCCTTGTGAACTCTCCTCGTTACATCCTCAAAAGGTTCAATCAAGTTAATTAGACAGGACCCACCCTTAACAACCCCATACTGACTGTCCTTTTCTAATCTGTGTCCCTCTAATTGAGTTTATACCGACTCTCAGAATTATATCCAATTGAGTTGCTCACCACGGAGGTTCAGCCATAATGCCCCGATCTATTCCTTCCTCCCTTTTTAAACAACAGTATGAGCAGCGCCGTGCCTATAGCCAGGGAGATTGGAAAGTGAAATAGCCTCCACTATTTCCACCCCCTTTTCTCTTTGGCAGCCAGGGGGTTTATTTCACCCAGGCCTGGCAATTTATCCACTTTCAAAGATGCTAAACTCCTTTGTATTTCTTTTTTCCCATCCGATATTTCACACATTGAACCTCAATGCCTGCATCATTTCCATCTTTTTGTGCAAAGTATTCATTAAGAACCATGTCCATAACTTCCATATCCACACACAAGCTACTTTTTGGTCTCTAATTAGCCTTTCCTTTTCCCTTCGTCATCCTAATTATATTGGTGGCTTGTGCATGAAGCAAATCGATGTGTATTAACTGAGTCAGTAGCGAGGATGGCTCAAACGTAACCAGTATGAAGAAATTCTTATACATACTGGGCTAATTATGTTGCACATTCTCCCCGTGTCTGCGTTGGTCTCACCCCCCACAACCCAAAAAGATGTGCAGGGTAGGTCAATTGGCCACTCTAAATTGCCCCTTAATTGGAAAAAAAGAATTGGGTACTCTAAATTTATTTTAAAACATAAAATAATTACATTGGTGATCAATCTTACATTAACGAATATCAAGAGTAAAGAGGTTATCTAGGATGGGATGTCAAATATACGATGAAACGTTTAACGAGGTGTTGGCCATGGCTCAGTGGTAGGGCTCCGAGTCAGAACTTAAGTCCCCCTCCAAAGGCTTGAACATAAAACTAAGGCAACCATTCATGTGCAGTACTGAGGAGGTGCAGCACCGTCAGAGGTGCCAACTTTTGGGTGAAACGTTAAACTGATGTCCAGTCTACCCACCCCCACCCCCCACCCTCCCCAGGTGAGTCCAACAACCCTATTCAAAGATGAAGAGAGTTCTGGGAATACTGTCCTTCCAAGTAGGGATCCCTCAAACAACACTCTGAAAAACAAATGATTTTATTGCTGTTTGTGGAACCTTGATGCATACCTACTGGCCGCCACCTTTCCCACATTATGACATTCGCTACATTTCAGAGTACTTCAATGGCAGTCACGTGCTTTGGGCATCCTGATGTCGACCACATAAATGCAAGTTCTATCTTTTGAAATGATGACTCATATTAAAGGCTGATAGAAGTTAGCCATTTCCTACCTGCAGACGTGGTTCTTGGGAGTCATGTCTAGCAATGCTGTTCTGTGGGACTCTTCATCCAAAGGAGACTGACTTTCCTGCTTGGAACCCTCCCGGATGTATTTGGTCCCTGTAACAAACAGAAGGTTCACTTTCTTAAGCTGCTTTTTGTGAGAAACGTTTGATTTTGAGGCTCAAAAATACACAAAAGTGATGTAAATAGGAGAGTATTTTCTCACCAAAGGCCTGCTGTGGTTCAAAGGACCGATCACAACAAGGCCCTTCTGCAGAGGTTGCAAAAAAGTATAAAAATTAAAGAAACATTGATTGTAAATGGGTCATTTAAACATGGCCACAGCACAATTACATAGCGGGTGGTCAGGGAGGAGAAAGGGGAATTGATTTGCATTGTGTTGACATTTTTAATTTAATGATGCAATTTTGAGCCAATAATATTAGAGGAACAGAGATTCAGATTGCCAGTCCTGTGTATGTGGGGAAAATGGTGGACTTGATGCTCTGAGTCTGGGCAGCGGGGGGGAAAAGGCCAGGCGTCCTGATCCTGAATGGTATCCAGCGCCTCTTACAGGAAAACGTCTGTATGGAGAGCAGGCAAGGAAGGGACTCAGCTTAGCTGAGATCCCTCCGACGGTCAAGACACCTTCCTGCCTACTCCTGGGTCACCGACCAAATTTTTACACTGTAGGAGAGGGAGGAAGAAAACAGGAAACAGAACAAACAGGACGGGTAAGATACACACAAATTTAACATGAACACAAATGTGAGGTAATCCCACAATGCTGCATAGCCTAGCGGTAGGATGGGGTGGGGGGGTGGGGGGGGGGGGGGCTGTGTTCAACCCTGGTGCATTTGAAGAGTTGCTGCTTCAACCCCAAGCCCAACGCCTTGTGAGTATGTCTCCCCCACTGACAGTGTGGGACTACAGAGTTACCCTAGTTGTTGCCCAATTTACTGACTTAACATTGGTGGGATGTGATTTCTTGGGATTTACTCGGGATATTCATTCACAGCATGCTGATAATGGGAGAATCAGCGATGGTAATGCCATTGAACATCTAGGGGAGATAGTAAGACTCTCTTGTTGGAGGTGATCATTGCCTGGCATTTGCTTGGCATAAACGTTACTTCCTGCTTACCCGCCCATGGCTGAATGTTGTCCAGGTCTTGCTGCCTGTGGACTGCTTCCATTGTCTGAGGAGTTGTGACTGGAATTGAATGTCAAAACCTGGATAGCCAGGTTGTGAAGGATAGAGCATTGAAGCTTAGTCACTGAAGCCTAGTCTTTATTCACTTAGAAGTCTTTACTTATAGAGACACATGTTGCACATTCCATACCTCTAGATAGACCCCTCTTTCACTCTGCTTCAATATATTAGAAGTGTCGCTGAGTCCCCCGTTAATATGCGCCACCTGAATACACACAATTGATGTATATACAACTTGTAATCATGAGTGACTATCCCCATTCTGACCTTATGATGGACGGAAGGTCATTGATGAAGCAGCTGAAGATGGTTGGGCCTCGGACACTACCCTGAGGAACCCCTGCTGTTATGTCCGGGAACCAAGGTGATTGTTCTCTAATGAACAAGACTGTTTTCCTTTGTGCTCGGCATGACGCCAGCCAGTGGAAGAATTTCCTCCTCAATTCCCATTGACTTCAATTTCCTTCTTGATGCCATACTCAGTCAAATGCTGTCTTGATGTCAAGGACTGTCACCATCAACCCACCTCTGGCATTCAGCTCTTTTGTCCGAACTCGGACCAAAGCTGTGATGGGATCTGGAGCTGAGTGACCCTTGTGAAACCAAACTGAGAGTCAGTGAGAAGGCTGTTGCTGGGTAAGTGCTGCTTGATCGCACCGTCAACGACCTCTTCCATCAGTTTGCTGATGATCGAGTGTGGACTGGTGGAGCGGTAATTGTCCGGGTTCGATTTGTCCCATGTCTTGTGGACAATACATAACTAGACAACCTTTCTCTTTTGCCAGATGGATGCCAGCTTTGTTCCGAACAATAATCCCTGTGGAACACTCACCTTCCATCAGTCTTAGTCGAGATCTTTTACCCCTATTCTCAGAGCTTAATTTTGTAGTCATATTTCTGTCCATTCTACTATTTGTCTGCTGGCTCCACATGCTTAGACCTTAGCCATGATGTACCATGGTGCACCTTATCAAAGGAATGCTGAAAAGTATTTTACATCAACTGCATTACCCTCATCTCCTCTCTTTGTTACTTCCAAAAAGAACTCAATAAATTTGGTCAAGTACGACCTTTCCTTTTGAAATTCTTGTTGACTATTCTTTATTATGTTTTGGATTTCTAGATGTTTTTGAATTCCATTTTTGAGTAAAGATTCCCTTATCCCTCCTACCAGTGATGCTAAGCTAGTCTGGCGATAGTTTCCTGGAGGTGCCCCACCTTCATTTTAAATATCAGAATAAGATTGGTGTCATCAGTGCCCAGGCACTATCCTCTTCTCCAGTGCAGTTTCTTAGTACATTTATTAGTCACATTGCTCTCCCTTCCCAAATTTATTTCAGCATGGGTGGATGCAATCCAAAGGAGTGTATAATCTCTAACTTAAACTAGTTTGTCAACTGGATAGCAAAATTAAATATGCATCATATTGTCACGTCTATTTGCTGCACTCTCAAGAAAAGAAAGAAACTCCATTATCATAGAATAGTATGGCACAGCAGAAGGCCATTCAGCCCACTGAGTTTGTGCTGGCCCTTGTGAAGAGGTTTCCAGTTAGTCTCACTCCCTGCTCTTTTTCCGTGTGCCTGCAACGTTGTTCTCCTTAAATAATTCATCCAATTTCCTTTTGAAGGCGACTGTTGAATCTGCATCTACTCTTGAAAATATTAAGGTGGCATAAACTGCCTCAGGTCAGCTTAAGAGTTGAGGTAAACGTGCATGGTATATGAAAAAATTGGACAAGAGTAAAGTAATTTAATAAAGCGCGCAGAATCAGACTGTGCTGTTGCCCACGTGGTAAGTGTCAGGGCTTCTCATTGCTCCCCTCCACAATCCCACCCTAACCCCACCCCCTCCCTGCAGCCCCACCCCAGAGGGATAATAACAAACGCAGAGGAAGGAAAAAGGCCACCTGCCTGTTGGTAGGTGGCTGTGCAGCCTGTAGATGTGTCATAGAGAGTGAATTCAAACACTATGCTTAGTGTGTTCATTCTCCTGGATCTAACAAGCCAGCTCAGCAGTTTATGGGAAGAGGTTGGGGGGAGGGGGGGGGGGGGGGGGGTCTTTCTTTACTTCATAGCTGACAACCCCCCACCATTCACTTTCTAGATAGATATGCGATTAGATGCTCTCTTTCCCATGCTAATGCTATGCAATTATTTGAAGTTGAAGCTATGTTTTTTTTTGAGATTCTCATGCAGAGCAGCAAAGAGCAGTACAGTGGCGGAGATGCTGTTTCCACCAATTTAAGTGCCCGAGGAGCTTATCATGACTACTTAGCAACGCACATTGCTTGGGCAGATCGGAGGTTGACCCACTTGGGCAAGAATGTGATTGGGCCACATAAGTGGTCCAAGTGGACAGCTGGGTAGCACAGTGTTAGCACAGTTCCTTCACAGCTCCAGGGTCCCAGGTTTGATTCCCGACTTGGGTCACTGTCTGTATGGAGTCTGCACATTCTCCCCATGTCTGTGTGGGTTTCATCCGGGTACTCCGGTTTCCTCCCACAGTCCAAAGATGTGCAGGTTAGCTGGATTGGCTATGCTAAATTTTCCTTAATGTCCAAAAAGGTCAGGTGGGGTTACTGGGTAACGGGTATAGTTTAGAAGTGTTGACTTAAGTGGGGTGCTCTTTCCAAGGGCTGGTGCAGACCCGATGGGCCGAATGGCCTCCTTCTGCACTGTAAATTCTATGATTCTATGATTCTATGAAGTAAGTTAGTGTCACTGCTAATTGAACATACAAGCAAATGAATTAGAAGTTGGAGTAGGCCACTCGGCCCATCAAGCAGGCTCCACCATTCAATAGAATCATGACTGATTGGATTGCAACCTCAACCCCACATTCCGGCTCACCCCTGATAACCTTCCACCCCCTTGTAAATCAAAAATCTATCTAGCTCAGCCTTAAAAATATTCAAAGAATTCTCATCATCTCTCTCTTAAATGAGCGACCCCTAGTTCTAGATTCTACGACAAGAGGAAACATCCTCCCCTCCCCATCCACCTTGTCAATACACCTCAGGATTTCGAAGGTTTTGATCAAGTCACCTCTTACTCAACTGTAGCAGATACAAACTTAACCTCTCAATCTTTCCTCATAAGACAACCCGTCCATTCCTGATATTAGTCTAGTAAACCTTCTCTGAACTGCTTCCAGTGCATTTACATATTTCTTTAAATAAGGTGACCGATATTGTACACAATGCTCCAGACGTGGCCTCACCAATCCCTATATAACTGAAGCATAACCTCGCTACTTTTGTGTTCAATTCTTCTCACAATAAATGGTAACATTCTATTAGCTTTCCTAATTACTTGTTATACCTGCATACCAGTCATTTGTGATTCACTAGAACACCCAGATCCCTCTGTGCCTCAGAGCTCAGTAATCTCTACCATTTAAATAATAAGCTTATTTTATATTCTTCCTCCCAAAATGGACAATTTCACATTTTCCCACATTATACGCCATGTGCCAGATTTTTGCCCATTGACTTAATCTTTGCAGTCTCCTCATGTCCTCTTCACAATTCACTTTCCAACCAATCTTTGTGTCATTGACTAGTTAGCACTGCTGCCTCATGGCGCTGAGGACCCGGGTTCGATCTCGGCCCCGGGTCACTGTCCGTGTGGAGTTTGCAAATTCTCCCAGTGTCTTGCATGGGTCCCACCCCCACAACCTCAAAAAACTGCACAGAGTAGGTGGATTGGCCAGGCTAAATTGCCCCTTAATTGGAAAAACATAATTGGGTACTCTAAATTTATTATTTTCTTAATCTTTGTGTTACCAGCAAATTTAGCAAGTGTACCTTTGATTCCTTCATCCAAGTCATTAATATATATTGTAAAATGTTGAGGCCCCGGCACTGATTCCTGTGGCACACCACTCGTCACATTCTGTCAACCTGATAAAGACCCATTTATGCCAACTCAGTTTCCTGTCAGTAGCCAATATTCTATCCATGCCAATATGTTATCCTCTACACAGTGAGCTTTTATTTTGATGTGGCACCTTATCAAACCAATTGACCATTCATCCACTAAGGGAGGGAATGGGTCAAGGTCACCCTACTGGCTGACTGACAGAGGATGTTCAAGAAGGACACACACATTCGCTTCAAATTCATTCAGCAGGCATTTAATGGGCAACTGTTAACACAAATGTGGGAGTCCCATCAAATCCATCTGTCAAAAGTGACCAATGAGTGGAGGTTGAGATGACAGATTTGATGATGGTCATCTCAACGGCACAGCTCAGAGTCTTAGCAGAAAATAGAACCCCATCAAGCCCAGCCTGACTTTACTTGGAGATCGTGTTTGTCTACCATTTGCCGTCAGCTTACCTGTCAGAACTCGCTCATCAAACATCCTGCAGAAAATGGAGACAAATAAAAAAAATAGGTAAATTTGGCTTGTGTATAAAAAGCCAAACATTTCAATCAGCACCAGGCTTCTGGTTCAGCAACTGAAACCTTATTAAGATCAGCAGCCAGCCAACTGGCTGCCCAAGGTGGAACAAAGGCAATGGGTCCATGTTTAACGCACTGACCTTATTATCCAGTTTTGCAGTAAGTGTCAGATGTGAATAGATCAGAAGAGACACACATTGCAATGCCAGCTCACCCAGTCAGTCAGAAACACAGCAACAAGTGGAAATGCAAAGCATCTGGCTTTAATTTTCTCCAGTGCCATTCATGGCATGAGCTTCCCCTCTTCCCACCATCCTCATCATCAAGGTATGGTTGTGACCTCCTGGTTGGTTTACACAATTAGGGTGTCTTGCCTAGGTCTTTAAATCCAGTCATTCGGAGGGGCATTTCCAGGCCCCAATGGGGGTAAATGCAGAGGTGGGCAGGCGTAAATATCCATTCTGCTTGCTGTCACGCTGGTTTGCTGGCTCCACCCCTCTTTCAGGTCACATTCACGGAGATGGGATTGGAGGCAGGAAATATACCCGCCCACGCGTAGCAGGCAGTTAATTAACGGTGGTTAAAGGCCACTTGTGGCCCATAGGCAGAGGCGGCCTGGAATTTTACAGTTGGCCTCTAGACCCCTTTTGAGATATTGGTGACCCCCTGGTGGCAGAACAGGGGAACAGAATTCCAGGCAGGCTTTTAGGCCCTCCCTGATTGCCTGGCGCACCACAATGGTGGCCTTAAAATGAAGGCCCCTCCTCTCTCTCTCTCTGTTACTTGAACTGCAAGCTGCTGTCCCTTCAATACTGGAGGGCCTCCTAGTGACGAATTCAGGGAAAGTTACTGTCAGTGAAAAATCCCGCCCTACATAAACAGAGCAACTGAATGAAAATCGTTTATTGTCACAAGTAGGCTTCAAATTAAGTTACTATGAAAAGCCCCTAGTCGCCACATTCCGGCGCCTGTTCGTGGAGGCTGGTATGGAAATTGAACCCGCGCTGCTGGCCTTGGTCTGCTTTACAAGCCAGCTATTTAGCCCACTGTGCTAAACCAACTGCAATTCAAATTCTTCTTAATGCATTCTTTAAGTTTGAATTAACCCTCTAATGCCTGTAGCCAATAAATCTTCTGGCATTGTAGAGATCCATTCTGTACACGGATTTGAGCTGTGATTGGCTTTTAAATAGCTGTAAATGGATTTAAAGGCACAGCCACCAAACCAAACCCATTTTGCTAAAAATACTACAACTCTGTTGGGCAGCACGGTAGCAGTGGGCAGCACGGTAGCATAGTGGTTAGCATAATTGCTTCACAGCTCCAGGGTCCCAGGTTCGATTCCGGCTTGGGTCACTGTCTGTGCGGAGTCTGCACATCCTCCCAGTGTGTGCGTGGGTTTCCTCCGGGTGCTCCGGTTTCCTCCCACAATCCAAAGATGTGCAGGTTAGGTGGATTGGCCATGATAAATTGCCCTTAGTGTCCAAAATTGCTATTAGTGTTGGGTGGGGTTACTGGGTTATGGGGATAGGGTGGAGGTGTTGACCTTGGGTAGGGTGCTCTTTCCAAAAGCCGGTGCAGACTCGATGGGCCAAATGGCCTCCTTCTGCACTGTAAAAAAAAAAAAAAAAATTCTATCTGTCCATGAACAGCATCCATGCCACTAAGTTGGCACATTGAAAGACATGTCTTTTGATTCAGACTAGTTTGTAGCCCAACACACAGAACCATAGCAGAGCAGGGTAAAAGTAGGTGCCTGGAATGCTGCATTTATGTGAATTCTCAACGTAAGTTGTGTTTTCGGAGGATTGTAATGAATTGAAGTTTGCTGCTCCCCACAGGATGGAGAGGAAAAATACCCTTGAGTGCCTCCTTGTGTCCAGTTAGCTTGCTGTCTGTCATGGGGAAGGTGGTAGAACCGAACATTAAGGAGGATACAATTCCGCACTCAGAAAAACTCAAGGTAATTGGGAAGAGTCATCATGGTTCTGTGAAAGGGAAATCGTGTTTAACCAATTTATTGGAGTTCTTTGAAGGAGTCACATGCAGAAAGGGGAACTGTAGACATAATGTACTTGGATTTCCAGAAGGTGCCACAATGTCATGATGGAAAATAAAAGCTCAAGGTACAGGGGTAATATATTAGCCTAGAAAGAAGATTGCTGGCTGGTAGAGAACAGCGAGTATGCATAAGTGTTTTTTTTCTGATTGGCAGGATGTGACGAGTGGAGTCCCACAGGGGTCTGTGTTGGAGCCTCAACATTTTTACATCAAGGACTTGGACGAGGGGAGCAAAGGCATCATCGCTAAATTTGCAGATGACTCAAAGATAGGTAGGAAAGTATGTTATGAAGAGGACATGAGGAGGTTGCACGCAGATATAGGTAGGTTGAGTGAGTGGGCAGAAACCTGGAAGATGGAATATAATGTGGGAAAGTGTGAAGTGCTCACTTTGGTAGGAAGAATAAAAAAGCAGAGTATTACTTAAACAGAGAATGACTGCAGACATCCGAGGTGCAGACAGATCTGGGTGTTCGAGTGCATGAGCCACAAGTCAATATGCAGGACAACAGGTAATTAAGTAGGTCAATGGAATGCTATCCTTTATTACAAGAGGAATTGAATATAAAAGTAAGATGTCATGCTTCAGTTATACGGAACATTGGCGAGACCCCCGTTTTGCAAATTGTGTGCAGTTTTGGTCTCCTTATTCAAGGAAGGATGAAATGCATTGGAGGCGGTTTACTAGATTAATACCTGGAATGAGCGTGTTGTCTTATGGTGAAAGGTTGAAGAGATTAGGCTTGTTTTTGCTGGAGTTTAGAAGAGTGAGGGTGAATTGACTGAAGTATATAAGATCCTGAGCGGTCTTAGAAAGGTGGATGTGGGTGAGTCCAGAACTAGGGGGCATGGTTTTAAAGTTAGGGGTCATCCTTTTAGAATAGATAGGAGGAGAAATATTTTCACTCAGACGGTTTTGTGACATTGGAACTCTGTGCTTCACAAGTCGGCAGAGGAGAGGGGCACTGAATATTTTTAAAGTGGAGGTAGATATATTCTTGTTACGCAAGGGAATCGAAAGTTATTGGGGGTAAGTGGGAATGTGGAATTCAAAACACAAACAGATCAAACATGATCTTATTGAATGGTGGAGCAGGCTCGAGGGGCTGAATGGCCTACTTCTGCTTTTATTTCACCTGTTCGTAGTACTGATAAAAGCTTGAACCCAGGAGTGGAGTGTGCAGAGAGTGAAAAATACAATTTGAAAAAGACAGCATCCAAAGTATCTACAGTATTATGGGTCATTGAGTCTGCACAATATTTTAGGATAATGTTTGAAAGAAGTGAGCGAATCGGAAACATGATTGGGATCTAACTCCACGATTAGAACAGCTCTCCCAATGGCCTCATAAGCAAAGGTACCACCAGTGGAGAACTGAGTTATAAGACCCAGAAAGTCCCGGTTTGAATCCCAGGAGGCTAATTTTAACCAAACTTTCCCAACTCCTCAGTTGGGAAACCCATGGGCAAAACGCCGTTTTTTATACCCCGACAAATATTGCTGCCATCGACTTCAGTCAAACCAAACTCTCCCACTGGACAATCAATGCGATTTTGTGGTTTTACTAAAGTTGATGGCATCAATATTTGTCGCCCCAATCCCATGGGTTTCCCAACTGAGGAGTTCAGTTAAAATGATCCAATGGCCTCTCCTGAATTACTTTAGTTCATCAGTTGGGCAATACAATTGGCACCAGTGCTGAGGCAGAACAGAAACAAAAAGCATCAGCCAGGTTTCCAGCTCCCAATCCTTATCAAGTCGCCTCTGTGTTGGGAGAATGATAGGTGAATGCTGGAGTAGACGTGGCTACGATGCCATCTGCAGTTCAACAGCTTGCTGACCTGGGTGCATAATATGGGCATTATCCAAATTATCTCCAGGCTACTAGCACCAATGAATGAAAGCAACACAAGCTGCCTTTGGAATTTAGACAAATAAGATTCTGATTGAACATTTCTTTTAACTGGGGAAGAAATTTGAAAGGCCGGAAATTAGGTTTGAGAAGGTCGATCCACCAACACTGGAATCCCCTACAGTACAAATCCCAGGGAGGCTCTGGGGCCTACACCACCTCCTGAACCCAGCTTACCTTTTAATAACAAAGCGGACTTTATGTCTTGCTTCCAAGATCCGTTTCAATTTGGGAACTCCATAGGTACAAGGTCGCTTGAAGGGAATTCCCTCTGGAATCCCTATTATTTCCACTGCCTCTGGGTCGCAAGCAATCTTCCTGTATGGAACAGGAACCATATGATCCAAACCTAAGGCCTCAGCTACAGAAAACACAGATGACACCAGTTTAAAAGATGTTAACATTTCCCACCTTTCTGAGAAGTGTGTGGGCATTCGTACATACATGGAATATATAACACTAGAAACAGGCCATTCGGCCCACCTAGTCTATGCCGGTATTTATGCTTCACTCACGCCTCCTTCCATCCTTCCTCATCTGACTCTATCAGCATAACCTTCTATTCCCCTCTCCCTTACATGATGATCAGGCCTCCCCTCAAGTCTCTCGGTTCTATTCCTCTTAAGCACTCCCTGTGGTAGCGAGTTCTATATTCTCATCCCTCAGGAACATTCGCTCTGTGTCTACTCTATCAAAACCTTTCATTGTTTTAAAACTTTAAGTTATTCGGGTGAGGAACTATTTTTAGTGAAGTGTGTGGACACAATTAAAACTGCAAAGCAAGCTGTGTGGTACAACACCTGGCTGCCGGTTAGATGGTACGGTTTGAAGGCGGTTGGTGACATTTGCCACGACCGCACTGGGGAAACTCTGCAGCCAACACCAAAGAGATTCCCTGACATTTTGTAAAATGTACCTCACTGCAAGTTTGAGATGTTGGTCAGAATTCTTCGGCCCTTGGGATTAACCATTCCCATCGGCAGCGCAGTCCCGCCCATGAGTTTCCTGGTGGAGTGGGGTGGCTACATTGGAAAATCCTATTGACAAGCGACGGGAGTAGAGAATCCCGCCACCAGAGAACGCCGCGCCGCTGAGAAACACGTGGCTGGGGGGCCAGAGAATCCAACCCGTTGAGTGCATTTCATCACTTAGCCACAACTCTCCAAGATACTAGTCCTAGTCCAGGATTCTCTAAAGGTAAACCTGCAGGTTGAGTCCGTAATTAAGAAAGCAAATGCAATGTTGTCATTTATCTCAAGAGGCTTGGAATATAAAAGCAGGGATGTACTTCTGAAGCTTTATAAAGCACTAGTTAGGCCCCATTTAGAATACTGTGAGCAATTTTGGGCCCCACACCTCAGGAAGGACATACTGGCACTGGAGCGGGTCCAGCGGAGATTCACACGGATGATCCCAGGAATGGTAGGCCTAACATACGATGAACGTCTGAGGATCCTGGGATTATATTCATTAGAGTTTTGGAGGTTGAGGGGAGATAACTACAGGAAAAGGACCTCCTATGTGTGCAGCTATTTGCAAAGTAACTCACTGTCAGAAACAAATAACACGATTAGTTTGGGAATTGGGTACTGACTGACTCTCATTTATCAACATACTCTCAGGACTGAGAAACCAGACCTGATAAACCCCTGGGCCTTAACTCACCAAAGTCCATTGATAGATTCTCTTATTCCGGTGGTTGACATACCCATTTGGGAAGGAGCTAGTTAAAACTATCCTGAAACTATTCTAAGCCAAGCTTAAAATGGTGGAGCAAGTCAGATACTGCCAATCTTGTGCCAACCTGCTGGGATTCTGCAGCTGGGCAGATTAAATTCAAGGGCAGGAAAAAAATGCAATGGAATCGAAGATAATTTAGATAGAACAGCTTTCTAATTTTATCTTCTCAAGGGCAAAATGTACAAATTTCAAGACAGTTACTCTAATATGCTACCTACCTTGTATCAAGGTGGTCTCCCTATCCTTAGTGTAAAGAAGATGGATTTACATTATAAGGAATACAGAGTGATTTTTAAAAATGCTTATGCAACTATGAACAAATGGAACATTTCTAATGTGCAGAGTTGAAGAGGGTATTTATCATGTGTTCAGAGTGGACCATGGTAATTCATGCTCTTGTTTAAGGGGTTTAAAAGGGAGTATGTCGAATTTAGGCCCAATTGCCAGCACCTCCCAGAACGTATCATTGCTCAGTCTTACTTTCTGTTTCCATTCACTTCAGTGGGATTAGCAGAATCGGAGTTAATTCCTGGCACAATTACTGGCAGCTGTGCAAACTCAGATCACAGCACCTGCTGCGTCTGCAAAAAGGAACATGACTGTACGTGAGTAAGGGAAAGTTGTAACTTGGGATCCATCAGATGCACCTCAGATTTTACCGGATAGCTGTCAGGTCGTTGCAAATCAAGGCCTTAAACAATTACGTTCTCAAACAGACCAGATCCCAAACAATGCTAAATTATTGAGAATCTCAAGCTGTCCAGATTGACATTCAACAGTCTGACGTCCACATGAAGTTGCGATGGCTGTTTTCTCAGTCCCATTGCCATCACTTTCAGTCAGCTTGAGCTATAAGCATTTTGTGGAATACATACTTAACTCGATCAATACCTGGAAACAGTGACTCACCGTATCTGCTGTTGAACAGGATCTGCACACACTCCCTCAGAATATTGATGTCTTCTGTTTCTTTTATATACAAGTTCCATTTTTCTGCGAAATAAGATTGCAGATACTGTAAATCTCTCCCACTCAGGAAGCCCCTTGTGAAGTAGTAGTTTGTGGGTGTCCAGGCTTCCTTTACTCGCATTTGCAGGCCCCTCCTGTACAGGGTTCAAATGCATTCAGACCCTCTCCCATGTCTTTACAGCAGTAACATTGGGTGTGGACGGAGGCTCCAGGTGCCCCAACCCCCATGCCAGTCCGCCTCTAATGCTCGGTAAACTTTCCTCATCACATGCCTCCAAACTCCAAATCAGGGCCTGCCCCAGTTATGGGGCATCCAGGGAGACCTGGGATTCACCACAGTTTGCCCTCCAGCTGAAGTAAGGCAATACAACACGACAGGGTTCATTTCAAGTGAATGGACTCTTGCTAAAGCTGCAGGAGCTAAAGGTCCAGCGGAATGACTGGCCCTGGAGGCCATTGCTTTTGGTTCCTATGGACACTGCTTGATCTCCACTTGATAATCAGCCATGATGACAGGACTGAGATGGGTAACTCACAATGTACAGATTCACCTGCATAAAACAGCACCCCATCACTCGGTGCTGCAGAGTTCATAAGAAGTGAGCTTAACCAAGATACCTTTTGGAATTGCGATGCTGGACAAAAGGCCAGTGAATAAGTCCAAGTCCTTCAATAGACTGGCAGAAAATCACTATCTTTGCAGGAAAGCCTCAGAGTACAATTCGATAACATGAAAGAATTTACATTTGTGTATCACACTTCACATCCCCAGAATATACCATAATGCTTTACAGCCAAAGAGTTGACGTGCAATTACTATTGTAATGTAGGAAAACACGGGAGCGCAGCAAGGTTCCACAAAGTGCAACGAGATAGTGACCTCTTTGAGTGATGTTGGTTAAGGAATAAATACTGACCAGGACAGCAGGAGAACTGCCCCCTGCTCGTCTTCAAATACTGCTGTAGAATCTTTTATATCCATACGAGAGGGCAGGTAGGACTTGTTTAATATTGTATTCGAAAGACAGCACCTCTGACAGTGCAACATTCCTGTAGGACTGTGCTGGAGTGAGAGCCTAGATAATATGTTTGGTCCTGTGAGTGGGGTTTGAACCCAGAGCTTCCTGGCTCAGTGTATCAGTGTTAGCTTTAAGCTAAACTGATGACAGCCGACATTAACTGTAGGTCGTGTGTCAGCCCTACTTGCGGATGCAGTACGTTGTATAGGGAACAGCTTCTCTCTGCCCATTCTCTTTATGCCATACACAGGACAGGAAGGTGACAATGGAAGGCTTCTTTTGAAACTGCTCAATTAATTTCTGCCGTTGTTTTGTAACTGGCGGTGTGATTAAATTGCTCCATATGTTGTGGGAAATCTATCCAAACACCCTCTTACGAACATCCAATGAACAACGATTATAACGATAAGTACAGTCAGCTTCACACCCTTAAAAGAAAGTTCCTCAACTTCATGAGTATTTCAGAACCCAGTGGGACCATAGCTGGATAGGATTTTCTGACCCTTCTCGCCAACAGGGTCCTCCGGTTGTGCCAAAGGTTATTCCCCCCCAGTCCCCAATGACGGGCTACCTGGTGGCATGGACGGCGAGCAACGCAAATGGTCATTGGCTCCAGGGGGATCGGAAGATCCCGGCGGCTGCCAATGACGTGCCGCCTCTGCCACCAGGAAATCCACCGGGCGCGGTGAAGGATTTTGTGGAAAGTCCTGGCCAAGGACTATGTGCTCAAGGATGGCGCAGCAGTATAAAATTTACTCTGCTGTCTCCCACGCTGCCCTCTATCAGGATAGCACTTAATATTTCCCCATACCAGCTATTCTATGGTTGCTCTAAATCAGATTGCCAAACTGGGGGGGGGGGCAGTTTAGTTCCCTGGTGCCAATGCACCCATTGCATCCCAGGTCAATGTCGGTCTGATATAATGTTCGTCAGAGAGAATGGAATTCATCTCACCATCACGGACAGATTCATACCCACAGGGACTGACTCGGGCACTACAAGTGTAGAAATTCTTATTAGATATGAAACGGTTATCAATAAAAAACGGAAAATGCTGAAAATACCCAGTAGGTCTGGCAGCATCTGTGGAGAGGGAAGCAGAGTTAACGTTTCAGATCAAGGGCCGTTGTTCAGAGCTGAAGGAATGTGATGGGGTTCATCCCCTTGAAAGTGGGAGGGAGAAGGGAGAGCTAATCAGGAGATCTGGGACAGGGTAGAGGGCGGAGGAGATTAAATGACAAACAACTTCACAGTACAAAAGACCAAAGGGTGGCAATGGTTATATTAAAGAATCAAAAGATTTGTATAGATTGGGTGTGAATGGTAGAATAATGAACAGTCTGTAAGCAAAAATAGTGAAAAAAAGCAAGATTAAGATTCGCACCTACATAAAGGCAACATAAACAAAATGGGATGACAGAGATCACAGTCTGAAGTTGTTGAACTCAATTTGGAATCCAGAAGAGTGTAAAGTGCCTAACCGAAAGCTTGGGTGCTGTTCCATTTCCCCACTCTCTGAACCCGATTAGGGACAGGTTCAAAGATCCTGGGCAAGATTCTCCATTTCCCGACACCGATTTTGTAATCGGAGATCGGGCGGAAAATCCATTTTGAATCCATTTTTCACAACCGATTCGGGGCCTATTTTACGCAGGTTGCGCACTCTCCGCCCCCTCCCGAAATAGCGGCATCGTAGCGCGCCGCACCCTGTTGGGATGGCCTCAGGACATCACCTGAAGGCCCCCCCCCCGATGGGCCGAGTTCACGATGGCATGGGGAACGTGTGGTCCCAGCCATGCGGGAACCCGGTGTGGCGGCTGCAGACTGTGTCCAGCACCACCACAGTCACACGGGAACTGTGCTGCTGGCTGGGGTGGGCTTTGGCGAGGGCTGGGGGAACTGGTGGGGAGTGGCCAGGGGGGCACCATCTGGCAGGTCGGGTCCGTGCACGGCTTGCGCTATGTTGTACAGCGCGACCACTGCAGGTCGTCACCATGATCGGCCACAGGCCTGGCAATTCTCCGGCCGTTTATTTCGTGGAGCCCGGGTGTTTTACGTGGTGCAGCTGCTGGCCCTTCACCGGGTGTGGGACGATCGGTTCTGGGGTGGCGCCGATCCTTCCCAGGTAAAATGCCACGGATCCTCCGGGTATCGTCTCAAAATCGGAGAATTTAGCCCTCTGTTTTTATGAAGAGTTTATTAAGTGCAGGGAGTAACTAATGAGAGATGCGTCATCTCAACCAACTGCAATTTCTCCAGAGGTGGAGAAATTGTATTCACAAAGTGACTGAACCTCATTCATCAAATTGACCCAATATCAAAGGAATTGGGGCAAGGACTCCTCAAGGTTTTTGTCAATCCAGTCAAATTTAAATCATTGTTTTCTATCACTATTGAAGATGAAGCAGCTTGCACCCAGTTCCTGGGTGACCACAGTCTGATTGACAGCCACAGTCACTGATTGTACTAGTTCACAGTTACTCCGAGCAGGTGACCCCTGACCCTAGCCTATCAGACACCACGAGAAAGCAGCTACTCGGAAGTTTGGATTTTGGCCTGCACCTTAAGGCACTTTTGGGGTTATTTTTAAAACAGAAGGATCAGGATTCTCCTTTAATGAGTTCACCCCACTGCCGCTGGTGCTCAGCCAAATCTCCCAGTCACTGCATTGGGACCGGAGAATCCCACCGGCGTGAACAGACGGAGAATCCCGACCATTATATTTTGGTCTGAAGTGTTGGGATGGAAGTGTGACTTCCCATCACAGGATGCCCGAAGTGCTTCGCAGCTGAGGAATTCTCTCTGAAGCACAGCCCTACTGCTTTTTCGGTAAATGCAGCAGCCAATTTGCGCACAGCAAGCTCGCACTAACAGTAAGGAGATCACTGACCAGTTAACCTTCTTTCAGGGTATAGAATGATTTGTCTTCAGGACACTAAGGTAATTCCCACCTCTGCTGATATGCATTGTTTAACCTCCAGCTGAACGACTGCCAGAGCCTGGGCTTAACATCTCATAGAATCATAGAATTTACAGTGCAGAGGGAGGCCATTTGGCCCATCGTGTCTGCACCGGCCCTTGGAAAGAGCAACCTACTTAAGCCCACGCCTCCACCCGATTCTCGTAACCCCACCAAAACTTTTTTGGACACTGAGGGACATGGCCAATCCCGTACATAACTTGCACATCTTTAGGCTGAGAGGGGAAACCGGAGCACCCGGAGGAAACCCACACAGACGCGGGGAGTACGTGCAAACTCCACACAGACAGTGACCCCAGACCGGAATTGAACGGACCCGTGCTGTGAAGCTGCACCTGCAAAACAACATCTCCAACAGCACAAGCACTCCCTCAGTGCAGCAGTGACGTGTCCACCTGCATTATGTGCTGATGTCCTGGAGTGGAGCTCCACCAGCCCCCTGAGAAATTCCCTCCACCAATTACGTTGAGCGGGATTGACAAATCGTCACGAGGAGGATGACATGCTGCAGTCTGACAGTACAAGACCTTTAGGTAGATTCCAGTGTCTGTACCGTGTCACATGTGGCGAATAAAAGGCACCGTGACCCTCAGCCACAGAGCCACCCCATTCTTCTGCTTATTCACAAGTATCATCCGTGAGGACAGCTGCATTAAACCATCCCCAAATGTCCTACTCCAGGACTGAACCATGTACAGAAGCTTCAGCTGGAACACCCAGAAGCAGCAGCAAGGCAGGGGCTGTGCCTTCCCTGGAGCATACAGAACCACAGGGTTGCACATGGGCTATTCTTGAACCATGTGCTATAATACATGCTTATACCAGCAAGGCTGCCCAATGCTCAATGGCAGATTGCCGTGCAGACAAGACATCCCTCGGGCATAATATAGTACCAATGCCAAGTGATAGAACAGCCCTCCAGAAGCTATTGCAAAGACGTCTGATTGGTTTTCCTAAACTACCCTCTGTGAAAACTGAGCCTTGAATGCCTGCATCTTACAGTGAGGCGGCATCAACATGTTGGATCTCACCTGGCACCAACAAACCTTTGCTAGGCTCATGCTCCTTAGTAAACCTATCTTTTTACATTGAGATTCTCTGCCAGGGCTGATGCCAGGTTCATGTGGTGAGGCACTCACATTTCCTTCACTGGAATCTGTTACTTCTGTGAAGGAAAATGTCACAGTACAAGTCAAAAATTGTGTCAGCAATATTATTGCAGTTTGGTCAGTGTACTACAGTTTTAGTGGTGGGGATCACCGTGTGTCCAGTTATATCGAGCATCGCTTGACAATAGGAAAGATAATGGTACAAAATAGGAGCTTGGTTGCATTTCCTGGAAATGCTGCGCTGTTAAAACCACTTTGTGTTTATTGTCTGAGTGGCTTCCACGAGGCTGTGCAGCATCAACGACTGGTCAATAGACACAGGATAAGAGCTGCCTTCTCCTGCAAGGGGACCACTTGTGCACAATGACCAAAAACACAAAGAGTAAACCCAACTGCTCGCCTCCATGATGATGGATGGCACAGCACCATTTGTGTAGCATTGCCAGGATCAGTTCCTGCTTCAATGACTATTAAGTGCGGTTATGCACTCAGATAGTTAGATTAATGTCTTCGGCAACATCCCATCGTAGAAGTCATAGGACCCCTACAGTGCAGCAGGAGGCCATTCAGCCCACCAAGTCTGCACCGACCCTCTGAAAGGGAACCCTACCTAGGCAATCTCCCCTGCCCTGCTCCCGTAACCCCAGTCAACTCACAGATCTTTGGACACAAAGGTGAAATTAGCGTAGCCAATCCACCTAACCTGCACGTCTTTGGACTATGGGAGGAAACCGGAGCACCTGGATCAAACCCATGCAGACAAGGGGAGAAAAGTGCAAAGTCCACACCGATAGTCACCCGAGGCTGGAATTGAACCCGAATCCCTGGTGCTGTGAGGCCCGGGACACCTCGCCATGACGCCATTTAGTACTGGTCCACACAAACATGGACCAATCCTAACGGTACCTGAGGGGTCCTCCCGGGCCATTGGAGACCTGCTGGTGGTCAGGCATGGGGCATTCCCACTGGCACCCGGGTACCTTGGAGCTGCCAAGCTAGCACCGTGTACTGCCACATGGGTAGCATGGCAGTCCAAAGGCACCCAGGTGCCAGGTTGCCTATGCCAGGGGTCGAGCCCTGGGGGAAACGGTTGTCCTTGGCCATACGAGTTGGGGTGAGGGGGACCTCGAGGAACCCGGAAGAGGTAAGTTGTGAGAAGTGGAGTCCTGAGGCCACTGTGGGGTGTTGAGGGGTGGGGTCGAAAGATTGGAGCTGCCTTTAAAAATGGCGATCCGCAAGTTCCAACTGAGTTCGCCAGTGTAGGAAATGACAAGTCTTGACGGGGAGTTCCTCGCCGAGGCCCCCCAAAAATGGCAAAGTGCCGTTGCATGATGGGATCTTTCTCGGCACTGCAGGCGCTGAGAAACACCCAGCTAAACGCGCCGTTCAGCGAGTTTCAACTCAAGTCCGTTGAATCGCCCCCAAACTCTCAGTTCAACCTTTGGGCCAGGACCTAGAGAATTAGGCCCTGATTTATGTAGGTAGTGACAGCATATTCGGCCTGTTTAGATTTGCTAAAACAAGACTGTTGCAAAGAATTCTGTCCTACAACATTCTTTGCATCCAGTGAACTTGGTCCTGGTTCACACCCCACAGATCACACTAAACATGATTTCACAATGTTCCTGGATCACAATTTTAAGTGTGTTCAAAGTTTATGGAAAAGTAGCGGTCCCTCCCACTGTGTGAATTGTTCTTCAGAGTCCTGTTGTACTGTGTATCTTTTTATACCTTTTAATACTGCCCGTGTTCTCTCCCGTGAGTGAATGATACAGATCGGGGCTGGATTATCCGCACCCTCGCGCTGATATTGCGGCCGGCGCCGGGGGGGGGGGGGCCACAATCCATGTTCCCGCAAGAAATCGGGACGACGCTGGTTCACCGATTCTGTGGGCCCCGAGAAGTGACGTACCCCCGCGCCGCCTGGGACCTACCTGGGGCTTTTGCCAGAGGCCCGCTCAGCCATTTTCCGCCCCCAACCGGCTGAGGTCCCGACGGCGTGGAACTAATGTGCTCCAGCCAGTCGGGATACTCGGGTGACGGCTGCGGACTTGGTCCATGGCCGCCCTGGTCAGAGGCGGGCGGACCAGAGGCTAGGGGGGCGTTATAAGTGGGCGGGGAATGTTTGTGCGGGGGTTGAAGGTCGGGCACGCTGCCGATCGGGGGGGTTCTCTTTTGTGGTCTAGCTCCGCGGCGGTCCACCATGGAGCATGGCGCAGAGGCCGCCGCCGTGCGCATGCATGGCCTCCGACCAGGAAGTGCGGGGCCCGTATCTGCAGGAAAAGCTGTGAGATCTATTCCGGGTCCCTGCTAGCCCCCTGCAGAGCTGGGAATTCGTGTCTCTTTGATCGAAGATTTTCAGGCGTAAAACTCTACCGTTTTGACGCCGGCGTGGGGACATAGTCCCAATAATGGAGAATCTAGCCCCAGGTTTTTTTTCTAGAAAATATTTTATTGAGGCATTTATGATTTTGACATTTTAACATTCTAAACAACAGAGCAATCCAACACACGCAAAAAACCCACAATAACCTACCCAACTTCCCCCTCCCCCCCCCCCCCCAACTCTTAGCTACCCATATATTAGATTCCCTGCCCTTATTCTCCACTTCCATGCCTCTCCTTTCCCCCACCCAACATTCACCACCGCACCCACCCCCCCCCCCTCCATCCCCCTGCTGACGGTCAGTTTCCCTTAAAGAAGTCGATGAACGGCTACCACCTCCGAGCGCACCCCTGTAATGAACCCCCTCAGGCGAACTTAATCTTCTCTATCCTAAGAAACCCTGCCATGTCACTGACCCACTCCCCCGACTTTGGAGGCTCCGATTCCCTCCTTCCCAGCAAAATCCGTCTCCGGGCCACCAGGGAGGCAAAGACCAAAACATCAGCCTCTCTTCTCCCCTAGGCTCCCTGGTTTTCCAACACTCCAAATATTGGCACCTCTGGACTCGGAGTCGCCCTTCCTTCCAGGACATCTGACATGACCTCTGAGAATCGCTGCCAAAATCCCCTCAGCTTCGGACACGCCCAAAACATATGAACATGATTTGCTGGACTTCCCCCGCACCTCCCACACCTATCCTCCACCTCCTGAAAAAACCTACTCATCTGGGCCACAGTTATATGAGCCCTGTGGACCACCTTGAACTGGATCAGGCTAAGCCTGGCACATAGGGTTAAGGAAAATCCCACGGCTTTTTACATGTACATAAAAAGCAAGAGGGTAGCCAGGGAAAGGATTGGCCCACTGAAGGACAGGGGAGGGAATCTATGTGTGGAGCCAGAGGAAATGGGTGAGGGACTAAATGAATACTTTGCATCAGTATTCACCAAAGAGAAGGAATTGGTGGATGTTGAGTCTGGAGAAGGGTGTGCAGATAGCCTGGGTCACATCGAGATCCAAAAAGGCGAGGTGTTGGGTGTCTTGAAAAATATTAAGGTGGATAAGTCCCCAGGGCCTGATGGGATCTACCCCAGAATACTGAAGGTGGCAAGAGAGGAAATTGCTGAGGCCTTGACAGAAATCTTTGGATCCTAACTGTCTTCAGGTGATGTCCCGGAGGACTGGAGAATAGCCAATGTTGTTCCTTTGTTTAAGAAGGGTAGCAGGGATAATCCAGGGAACTACAGGCCAGTGAGCCTTACGTCAGTGGTAGGGAAATTACTGGAGAGAATTCTTCAAGACAGGATCTACTCCCATTTGGAAGCAAGTGGTCGTATTAGCGAGAGGCAGCAGAGTTTTGTGAAGGAGAGGTCATGTCTCACTAACTTGATAAGAGTTTTTCGAAGAGGTCACAAAGATGATTGATGCAGGTAGGGCAGTGGATGTTGTCTATATGGACTTCAGTAAGGCCTTTGACAAGGTCCCTCATGGCAGACTGGTACAAAAGGTGAAGTCACATGGGATCAGAGGTGAGCTGGCAAGATAGACACAGAACCGGCTAGGTCATAGAAGGCAGAGTAGCAGCAATGGAAGGGTGCTTTTCTGATTAGAGGGCTCTGACTAGTGGTGTCCCGCAGGGATCAGTGCTGGGACCTTTGCTGTTTGTAGTATATATAAATGATTTGGAGGAAAATGTAACTGGAAGCGGGGACGAAAGTGACGTTTAAGTGGCATCTTGACAAATACATGAATAGGATGGGAATAGAGGGATATGGACCCCGGAAGTGTAGAAGATTTTAGTTTAGACGGGCAGCATGGTCGGCATGGGCTTGGAGGGCCGAAAGGCCTGTTCCTGTGCTGTACTTTTCTTTGTTCTTTGTTCTATGACGAGGATGCATTGACTCTCCTCAGGGCCTTCTCCCACAGCCCGACTTCCAACTCTTCCTCCCACTTCCTCTTCATCTCCCTGTTTGGGACACCTTCCCACTCCATCTGTTCCTCATATATTTCCGAGACCTTCCCCTCCCCAACCCCTGTTTTACACATCACCTTATCCCCGTACTCCCCTTAGAGGGAGGCGAGGGAAGCTTGGAACTTGCCTCCGGACAAAATCCCGTATCTGCAGGAACCGAAATCAGTTCCCACTGGCAACTCAAACTCCTCTTTAGCTCTCCAGGCTCGGGAAACCCTCCTCAATGAAGAGATCCCAAAATCCGCTGCCACCTCCTAAAGCTCCCGTCCAGCACCCCGGAACGAACCTGTGATTATCACAAATCGGTGACCACACCGACGCCCCCTCCAGTCTCATGTGCTGTCTCCATTGCCCCCACACTCTCAGGGCTGCCACTGCCACTGGACTTGTGGAATAATGAGCTGGCGAGAACGGCAGAGGTGACTTTAACAGAGCCTTCAGACTCGTGCCCTTGCAAGATGCCGCCTCCACTCGCTCCCACACCGACCCCTCCCCAACCATCAAAATATTGTCTGCCCAGTATTAGTTAGTAAAGTTTGGAAGGACCAAGATCCCCTCCCAGCACCCCCGCTTAAGAAGGACCTTCTTCACCCTCGGAGCTTTCCCGGCCCATATAAAACCCGAGATCGCCGCGTTCATCTTCCTAAAACTTGGGGATGAAGATTGGAAGTCACTGAAACACAAACAGGAATCTCGGGAGGACTGTCACCGTCACAGTCTGTACCCTCCCCTCCAATGACAGCGGGGGCATTTCCCACCTAGGGAAGTCCTCTTTCATTTGCTCAATCACCCTGCCCAAATTTAGTTTATGAGGCTGACCCCAGTCCCTTGCCACCCGAATCCCCAGGTACCTAAAACTCCTTCCCACCATTTTGTACGGCATCTCCCTCAGTCTCCTCTCCTGCCCCCTTACCTGGATCGCAAAGACCTCGCTCTTGCCCATATTCAGTTTGTAACCTGAGAACCGGCCAAATTCCTCCAGTATTCCCATAATTCCTGCGATTCCCCCAAACGGCTCTGCTATATAAAGGAGTAAACCATCTGCATCGAGCGAGACCCTATGTTCCACCCCCCCTCTCACTATCTCCACTAAATGTTCAATGCCCTCAGCACCATTGCTAAAGGTTCTATGGCCAGGGCAAACAGTAGTGGGGAGAGTGGGCACCCCTGCCTTGTCCCCTGCACAGACTAAAATACTCTGATCGGACCCGGTTGGTCCTTACATTCTCCACCGGTGCCTGATACAGCAGCCGGACCCAGTCCACAAATCCCTGCACAAACCCAAATCTTCCCAGGAAATCCCACAGGTACTTCCACTCCTCCCAATCAAAGGCCTTTTCTGCGTCCATGGCCACCACCACCTCGACCTCGGGCCCCTCCGCAGGCATCATTATTACATTTAGGAGCCGCCTAATGTTGGACGTCAGGTGTCGACCATTCACAAATCCCGACTGTTCCTCCCGTTACCTGCGGAACACAATCCTCTATCCGCGTGGCCAAAACCTTTGCCAGCAATTTTGCAACTACATTTAACAGGGAGTTTGGCCTATACAACCCAGAACTCTCCAGATCCTTATCCCGCTTCAAAATGAGGGAGATCGATGCCTGCGATTGTGGGGAGCAGTCCCAGCTCCTTCATTAAAAGCATTTACCAGAGCGGCCCCAGCAGCCCAGAAAACCTTTTATAAAACTCAACCAGGTATCCATCAGGTCCCGGGACCGTATCCGATTGCATCGCCCCCAATCCGTCTATAACCTCCCCAAGCTTAATTGGGGCTCCCAAACCCTCCACCAACTCCTCATCTATCCTCGGAAACTCCAGCTCCCCCAGGAATCGCTTCATACCCTCCTCCCTGGCTGCGGGTTCCGATTTATACAATCCACTATAAAATGCCCGAAACACATCATTCACCCTCGCCGATCCAAAACCACCTTCTCCCCTGTATCTCTTACTTTCCCAATCTCTCTCGCCTCCTCCTGTTTCCTCAGCTGATGCACCAGCACCCTGCTGGCTTTTCCCCCATATTCATAGGCCGCCTCCTTTACCCTCCTTAGCTGTCCCTCCGCCTTACCTGTAGACAGGGGCCCAAATTCCAGCTACAGTCTCTAAAGTCTCTGACGCTCCTTCAGAAGCCCGTCATCGGGAGACTCCGGATACTTCCTGTCCACCTGTAAAATTCCGCCTACCAGCCTGTCTAACTCCACCCACTCAGCCTTCTCCTTATGGGCCTGAATTGAGATGAGATCCCCCCCCTCATAACCGGCTTCAGTGCCTCCCCTACCACCCCAGCCGAAACCTCACCTGTGTCATTGATCTTTATACATCCCCGAATCGCCTCCCTCACTCGCTCGCACACGTCCTTCTCCGCTAACAGTCCCACATCCAACCTCCACTGCGGGCGCTGGGCTTTTCCTTTGTTAACTTGCAGGTCTACCCAGTGTGGGGCATGGTCTGACACCACAATTGCTGAATATTCAGCATCTACCACCTCAGCCAGCAGCGTTTTGTCCAACACAAAGAAGTCTATCGGGAATACACAGTGTGCACATGGGAGTAGAATGAAAAATCCTTACTCCTTGGCCTCCCAAATATCCATGGATCAACAACCGCACCCCCCCCCCCCCCCCCGGCCAATATATTTACCAACACCACGGCCATTCCCTCCAATTTCCCACTAACCGTAACCTGGTCCCCACCTTCAGATGTGTCTCCTGTAACATAGACACATCTGCCTTCAGTTGCCTTAAGTGTGCAAACACATGGACCTTTTTGATTGGGTCATTCAGTCCCCGAATGTTCCACGTGACCAGCCTGGTTGGGGGGGCACCCCACCCAGGGGGGGCACCCCGCCCCCTCCCCTGCCGATTAACCCTAACCTCTCCGATGCCAATCTTTGGCCCATGTCCCGCACCTCCCCTGGCCCACCCTCGGGCAACTACTGTCATCAACCCGCCTCCTCCTCCATCCTGAAAGTCCCCTCCCTGTCAGCAGTCTACTACCCCCCCCCAACACCCCACTCCCTCTCCCCCCCAACCCACATCGGATTTCAGTTCACCCCCCACTTTGCTTCCGTGAAGTAGCCCACGTAGCAGCCCCCGCCCATGGCGCCTAGCATCTTACCTCCCACTGGTTCCCCTCAACCCCGCTCTTAGTGCAAACAGTCGAAACAATCGAAAAAAAGGCAAGAGGTAAAAACAAACAAACCATCCCTCCCATGGTCCGAACCCAAAGACCCACCCTTCCTCCCTTCACAAAGTACTACATACCAGCCTAACCCCAAACAGGACCGGAAAAATGGAAAGAAACAAGCAAAACCCCCAAAATAAATCCGAACAACGCAAACCCAAAGTTTTACAGAACATAGTTCAGTTCTCCTCAGTCAATGTTCAAGGTCCTGCTTCTTCTGCCAGTCTATTCTCCTTCATAAAGTCCGCTGCCTCCTCCGCCGAGCCAAAGTACAACTCCCGGCTCCCATAGGTCACCCATAGGCAAGTGGGTACGGCAGACCAAACTTTATGCCCTTCTTGTACAGGGCCGACTTGACCTTATTAAGGCTCGCCTTCCTTCGCAGGCTCTGCTCCCAGGTCCTGGTACACCCGGATCTCAACATCTTCCCAAGTGCATCGCCTCGTCTGCCTGGCCCACCTCATAATACGTTCCTTGTCCAGGAACCGATGAAATCGTACCACCATCGCCCTCAGCGGCTCACCCCCCCAGGGCATGCGCATCAGTGCCCTGTGGGCCCGTCCACCTCCAGCGGTCAATCAAACGTACCTTCTCCAAGCAGCTTCTCCAACATCTTCTCCACATACGCACCAGCATCCGATCCTTCGATTCCCTCCTGCAGACCCACGATCCGAATGTTCTGCCTCCGAGAACGATTTTCCAGGTCCTCCACTTTCTCCAACAGTCTCTTCTGCTGGTCACGCAGCATCCCAATCTCTGCTGCCATCAAGGTGGACTGTTCCTCCTGTTCCCCCGCCTGCTCCTCCAACCTCTGGATCGCCTGTCCCTGGGCTGCCAGTCTCGTCTCCACGCGGTCAACCACTGCCTTGATCGTGTCCACCACCCGAGCCAGGTCCTCCGCACTCTCCTTCTGCTGTTGGGTGAACATCTCATTTAAGGAGCTCACCAACTGGTCCATCGACCACTGAGCTGACGCCATCTCCAGCCGCGTTGTCCGCTCCTCACTTGCTGCCACCACCACCAATTACTTCTGGGCCGCAGCTCCATAAACTAGGGGTCACTTTTTTCTGTTCTTGCTTCTGCACCTTTCCTCTACAAAATTCCTGCAACAAACCAGCGTAAAGGCCACAAAACGACCGCCATGAACGGGAGCTGCCAAATGTGCGACCGCTCACTCCATGGTCACCCCCGGAAGTCCTAGCCCCAGGTTTTAAACTTCAATCTTTTCTGTTGGCTGATCTACCAGAGGGTGGGGGGCTAGACTGATTCTAGTGATTCTGGAAAAGATAAACCCATTTCACATTCTGATCAGTACGTGGGTAAAAATGCTCATAGGACGGATAACAGAGCTGCATATTTGTCAGCAAAACACAACGGGTGCTTCCAGATGAAACATTTCATTACTCAGTTTTATATGGAATACAGACTAAGTTGATTATTTTCTGCTGCTACTGCATTCAAAACTGCGAGTTCCTCACTGACATAGTGTGTTTACAACTGCGAGTTCCTCACTAACATGGTATGTGTATAACTGTGAGTTCCTCACTACATGGTATGTGTATAACTGCGAGTTCATCACTACATGGTCTGTGTACAACTGCGAGTTCCTCACTAACGTGGTATGTGTATAACTGAGAGTTCCTCACTAACATGGTATGTGTATAACTGCGAGTTCCTCACTACATGGTCTGTGTACAACTGCGAGTTCCTCACTAACGTGGTATGTGTATAACTGCGAGTTCCTCACTACATGGTATGTGTATAACTGTGAGTTCCTCACTACATGGTATGTGTATAACTGCGAGTTCCTCACTAACATGGTATGTGTATAACAGCGAGTTCCTCACTACATGGTATGTGTATAACTGTGAGTTCCTCACTACATGGTATGTGTATAACTGCGAATTCCTCACTAACATGGTATGTGCATAACTGCGAGTTCCTCACTACATGGTATGTGTATAACTGCGGGTTCCTCACTAACATGGTATGTGTATAACTGTGCGTTCCTCACTAACATGGGATGTGTATAACTTCGAGTTCCTCACTAACATGGTATGTGTATAACTGCGAGTTCCTCACTACATGGTATGTGTATAACTGCGAGTTCCTCACTACATGGTATGTGTATAACTGTGAGTTCCTCACTACATGGCCTGTGTATAACTGCGAGTTCCTCACTACATGGTATGTGTATAACTGCGAGTTCCTCACTACATGGTATGTGTATAACTGCGAGTTCCTCACTACATGGTATGTGTATAACTGCGAGTCCCTCACTACATGGTATGTGTATAACTGCGAGTTCCTCACTACATGGTCTGTGTATAACTGCGAGTTCCTCACTACATGGTATGTGTATAACTGCGAGTCCCTCACTACATGGTATGTGTATAACTGCGAGTTCCTCACTAACATGGATTGTGTATAACTGTGAGTTCCTCACTAACATGGTGTGCATATAACTAAGTTCCTCACTGACATGGTGTACATATAACTGCAAGTTCCTCATTGTTTATGATGCTTTTGATAACTGTGAGTTCCTTGCTGACATGGTGCTTTCGATAACTGTGAGTTCCCGTAATGATGCACTTCCACAGGAATACAAAAAATGTATTAACAAGAACTGTTCAGAAGCCACATGGCTGCTGATAGCTCTCGACATGTCTCCAGCTGAAGAGAGGACTCTTCCTCCCCCCCTCCCTCCCCCCACCCCCTCAGGGTGATTATCCAATTGGTTCCCCCAAGACAGGTGACATTTATGCTGTGTTGCCCTATAGGAACAATCACCACAAATCACCATAGTCCCTCACTGACATGATGCTTTGTGTAACTGAGAGTTGCTTGCTGATACTTTTCCTTGCTGGGGGATAATGACTTTTCTTTTTGCACCTTGCACTGTATATACACTTCTTATAGATTGCGCACCAGTTGTTGGTGGGAAATATAGCAGCTTTGTCAGTTCAGCTTTGTCAATTCACCTGCCTCATTGTAACTTGTGCACAGATGTGCAAACATGTCCAATAAACAACACAAAATGATACAACTGGCCACTGCAGTCATGTGACCAATGTTAATAAGCAGTCACCAGTTACCTGACTGATCTCTGTAGCGAGTACATCGCTACATAACCCATCTCAACAGCCTCATGAAACCCCGACACGACGAGTGTTGGGGAGTTTGACGTTATTGCTGCACTTCATAAGTCTATGAGTCCAGTTGGTTATTGGTCAGAATTTAGCCTGCAGTTAAATCACAGGGCAGGTAAAGTCCACTTGCGCAATTTCAGGATTTGACAGAAAGCTGCATCCTCAGATAACCCAGAACCTGGCTGCCTGTGTGACACATTCGCACCACAACAATAACTGCTAACCCCATTTCCAGTGGGAGTCTGTGACCCAAGCATATTAACCTCTGCCATATCCTAAAACAGTTGCACAGTCCCTCGGGCATCGCCCTTTGCTGAGCCTCTCAATAAAGGTTCTATGAGGACCCTCACTGCACTGACCACTGTGTCATGAACACCTCCCCTCTGTGCTCCCGAGAGAACATGCAAAATGGGTTACCTGCTTTATCCTGTACTATAGAAAAAAGAAGCCACTTTGAAAGGTGTGAATGTTGAGAGATGTTGCTGAGTTCACCAATAAACCCTGTTGTGTTCTTACCTGGAAATGAGGAGAACACAGTTAACATGGCGGTGGAGATAGCCACGGCATATTGGAAACATGTCCTGAGACTGGGATGGTGGCTAATTTACTGATGCCCCATTTCCACTTTGGTCTGTGGGAGGTGACAGGGCATCTTCGCTCCTCTGAGAATTTGTTTTCCTAATTTAAATGACATCTCCATCCTTCATTGAATGACGAGTCTTCAATTCCCTGGGCATGTTCTCTCCGCCTTTTTAAATAAAAACTGTCTGCCAGTCCTCTGATACTACACCTTTGTCTAATGAGCTATTAAATGTGTGAAGGAACACTTCTGCTAGCTGTTCCATTGATGCTTTCAATGGATGTAAACCATCCAGACCAGAAGCTTTATCCTTTTTGAGTTTGTTTAGTTTATTTGATACGTCCCTTTTTCAATTTTAAATGCACTTATTGCTCATCTCATTATTCAACGCCACGCCTACCTGTTCTAACTCTCTGGATGATACCAAAACAAAATCATTATTTAACATTTCTGCCATCTCTCTATCGTTACCTGTGGCATTATCCTGTCTATCCCTCAATGGGCCTTTTCCCATCACAACCTGAGTTTTTCTTGACATGCCAGCAAAATGTTTTACTCTTTTGTTTTATGTTCCTTGATGATTTAATAGAGCTTATTGGTCCTGCTTTTCAATTTCAAGCCGAACACCTGATACTCTGAGAAGGACATTCTCTTTGTCCCTATCCATGTCGTTCGTCCCTACATGGAACATGACGACTGAATTTACTCCTCTCCCTTTCCAAGTGCATCTCCATCTGCTGTGAGATATCTGGCATTGTTGGCAACATAATCTCCAGGATTCCTGGATTTAGCCGCACTATCTATCGAAATGAGCCACGGGTTTCTAAGAGGTCTCTCCGCAAGAGGGGTATAACTTTAAAAGGTTGCATACAAAGTAAAGACACAGTAATATGAGGTGAGGACCTTGAGAGGATTGATATCACCAAGGAGGTAGTGATGGGCAAGCTAATGGGGCTAAAGGTAGACAAGTCTCCTGGCCCTGATGGAATGCATCCCAGAGTGCTAAAAGAGATGGCTAGGGAAATTGCAAATGCACTAGTGATAATTTACCAAAATTCACTAGACTCTGGGGTGGTCCCGGCGGATTGGAAATTAGCAAACGTGACACCACTGTTTAAAAAAGGAGGTAGGCAGAAAGTGGGTAATTATAGGCCAGTGAGCTTAACTTCGGTAGTAGGGAAGATGCTGGAATCTATCATCAAGGAAGAAATAGCAAGGCATCTGGATGGAAATTGTCCCATTGGACAGACGCAGCATGGGTTCATAAAGGGCAGGTCGTGCCTAACTAATTTAGTGGAATTTTTTGAGGACATTAACAGTGCGGTAGATAATGGGGAGCCAATGGATGTGGTGTATCTGGATTTCCAGAAAGCCTTTGACAAGGTGCCACACAAAAGGTTGTTGCATAAGATAAAGATGCATGGCATTAAGGGGAAAATAGGAGCATGGATAGAGGATTGGTTAATTAATAGAAAGCAAAGAGTGGGGATTAATGGGTGTTTCTCTGGTTGGCAATCAGTAGCTAGTGGTATCCCTCAGGGATCAGTGTTGGGCCCACAACTGTTCACAATTTACATAGATGATTTGGAGTTGGGGACCAAGGGCAATGTGTCCAAGTTTGCAGACGACACTTAAGATAAGTGGTAAAGCAAAAAGTGCAGAGGATACTGGAAGTCTGCAGAGGGATTTGGACAGGCTAAGTGAATGGGCTAGGGTCTGGCAGATGGAATACAATGTTGACAAATGTGAGGTTATCCATTTTGGTAAGAATAACGGCAAAAGGGATTATTATTTAAATGATAAAATATTAAAACATGCTGCTGTGCAGAGAGACCTGGGTGTGCTCGTGCATTAGTCACAGAAAGTTGGTTTTCAGGTGCAACAGGTGATTAAGAAGGCAAATGGAATTTTGTCCTTCATTGCTAGAGGGATGGAGTTTAAGACTAGGGAGGTTATGCTGCAATTGTATAAGGTGTTAGTGAGGCCACACCTGGAGTATTGTGTTCCGTTTTGGTCTCCTTACTTGAGAAAGGACATACTGGCACTGGAGGGTGTGCAGAGGAGATTCACTTGGTTAATCCCAGAGCTAAAGGGGTTGGATTACGAGGAGAGGTTGAGTAGACTGGGACTGTACTCGTTGGAATTTAGAAGGATGAGGGGGGGATCTTATAGAAACATATAAGATTATGAAGGGAATCGATAGGATAGATGCGGGCAGGTTGTTTCCACTGGCGGGTGAAAGCAGAACTAGGGGGCATAGCCTCAAAATAAGGGGAAGTAGATTTAGGACTGAGTTTAGGAGGAACTTCTTCACCCAAAGGGTTGTGAATCTATGGAATTCCTTGCCCAGTGAAGCAGTAGAGGCTCCTTCATTAAATGTTTTTAAGATAAAGATAGATAGTTTTTTGAAGAATAAAGGGATTAAGGGTTATGGTGTTCGGGCCGGAAAGTGGAGCTGAGTCCACAAAAGATCAGCCATGATCTCATTGAATGGCGGAGCAGGCTCGAGGGGCCAGATGGCCTACTCCTGCTCCTAGTTCTTATGTTCTTATAATATAGGTTTCGGAAACTGGTGAGTGTAATTGCCTTTAATCCGGAACGATGTCCAGCCTTGGAAGGATAAAAGGCAACAAAATGTTTCATTTAAGGAAAGAGGGGCCTAAATGAGAAGGAATAGGCTGTATTGGAATCCCAGTTACTATCTTGTTCACCGCCACACTTAAAGACACAACTGCAGTGGGTGAATGAATAGAATGAATATCACTTTTTTTAAGCCCTGGTCTCTGGGTCTAATTGACATCGGGACCTGAGCTCACTTCAACTTGTAACATCAGCAGGGGTGAGTGCATGAGGAACATTGATTAACCTGGATACGAGACAAGGAACATCTGGACGAACAACTTTCCAATGATACATGAGGTAACATAGTCATAGGACCTTAGAATCCTACAGTGCAGAAGGAGGCCATTTGGCCCATCAATCTGCACCGACCCTCCAAACGAGCACTCTACCCAGGCTCACTCTCTCGCCCTATACCCGTAACCCCGCCTAACCGTTGGACACTAAAGAGCAACTTTTTGTTTTTTGTAAATTTAGAGTGTCCAATTCTTTTTTTCCAATTAAAGGGCAATTTAGCGTGGACAATCCACCTAGCCTGCACATCTTTGGGTTGTGGGGGCGAAACCCACGCAACGCGGGGAGAATGTACAAACTCCACATGGACAGTGACCCAGAGTCGGGATCGAACCTGGGACCTTGGTGCCATGAGGCAGCAGGGCTAACCCACTGTGCCACTGTGCTGCCCTCTAAGGAGCAATTTAACATGGCCAATCCACCTAACCTGCTCATCTCCTCATAAATGACAATATCTGATAAATAGAAGCATATTATTAATCTTGAATATACCATCAAGACTCATCCACGCTCAAATTTTCCTCCCTCCAGTTTGAACACAATGGAAGTGATTCTTGGGCATTGTGATTTATAAAGTGATTTATGATATGCCCTGTTGCCATTGGAGTTGGGAGTTTATTGAGATGGGTCTGCCGTGTTGGTGAACTGAATTGGACCTGACCATGGAAATTAATAAACTCTGTAGCGGCCCCCCCCCCCCCCAACCCAACTTTGTCATTTAAATGCAAATTCCATGAACCTCCCACCCCCAAATAATCAGAAAATAGACAGGAGACAGAATCCATCCTCCAAACCTATGATGCTCGTTGAATCAGAAAGAACATAGGGAAATTTGTAAAATTGGATGAATTATGACACTACTTTCTGTCCAGTGGTTTCAATGTGTTTGATAGGAGTTGGGGTTCTTATAATATGTTTGAGTTATGAGTTATCCAGGTAATAGGAAGCCAGCTGACCTCCACCCCCTGCCCCCACCCCCCCCCCCCCCACCCCAACTCCACTCCGCAGACGGAGCAACCTGCTGCCCACTCCCTCAGAGGAAGTGACTGACTGACCCCAATATTCTTTTTGCCTCATTGACTGTGGTGATTGTCCCTTTTCGGGGCAACACAGCAGAGCAAGGGTCGCATGGCCTGTGTGACCAATTGGGACTAAGAGTGTGGAATCACCCCATGGTGAGAGAGGCTCCTACACAGAGAAACATTTTGGGAGCAAGCTACAGACATGAGGCTGCTACAGAACTCTTATCAATAAATACCTTTTGCGTTCGCAGATGAAGTCTGTAAAAGTGCATCTTTACAGTAATTGTTTGAAACAGGCACAAAGGTCATAAATTGTTACTGTGGTCATTTGGCCTCCCAATTCCTCTCCCTTTTCTCCTCATGAACTGTGCAGTCTAATGTCATTTCTAAAGTACTTAGTCGACTGTGAAGCACTTTGTGACATCCTGAAGCTGCGACATATACATCTTTTGTTAAAAAGGTCACTATGGTAGCATAGTGGTTAGCACAGTTGCTTCACAGCTCCAGGGTCCCAGGTTCGATTCCCAACTTGGGTCACTGTCTGTGAGGAATCTGCACGTTCTCCTCGTGTCTGCGTGGGTTTCCTCCGGGTGCTCCGGTTTACTCCCACAGCACGAAGATGTGCAGGCTAGGTGGACTGGCCATGCTAAATTGCCCTTAATGTCCAAAAAGGTTAAGTGGGGTTACTGGGATAGGTTGGAGATGTGGGCTTGGATAGGATGCTCTTTCCAAGGGCCGGTGCAGACTCAATGGGCCCAATGGCATCCTTCAGCACTGTAAAGTCTATGATTCTATGTACGTCATTATATGCTATCGGGGCAACACGGTGGCGCAGTGGGTTAGCCTGCTGCCTCACGGCGGCGAGGTCCCAGGTTCGATCCCGGCTCTGGGTCACTGTCCATGTGGCGTTTGCACATTCTCTCCGTGTTTGCGTGGGTTTCGCCCCCACAACCCAAAAATGTGCAGGCTAGGTGGATTGGCCATGCTAAATTGCCCCTTAATTGGAAAAAAATGAATTGGGTACTCTAAATTTATATTTAAAAAAAATACTGTTCCTATTCAGTTAAAAGGCATGATAAAATTGCCATTGTATGCAGTGTTGCACTGTTCTGTACGTCTCGAATTGGTATCAGCTGCATCAATAAAATAAGTAGGTTAGTTCAGAATCTAGACACTACCACCCCCCACCCACCCCAACCTTGGGTCCATAAGGTAATGAGGTCTCTGCAGAGACAGAAACCTGCATGGCTGGTGCTTCCAGTATGTGGGGTACATAAAATGACTTACAGGAAGTGTGGCAAGTTAGGAGACAATGGCATGTTAAAACACACCCTAAATTTACATCAGGATAGCAGCAATGAGTGGTGAGAGGTACACATCCCATTGCAACCCACGCCGGCTGCAGGAGTGCACTGTTTGTGATACCGGGCTAGTATTTTAGAGGTTGCAAGATTAAATCCCACCATGGCTTACAGAATTGAATTGAACTCAGTGACTACGTGTCACGCGTGAGCTCAAGCAAATAGTAAATGAAGGTCAAAGCACATTTGGAGACAGGAATCGGTTACCGCTACTCCATATGGTCTAAATACAATTCAAGTCCCACACTACACGATGCACAACACACAAGAGTGACCCTAACATCGACTCCTGTTGACCACCAATCAAATGGGGATTGATTTGCCAAATCAGCTTTGGACTTTGTAGACTTTTTCCCTCACGAGCGGGACATGGGGATGGCACAGCCAGCAGAGGTCAGCACTGAACAATTTGTTACTGTTACTGTTTTGAGACAGATACCACAACCCTCCATCCAGTCCACGATTCTCTTACCTCTCATCTTCAAATGCAAGTGCTGTTTCCCCGAATTCCATTTGCCCTCACTGCAAGTTTTTTTGTGTGAAAATGTTTTTGAAAATCTAATCCACTGCATTTCTTCAATGATTTCTGTGCGATTCAAGCGCAGTGTGGTAAGCCTGGCAGGGCCTAGATTTTAAGTCTGACAAAATTGGACATTTTAAATCAAACTGCAGGTGCCTGCGACTATGCGGCGGCGAACGCGACAACAACTGGGGACCACAGCCTCCGTTCCAAGCCACAGAACCGATCACACCACCAAACATACCCACCCACCGCCCCCCCCCCCCACCGGCCCGGCCCCGTCTCGTCCCTGTCGCCGTCCCATTCCCCATCCCCATCCCTATGAATCCAGTCACCACCACCAGCCGACGGGACGGGCAGTACCCTAACGTTACTTGTGTAACTCCACATACGATGACGGAACTCACCGACATTGCCAAGACAATCGGGGTGTTCAAACCCACCGGGGATCCAAATACCTCTTTGAAAGCACAGCTCAATGTCGAATTTTAAACAGCTTAGACGAAATAGAGGAGATTAAACTTTAAACATTTATGTCTAAGCAATCTGTTCCACTCTACCCGGCCCCCAAACCGTGGCCTGGGAAACCCGAATAGAAATTAAGGCAGTCGTTCTAATTGCCGTGGGTAACGATAGAGAGGATACGGTAAACGGCCTCAATATTTGCCAGCAGAAAATGGGGTGGGGGGGAACATCAAACAGCATATACCAGTCGGCTCTGGATTCAACTTATTGGTGTTTTCGGTCAATTAATGGAGTCCAATTAGACCCATACCACCGATCCACATGGATCCGTACGTACCCTGATCGCACATGCCACCGATGGAAGTCAGAAAGCATGCAAAAATTTCAGCCCAGCCGACAACACTCACAATGAGGCATGGGCCATCCGGAAAATGGCCTGCGCCAAGGAATAGGGCGAAAAGGAGATAGGCACTCCAAAACCGACAGAACCAGGAAAACCCCATCCACGCAAATTCACATCCCAGTCTGGCATGGCGTAACGAAGGGGAGGGCAGGAACTCCAAATACTCACACCCATATGCACCCCCCAACCAGAGGAACAAGGAACAATAGCCTCGCACGACCCCCGATACCATCCGAACCCCAGGCACCAGGAACAGCACAGAGCTGACCCCAGATTGACCCCACACAAGGGCAATGTTACAATTGCGGCCAGTCCGGCCATTACGTTACGAAATGCAGGGCGCCACGTGCTAACATTTAAAGCGGCAATGTCCAGCAAAGAATCGACAATGCCTCCGCCGTGGCAAGATGGGCCACTACGCTGCCTGCTGTCGAGCAGCTCAACCTGCCAACGCTCCCCAATTCCGCCAGCCTCGCAGGGACGTGCGGGCCATTCAGCCTCCATACACCGAGTCATACCCTGACGACGTACAGACCGGTGATACCGACGACCGGGAAGCCTTCCGCGTCGCGGTCATTGACAGGAACCGGATGTCCCCAAGCAGGACCCACCAGCCGATGCCAGTGAACAGCGTTAATCCGGGTGATGAATGGTGTGCCACCCTAACGGTCAACCAATCACCAATCACATTCCGTTTAGACACTGGTGCCTCCGCCAACCTTATTGCATGGTCGGCCTTCTACGCCTTGAAGGTCAGACCACCGATGCGGCCATCCCGCTGTCAGATGGTCGATTACTGCGGAAATGTTATCCCGGCCATGGGATCCTGCCAGCTCGATGTAACTCACAATGCATACACAGCCACACTTCCTTTGAGATAGTTGGATCATCGAAGGACTCCCTGCTAGGCGCACAGGCGTGCAAGGTTCTCCATGATCAGCGGGTACACACTCTGTCTCCAGAAGGCACGTCCGACTTCCTGGATGCAGAATTTAGGGCACAGCTCCACTCGCTCCTCGCCCACAACCAGGAGGCTTTCGAGGGCATGGGCACACTGCCCTACACCTACAGAATACGGCTCAAACCGGATGCCACCCCGGTCATTCACGCACCTCAGAGTCCCAGCACCACTCAAACACCACCTCAAGCAGCAGCTGCACGATCTCCAGGACCAAGGGGTGCTATCCCGGGTCACGGAGCCCACGCCATGGGTCGGCTCCATGGTGTGCGTTAAAAAGCCCTCTGGCGAACGCAGGATCTGCATCGACCCGAAAGACCTCAACAACAACATCATGAGGGAACACTACCCCATACCCAGACGGGAAGAGATCACGAGCGAAATGGCGTGGGCTAAAAAATTTTCAAAGCTTGATGCCTCGAAGGGTTTTTGGCAGATTCAACTGGATCAGTCCAGCAGGAAGCTGTGCACCTTCAACACTCCCTTTGGCAGGTACTGCTACAATAGAATGCCGTTTGGCATCATCTCGGCATCTGAGGTATTTCATAGAATCATGGAACAGATGATGGAGGGCATCGAAGGGGTGCGCCTCTATGTTGATGACGTCATCATCTGGTCCACCACACCACAGGAGCACATCAGTCGTCTCCAGCGTGTCTTTGCTCGGATATGAGAACACGGCCTGCGCCTCAACCGAGCCAAGTGTTCTTTTGGTCAAACTGAGCTAAAGTTTCTGGGGGCCCACATATCCTGGTCAGGAGTGCGTCCGGATGCCGACAAAGTGAGCGCCATTACGGCCATGCCGCAGCCGGCAGACAAGAAGGCAGTGTTACGCTTTCTCGGGATGGTCAACTTCCTGGGGAAGTTCATTCCCAACCTTGCCTCCCACACAACGGCTCTTCGCCACCAGTAAAGCAGACCACGGAGTTCCAGTGTCTGCCCGCACACCAGAAGGAATGGGAGAAGCTCAAGATTAAGCTCACCACCGCCCCGGTATTGGCGTTCTTCGACACCACTCGGGACACAAAGATCTCGACTGATGCCAGCCAGTCCGGCATTGGAGCGGTACTCCTGCAACGGGACGACACTGCATCATGGGCCCCGGTCGCCTATGCCTCGCAGGCCATGACCCCCACAGAACAGCGCTATGCGCAGATCGAGAAGGAGTGCCTGGGTTTGTTAACCGGCATTGATAAGTTCCACGACTACGTGTATGGTCTCCCTCAATTCACCGTGGAAACCGACCATCGCCCCCTGGTCAGCATCATATAAAAGGACCTGAATCAGATGACCCCTCGCCTCCAGCGCATTCTGCTCAACCTCCGGAGGTACGACTTCCAACTGGTCTACACCCCGGGAAAGGACCTCATCATCGCGGATGCCCTGTCCAGAGCAGTGAGCACACCGCTCAATTCGGAGGGGTTCGTATGTCAGGTCGAAGCGCATGTGGCCTTCACATCGGCCAATCTGCCAGCTAATGATGCAAGTCTGGCCCGTATTCGGCGGGAGACTGTGGCTGACCCCCTTCTACAACGTGTGATGCGCCACATGACGGGAGGGTGGCTCAAAGGACAGTGCCCACAATTCTACAATGTCCAGGACAACTTGGCCGTCATTGATGGTGTCCTTCTAAAGCTGGACCGGATTGTGATTCCACACAGCATGCACAGGTTGGTCCTCGAACAATTACACAAAGGCCATCTCGGGGTTGAGAAGTGCAGACAGAGGGCCCGAGAAGCTGTATACTGGCCGGGCATCAGCGACGACATTGCCAACATGGTGCTCAACTGCCCCACCTGCCAAAGGTTTCAGCCGGCGCAACCCCCTGAGACGCTTCAGCCCCATGAGTTGGTAACGTCCCCCTGGGCGAAGGTGGGTGTGGACCTTTTTCATGCGCTCGGCAGGGACTATGTCATCATTATAGATTACTTTTCGAATTATCCAGAGGTCATACGCCTGCATGATTTAACATCGTCCGCTGTCATCAGGGCCTGCAAAGAAACCTTTGCTCGCCATGGCATTCCGCTTACTGTCATGGCGGACAATGGGCCCTGTTTTGCGAGCCAAGAATGGTCTTCTTTTGCCGCTCCGTATGGCTTCACACACGTGACGTACAGCCCTCTGCATCCCCAGTCAAATGGCAAGGCGGAAAAGGGCGTCCATATCGTCAAGCGGCTCCTCTGCAAGGCTGCTGATGCCGGATCGGATTTCTGTTTAGCCCTGCTGGCCTATCGCTCGGCCCCACTAGCCACTGGCCTCACACCAGCCCAGCTGTTAATGGGTCGCGCCCTCAGGACGACTGTGCCATCCATTCTTGTTCCTACACCCGACCATGCTGCAGTACTGCAAAGGATGCGACAGCAGCGTGCTCAGCAGAAGGTGGCACATGACACTCGGGCAACTGATCTTCCTGCCTTGGCGCCTGGAGACAACGTCCGCATCCACCCACCAGAGGGTGGCTGGTCGGCAACTGCCGAAGTTCTCCGACGCGTGGCTCCCCGCTTGTTCCTGGTTCGCATGCCTGATGGCTCCATTCGCCGGCGTAATCGCCGGGCTCTTCGCCTGCGTCTGCGCTCGCTACGTGATCATACACCGGTGCCACGCACTCCTGTTGTTCCTGATGTCGACTTCGTGGAGCTTCCTGCCACCATGCCTATTCCTCTATCGCCTGCCAGGCCCATTCCTCAGCCGGTGGATCCTGACCCATCCTTGAGGCGGTCAACCCGAATTCGTCGGCAACCTACTAGGCTGGACTTATGAGCCTGTTTGAACATTGGACTCACTAAAGTGTTATGCCACAATGTTAATATGTTTCTCTTTTTGTCGTTACAGGAGTTCGTTTTTGATGTTTGATGATTACACTTGTTTTGTTTATGGTACAACCTCGTTGCTATGTTGCACCTGACACCTTCCTACGTATATAGTTTAGCCTCATGTACATATTGTAGATATTGCACACATACATTCAGCTGCACTCAGTGCACATCTATATTTATTACCACATAGGCACATATTCTTGTAAAAAAAGGGGGGGGATGTCATGATATTCAGATAAACATATCATGGTGCAAACACACATACACACTGATGGACAGATCAACGGACCAATCAACACACACGCAACATCACAGCCAATCACAAGCAAGAGCACATGCACTATAAAATGGGGAACACCACAGTTCCCGCTCATTCCAGCAGGAGACAGCTCACGGCACAGAGCTCACAGCGTGCTACTCAGACATTCACCATGTGCTGAGTGCCTCTCTAAGGTAGTGTAAGGGCTGGGTCCAGAAGTTAAAGGGTAAAGAACGAACCACAGTCATAAGTTTACAGATGTTGTTATTGATAGTAATAAAACAGAGTTGTACCATCTGCAACCGTGTTGGTTCGTCTGAATAGCGGAACACCCAACACGAGAACAATAACCCGAGTGGGTGATGTAAACAATCCTTACAGCCGGTCCCTCCAACTGGACTCTGAACCAAATGAGTGATGGTGCCAGGGCTCACCGATGTGGGTGTGTAACGCTAAATGGGATAGTGTAGGTAAACCCCTGGTACAAGGCGAGGTAGGAGGCTGCCCCACCGCATTCCTATGGGACGCAGGAGGATCCCACGCTACCATCAACACATCCCGCGACCTCGATCGTACATGACGCACCCAGAAAAAGAGGTTAATGGTGCCCACACAGGAATCCCCGATCGAGGTAGCCATAGGGAAATACGCAGACCGAATTTCTACCATTGGGGAATTGTGGATCAAACCCACTGTGATGACCGATGATCCAGGGGCAAAGGGCATATTAGCCAAATATACACAGACATTTGCAAATCACGAAGCATGACTGTGGCCAGGTGACAGAGGAAGCCATCATAGAAGGCCTGATCCAAAAACCCAAAGACAGTACAGCTTCCCTAAGCAAGCCAAGGGAGAAGGGGCCAAAGTAATGCATAGTCTACTACAACAGGGAGTTCTGCATCCCGTTGCTTCCACCAACAATTTGAGAAAACTGGACGTTTCCTAGAGACTCACAATCGATGACCGAGCGCTAAACCAGACCACCCCAATCACAGTCCCACAGTGGCGACCAGTCCTGGCGCCATGATGAGACATGCCCCACATGCCAGGTATTTCACAGTGCAGGATATCAGCAACGGCTGATGGTCGATTCCTTTAGACCGCCAACGACAGTTCAAATTTGCCTTCACACTCCAAGGGCAGCAGTATACATGGACGTGTCAGCCGCAAGGTTTCAACATTCCCCTCCATATTTCACCAGCAACTAGCCAAGGGCCTGGAAGGATTTTCCAAACCAGAATGCCTGGTGCAATATGTAGGCGATCTCCTCCTCCAGACAGAAACAAATGGGGAACATCTTAAATTATAAAGAACTGCTGAACCTCCTCACTACATTAGGCCTAAAAGTAAATCCCGAGAAAGCCCAGATCATGAGATCACAGGTCTCTTACTTGGGTACAGTAGTGACTGAGGAGAAGCACAAGATTGAAAGGAAGTGAATCGAGTTTGTAACACGCCTTGCCTTGCCAAAGGAAGTGAGTTCATTATGCTCCTTTCTAGGCTTGGAGGGATACTGCCAGAATCACACCGACGATTTTGCCACCAAAGAGGCCGCCTTTCCGATCGCAAAAATAGACCCGGAACGAACGCTACACACAACCTGCCTCAACGCTGAAGCAGGCCCTAGCACAGGCCCCAGAAGGCCCCAGCCCTACAAGTACTGAATCCAGATCTTTCCTCTGCACTGGAGGTAGCGGCCACGGACAGCACACAGGCAGCCATGCTCCTACAAGAAAGGCACGGGAGACTTGGCCCAGTCGCCTACCCCTCTCGCATTCCAACCCCAGTGGATCAAAGCTTTTCTTTTCTTTAATAAATTTAGAGTACTCAATTCCTTTTTTCAAACTAAAGGGCAATTTAGTGTGGCCCTTTGACCTACCCTGCACATATCTTTAGGTTGTGGGGGTGAGACCCACACAGACACGGGTAGAATGTGCAAACTCCACACGGACAGTGACCCGGGGCTGGGATCGAACCCGGGTCCTCGGTGCCTTGAGGCAGCAGTGCTAACCACTGGGCCACCGTGCTGCCCAGGAGGGTATTTCTCGTGTACTGAAAAGCTTCCATCCAGGGCAGCATGGATGTGCAGTGGTTAGCACTGCTGCCCACGGCACCGTGTACCCGGTTTGATCCCGGCCCCGGGTCACTGTCTGTGTGGAGTTTGCACATTCTCCCTGTGTCTGCGTGTGTCTCACCCCCACAACCCATAAATGTGCAGGGTAGGTGGATTGGCCACGCTAAATTGCCCGTTAATTGGGAAAAGAATTGGGCACTTTAAATTTTAAAAAAAGAGAATTGTATCAAAACATAAAACAATCCTGACAAATATACTCACAAGGGAAAATTGAGACACACTCGCCCTGCCCAACGCCCATGGACTAATCTACAAATCAATTACATCAGTCCCTACCGCCCAGCACAGGAAGTTACAAATACATCCTAGTCATTGTAGACACTTGTAATAAGTGGGTGGAAGCCTTTCCAATTCGTACTAACATGGCCAAGGTCACAGTTGACATCCTGGTGCAGAAAATCTTCACTATGTGGGGTCTCCCCCGCAGCATCGACTCAGACCAGGGCACTCACTTCACTGCCCAGGTAATGCAACGCGTAATGAGTTGCTTGGGGCAAAACAACATTTCCACATTGCTTACCACCTTCAAACCAGTGGGATTGAGGAGAGGATGAACCGCACCCTCAAAGACATGGGGCGTCATTCTCCGACCCCCCGCCGGGTCGGAGAATGGCCGTTGGCCGCCGTGAATCCCGCCCCCGCCCCCGCCGAAGTCTCCGCTCCCGGAGATTGGGCGGGGGCGGGAATCCAGCCGCGCCGGTTGGCGGGACCCCCCGCTGGATTCTCCGGCCCGGATGGGCCGAAGTCCCGCCCAGGAATTGCCTGTCCCGCCGACGTAAATCAAACCTGGTATTTACCGGCGGGACCAGGCGGCGTGGGCGGGCTCCGGGGTCCTGGGGGGGGGCGCGGGGCGATCTGACCCCGGGGGGTGCCCCCACGGTGGCCTGGCCCGCGATCGGGGCCCACCGATCCGCGGGCGGGCCTGTGCCGTGGGGGCACTCTTTCCCTTCCGCCTCCGCTACGGCCTCCACCATGGCGGAGGCGGAAGAGACTCTCCCCACTGCGCATGCGCGGGAAACTTTCAGCGGCCGCTGACGCTCCCGCGCATGCGCGGGGAAACTGACAGCGGCCGCTGACGCTCCCGCGCATGCGCCGCATTTCCGCGCCAGCTGGCGGGGCAACAAACGCCATTTCCGCCAGCTGGCGGGGCGGAAATCCCTCCGGCGTCGGCCTAGCCCCTCAATGTTGGGGCTAGGCCGCCAAAGATGCGGAGACTTCCGCACCTTTTTGCCGGCGCGATGCCCGTCTGATTTGCGCCAGCTTTGGCGCCAGTCGGCGGGCATCCCGCCGTTGGGGGAGAATTTCGCCCATGATCCGTAAAACCGTCCAGCAGAACAACCATTCCTGGAACAAAGTCCTGCCCTTCGTTTTAATGGTAATAGCCTCATCCCTCCCTATCTCTGTAATCTCCAGTTTCACAACCCTCGGAGATATCCGTACACCCCTCATTCTGGCCTTCTGAGCTTCCCTGATTTGAATAACTCCACCATTGGGTGTGAAACTGAAATTTCCTCTCAGGGAACCTCTCCACCTCTCTCAGGCTTAGAGATAATCTCCACTATGTTAGGTGAACTGGACATTCTGAATTCCCCCGAACAGGCGCCGGAATGTGGCGACTGGGGCTTTTCACAGTAACTTCATTGCAATGTTAATGTAAGCCTGCTTGTGACAATAAAGATTATTAATTATTAATTATTAATACCGAACTCCGTATCCAGTTGCACTGGATGCCACCCCCCCTACTAATGACTGGAGGACCTACACAACTAATTCAGCCTCTACTCGGGCTAAATTTATCTGAACCAGAGCTTGCAGCCCGCACACACGAGCGTGCAGTTAAAACATTATTGGAGAATGGCCAGGCTGCGCGACGGGCCGCAGCTGTTAAAATAGGAAAACACAAACAGCAAAGCAAGGCCTACTTCGATAGTAAGGTAAGCCCCATTGAATACGAAGTTGGGCAAAAGATAATGCTCCCGGTTTTCCAGCCTGGTGTCTTCTTCGTCATAGAAGGCACAGAGTAGCAATTGAAGGGTGCTTTTCTGATTGGAGGGCTGTGACTAGTGGTGTTCTGCAGGAATCAGTGCTGGGACCTTTGCTGTTTGTAGTATATATAAATGATTTGGAGGAAAATGTAACTGGTCTGATTAGTAAGTTTGCGGACGACACAAAGGTTGGTGGAATTGCGGATAGCGATGAGGACTGTCTGAGGATACAGCAGGATTTAGGTTGTTTGGAGACTTGGGCAGAGAGATGGCAGATGGAGTTTAATCCGGACAAATGTGAAGTAATGCATTTTGGAAGGTCTAATGCAGGTAGGGAATATACAGTGAATGGTAGAACCCTCAAGAGTATCGACAGTCAGAGAGATCTTGGTGTACAGGTCCACAGGTCACTGAAAGGGGCAACACAGGTGGAGAAGGTAGTCAAGAAGGCATACGGCATGCTTGCCTTCATTGGCCGGGGTTTTGAGTATAAGAATTGGCAAGTCATGTTGCAGCTGTATGGAACCTTAGTTAGGCCACACTTGGAGTATAGTGTTCAATTCTGGTCGCAAACTACCAGAAGGATGTGGAAGCTTTAGAGAGGTGCAGAAGAGATTTATCAGGATGTTACCTGGTATGGAGGGCATTAGCTATGAGGAGAGGTTGAATAAACTTGGTTTGTTCTCACTGGAACGAAGGAGGTTGAGGGGCGACCTGATGGAGGTCTACAAAATTATGAGGGGCATAGACAGAGTGGATAGTCAGAGGCTTTTCCCCAGGATAGAGGGGTGAATTACTAGGGGGCATAGGTTTAAGATGCGAGGGGCAAGGTTTAGAGGAGATGTACGAGGTAAGTTTTTTTACACAGAGGGTAGTGGGTGCCTGGAACTTGCTGTCGGAGGAGGTGGTGGAAGCAGGGACGATAGTGACGTTTAAGGGGCATCTTGACAAATACATGAATAGGATGGGAATAGAGGGATATGGACCCAGGAAGTGTAGAAGATTTTAGTTTAGACGGGCAGCATGGTCGGCGCAGGCTTGGGAGGGCCGAAGGGCCTGTTCCTATGCTGTACTTTTCTTTGTTTGTTCTTGTCCCCGAAATACGCCAGACCTTATCCAGTGGTAGAAAAAGCCAACCCCTCCGTTTACAAGTTGCTGGTGGATCCCAAAAAAGTCGGATGGCACCATGTGAACCAATGAAGGCATTTGGTTCCCAACAGAGCTTCCACCATTATCATGCCACTCCAGAGGGGATTGATGCACCCAGTGTCCCAGACCCTCACCCCTTGCCACAGTATTCTGACCCTGACCCTCTATCCCAGAATCCGGAACCATATCCCCAAATCCCAGCCATCCCCCAAGGACCCCAGATGCAAGATCCCCCCCTGAGGATGCTCAGAAGGAAAAAAACAGGTGGTTAATAAACCAGGCCCCCCTCCGAGGTACCTGGCACCGGGACTCCTGGAACCGCTTAGTGCGGTGCACAAAACGAGAGCCAGTAGAACAGAACAGTAGATAGCCGGTAGGCAGAGCCTGCCCACGTACATCCCACCTCAGAGGAGGTATTGGGATAGCTCTTGTGAATTGTGACGAGGATGCAGGGATCCTACAGCAAGATCTGGACAGGTTGGGCGAGTGGGCAAACCAATGGCAAATGCAGTATAATTTGGATAATTTTGGAAACAAAAACGGGAAGGCAGATTACTACCTGAATGGTTGTAAATTGGGAGAGGGGAGTGTGCAGCGGGACCGGAGTGTCCTTGTGCACCATTCGCTGAAAGTAAGCATGCAGGTGCAGCAGGTGGTAAAGAAGGCTAATGGTATGTTGGCCTTCATTGCAAGAGGTTTTGAGTATAGGAGCACGGATGTTTTGCTGCAATTGTACAGGGCCTTGGTGAGGCCACACTTGGAGTATTGTGTGCCGTTTTGGTCTCCTTCTCTGAGGAAGGATGTTCTTGCTCTCGAGGGAGTGCAGCAAAGGTTTACCAGACTGATTCCAGGGATGGCGGGACTGTCATAGGAGGAGAGATTGACTAGGTTGGGATTGTTCTCGCTGGAGTTCAGAAGAATGAGGGGGGGGATCTCAGAGACTTATAAAATTCTAACAGGACTATACAGGGTAGATGCAGGGAAGATGTTATCAATGATGGGTGTGTCCAGAACCAGGAGTCATAGCCTGAGGATTCAGGGTAAACTATTTCGGACAGAGATAAGGAGGCATTTCTTCACACAGAGTGGTGAGCCTGTGGTATTCATTACCACAGGATGCAGTTGATGCTAAAACTTTGAATATATTCAAGAGGCGGCTGGATATAGCACTTGGGGAGAATGGGATCAAAGGCTTTGGGAGAAAGCAGGATTAGGCTATTGAGTTGGATGATCAGCCAGGATCGTGATGAATGGCAGGGCAGGCGCGAAGGGCTAAAAGGCCTCTGTGGTGATGTGCATCAATGTAAATGCATGTAGGCTAGCTGGACACTAGAGGGAGCACCAGAGACATCACACACACACACTCAACCAATAGATAGGACACGACTAATGGACATTCACGATACACACAGAGGTGACACCACCACAGGAGGGCATTACACCAACCCATATATAAAGGACACCACACACATGATTTGCCTCTTTCCAGTGGAGACAGTCAGTGAGTAGAGGAACAGGGTTGATTCAATATCACTCCCACCACGTGGATTGCAGCAACTGGTTAGTCAGTCTGGGTAGTTATAGTAGGATCAGCAGTAGTGTGGAACCCGAGTAATAGAAGTGTAAATAGTTTAATAAACGTGTTGAAATTATCTCCACGTCTGAACCTTCCTTTGTCAAGTGCACCACAAGGAAACCGCTTATGTTACACCTAGAACATAACAAATCATGGTACCAGCAGTGAACTGTTTCAATCCATATAGCCATACCTCCAGCATACAGTGACAACCAGCAACAACACCCAGGCAAGATGTTCGAGATCGGGTTCCGCAGCAGCTCCAGCACCACGGCGATCTCCGTGAAAACTGACGGGTATTCCGGCAAATGTTTGAAATCTTCCTGGTAGCAGCCGACCTAGAAGACTTGGCCGATGCTGAAAAGACAGAGCTTCTCCTCACCATCGCCGGTGCCAGAGCAGAAGAAATCTTTTAAAAATTCAAGTTCTCCAAAGGGCAAAACAGGAGCGACTTCCAGGCAGTCCTGGACAAATTTGGCAAATACTGTGAGAAAAACACACTCCAACCAGCAAGAAAAGGTAAGAGAAGCACCAGTACTCACCACGAGGCCGAGATCCCGGAGCAGAGAACAATTGTGATCGGCGGCCATCTTTCTAATGGGACTGCACTTGCACAGTTGCGCGAGAAGCCCGCAGAACGGGAAGGTCCGTTTGCGCATGCACGAGGCGCCGCGCAATCACAAAAACGGCCATCGGTACAGGAACAGCGATTTGTACATGCGCAAACGTTTCCTACACATGATGTCACATGCGGCATGATGTCAGAGGCCCCGGACCATGCCCATTTAAAGAGGAAACGTCCCAAATCAAAGAATCTTTTAAAGCCGTAAAACAACCTTCACCTGGAATGACAGCACAATGCCTCAAATTGAACCAGGAAATGAAATTAACCTGCGAAGAACCCTGCAACAAGCAGTTACCTATGCCCAAACCGATGATTCCGACCTTGAATACTTCGATACTGACCTTTACATTTTCTCTGGACCTCACGAGCCCAATGCCAGCTCTGACGCAAACAGTGATGATATGGTCCTAGAAGACAACGACTCAGACAAAGCTTTCACCTTGGGAGGCTACCCCAGTACCAAATCCGAACTGCAACTAGACGTGTTGCACATTGACGACCCCGACGACGAGTTCTTCGGATTTGAGGATCTTCAGCCCAGCAGATATGACATCCCAACTCGTGATGGATTATGCTGTGGCCTGAAACCAAGAGACAGAGAGCGGTACAAGCCCACAGAGAGTGGCCTGCTGCCACACAGAGCGTGGTCCACGCACCGCTCAGGGTTCCCAACTCTACGAAAGAAGACACGCAAGACTCCACACCGCAGTCCTTGCATGAACAAGACATGACTCCAATGTTACAAGCCTCCGCAGCGAGCTCGTGGACAGCCCCCACGATAGAAGCAACGCAAGACTCCAACGCGCAGTCCTTGCAGGAACAAGACCATGAGGGTCTAGCAACCTCCTCTGACCAACTAGCGGCAGACGATGCAAATCTGCCATGCTCAAGTAAACAGCAAGAAGACTATGACAGTCTACCACGCTCCAGTGACAGCAGGACGACCATGACCGTCTATCATGCTACAGTGAAGAACAAAGCGACGATGACAGTCCAAGCCTAAATGCAGGACAACAGCAAGACAATGACAGTCCACCCACATTGTTTGCACCACCAGATGAAGACTCTGACAATTTACCCAACCCAAGTGAACAACAAGCAGCTACTGAGGATCTACCCACGGTATGTGAGATGAGTGACGACAGCATCCCACTTCCCCTGCAAGATGTGCAAAGTGACAGACCTCAGCTAGTGTGTATAGAGGCACTCGACGATCACTGTGAGACCACTGGTGACTCCGGTGACACCACGATGCTTCCACCCTCATTTGCTCGAACCTCTCCACAAGTCAATGCATTCTTGCATGTTCCGACTCCAGACGTGCAGCATCGAGAAATCTCAGCTGACTCCAGTGAACCTGCTAAGACTCCGGACGGGGAGCATCAACAAACCAACACTGACTCAGTTAAAACAGACCAGACTCCAGATGGGGAGCAACCAAACGCCGACTCTGATTCACGTAAGCCGGACTTTACTCCAGACAGGGAGTGCCGCAACCTCAGTGATGGCGCGCTCAGGGTGACAGCAGATGCCACAACAACAGGAGATGGATCACTTAACAATTACACTGGGTCAGTAATAACAAGCAACGGCTACAGTCCAAGAGGAATACACCAATATTCACCACAGCTATATCCACATATTTCTTCCACACCAGTAGTGCAGCCAATGACATCTCATGCTGGACAAACCCAGTATTCAGGCATGCAGCAGCCAGCAGTCTATGCAGCATATTCTCAAACAGGCCAGCACTACAGTTTGCCCACTAATGGAATCAAGACCGTAGGAGGACTACCGCAAGCGCAATCTGTACAACAGACTGGATGCCTTAGTTACAGCCCAGGATTTGCTGCACCCCAGCCTGGCCAGACGGCATATTCCTATCAGATGCAAGGTTCTAGTTTCACACCATCACCAGGTATCTATGCAAGCAACAATTCTGTTTCCAATTCGACAAGCCTCAATGGTTCTCAGCAGGATCACCCTTCCCGCACAGCATGTGGCCAGAACCAGTATGTACAGTCTTATCCAACTTCAACATATGGCACATCCATGACGTCGAATGATACTGTTGATGGTACCTCTTCAACGTCAACACCTTATCAGCTACAAGATGACATCCGACAGCACCATCACAAACATCGAAAAAGAAAGGGACTCCAAATCAGACAGCAAAGTGATTTGACCACTTCTTGGTTCCTGTGGCACAGGGACATTGATGGTGTTCATAATCAAGAGAGACATTTGAGGACTTCCGGGTGCGGCGATGACCAGCTGAGTCGCACGTTTCGGCAGCTCCCTGTGAAACGGACTTTTGGGCTCTTGATAGGAGCCCCAACGGCAATTTTAACGGCTAAAAACACTGTGCGGTAAACCAGAAGGGAATCCCCCCTGGATACGGATGGAAAAAGGAGAGGGAAGTGGCCAGATTGCAGTGGATCCTTTAGAACAGCGGCAAGGAAGGCAAGCAAAAACCAAGATGGCGTCGGAAGGTGGCAGTTTAACATGGGGCCCTGAACAACAAGAGTTCTTGAAATGCTGTGTGGAAGAGATCAAAAAGGAAATGAAGAAAGAGCTGTTGGCCCCGATACTACAGGCGATCGAAGGGCTAAAGGAGGAACAAAAGACCCAGGAGCGGGAGCTTCGGGTCGTGAAGGCAAAGGCAGCCGAGAATGAGGACGATATACAGGACCTGGTGGTGAAGACGGAGACGCAGGAGGCACATCAGAAACGATGTGTGGAAAGGTTGGAGGCACTGGAAAACAACGCAAGGAGGAACAACCTGAGGATTCTTGGTGTTCCTGAAGGTGTGGAGGGAGCGGACGTCGGGGCATATGTGAGCACGATGCTGCACTCGTTAATGGGAGCGGAGGCCCCGGCGGGTCCGTTGGAGGTGGAGGGAGCATACCGAGTGATGGCGCGAGGACCGAGAGCAGGAGAAATTCCCAGAGCCATAGTGGTGAGATTCCTCCATTTTAAGGATAGAGAAATGGTCCTTAGATGGGCGAAGAAAACTCGGAGCAGTAAATGGGAGAACGCGGTGATCCGCGTTTATCAAGACTGGAGTGCGGAGGTGGCGAGAAGGAGGGCGAGCTTTAATCGGGCCAAGGCGGTGCTTCATAAAAAGAAGATAAAATTTGGAATGCTGCAACCGGCAAGACTGTGGGTCACATATCGAGGGAGGCACCACTACTTTGAGACGGCGGATGAAGCGTGGACTTTTATTGTGGAAGAAAAACTGGAATGAGCGGGTTATTAAAAAGAACGTTCGAACAAAGTGGTGGGGCGAATGTGGGGGGCAAAGAGGGGTTTTATGTACTAATCCTGCGATGTGGTAACTTTTCTCTCTCCCACAGGTGGTGATGGGGGGAGGAGGGGAGGTGGAGGAGATGGGGCGTTGGCCATTGGGGGCGGGGCCAAGGGAGAAGCGCGGGCTTGGTTCCCGCGCTATGATAATCATGGCGGGAATAGAGAAGCAGGAAGGAGGGGGCGTCGCACGGTGTGAGCTGAGGTCACGGGGGAAGCAGAGGTCAGCCAGAGTTTGCTGACTTCTGGGAGCAACATGGGGGGAGTAATTACGCTAGCGGGGGATCTAGCGGGGGGGGGGTGGGAGGGGGGAATTACTGGGTTGCTGCTGCTGGGGAGAGGGGGGAGCTGGTATGGGAGAGGATGGGCGGGGGGGCACCGCCTGGGGGAGATACAGCTGCGTGGGAACCGGGTGAGGAGCTGGAAAAAGGTGATGGCTAATCGACAAGGGGGGGGGGGGGGGGGGGTAGGAAGCCCCCCAACTCGGCTGATCACGTGGAACGTGAGAGGGCTGAACGGGCCGATAAAGAGGGCACGGGTACTCGCACACCTTAAAAAACTTAAGGCAGATGTGGTTATGTTACAGGAAACGCACCTGAAACTGATAGACCAGGTTAGGCGACGCAAAGGATGGGTGGGGCAGGTGTTCCATTCGGGGCTAGATGCGAAAAACAGGGGGGTGGCTATATTAGTGGGGAAGCGGGTAATGTTCGAGGCAAAGACTATAGTGGCGGATAACGGGGGCAGATACGTGATGGTGAGTGGCAAACTACAGGGGGAGACGGTAGTTTTGGTAAACGTATATGCCCCGAACTGGGATGATGCCAATTTTATGAGGCGGATGCTAGGACGCATTCCGGACCTAGAGATGGGAAAGCTGATAATGGGGAGAGATTTTAATACGGTGTTGGAACCAGGGCTGGATAGGTCGAAGTCCAGGACTGGAAGGAGGCCGGCAGCAGCCAAGGTACTTAAAGATTTTATGGAGCAGATGGGAGGTGTAGACCCGTGGAGATTTAGCAGACCTAGGAGTAAGGAGTTCTCGTTTTTCTCCTATGTCCATAAAGTCTACTCGCGAATAGACTTTTTTGTGCTGGGTAGGGCATTGATCCTGAAGGTGAGGGGAACGGAGTATACGGCTATAGCCATTTCGGATCACGCTCCACACTGGGTGGACTTGGAGATAGGGGAGGAAACAGGAGGGCGCCCACCCTGGAGAATGGACATGGGACTAATGGCAGATGAGGGTGTGTGTCTGAGGGTGAGGGGGTGCATTGAAAAGTACTTGGAACTCAATGATAATGGGGAGGTCCAGGTGGGAGTGGTCTGGGAGGCGTTGAAGGCGGTGGTTAGAGGGGAGCTGATATCAATAAGGGCACATAAAGGGAAGCAGGAGAGTAAGGAACGGGAGCGGTTGCTGCAAGAACTTTTGAGGGTGGACAGACAATATGCAGAAGCACCGGAGGAGGGACTGTACAGGGAAAGGCAAAGGCTACATGTAGAATTTGACTTGCTGACTACAGGCACTGCAGAGGCACAATGGAGGAAGGCACAGGGTGTACAGTACGAATATGGGGAGAAGGCGAGCAGGTTGCTGGCACACCAATTGAGGAAAAGGGGAGCAGCGAGGGAAATAGGGGGAGTGAGGGATGAGGAAGGAGAGATGGAGCGGGGAGCGGAGAGAGTGAATGGAGTGTTCAAGACATTTTATAAAAAATTATATGAAGCTCAACCCCCGGATGGGAGGGAGAGAATGATGGGCTTCTTGGATCGGCTGGAATTTCCCAAGGTGGAAGAGCAGGAAAGGGTGGGACTGGGAGCACAGATCGAGGTAGAAGAAGTGGTGAAAGGAATTAGGAGCATGCAGGCGGGAAAGGCCCCGGGACCGGATGGATTCCCAGTCGAATTCTATAGAAAATATGTGGACTTGCTCGCCCCGGTACTGACGAGGACCTTTAATGAGGCAAAGGAAAGGGGACAACTGCCCCCGCTATGTCTGAAGCAACGATATCGCTTCTCTTAAAGAAGGAAAAGGACCCGCTACAATGCGGGTCCTATAGACCTATTTCCCTCCTAAATGTAGATGCCAAGGTCCTGGCCAAGGTAATGGCAATGAGAATAGAGGAATGTGTCCCGGGGGTGGTCCACGAGGACCAAACTGGGTTTGTGAAGGGGAGACAGCTGAACACGAATATACGGAGGTTGTTAGGGGTAATGATGATGGCCCCACCAGAGGGAGAAACGGAGGTAGTAGTGGCGATGGATGCCGAGAAAGCATTTGATAGAGTGGAGTGGGATTATTTGTGGGAGGTGTTGAGGAGATTTGGTTTTGGAGAGGGGTATGTTAGACGGGTGCAGCTGTTGTATAGGGCCCCAGTGGCGAGCGTGGTCACGAATGGACGGGGATCTGCATATTTTCGGCTCCATAGAGGGACAAGGCAGGGATGCCCTCTGTCCCCATTATTGTTTGCACTGGCGATTGAGCCCCTGGCGATAGCGTTGAGGGGTTCCAAGAAGTGGAGGGGAGTACTTAGGGGAGGAGAAGAGCACCAGGTATCTTTGTATGCGGACGATTTGCTACTATACGTGGCGGACCCGGCGGAGGGGATGCCAGAAATAATGCGGCTACTTGGGGAGTTTTGGGATTTTCAGGGTATAAATTGAACATGGGGAAAAGTGAGTTGTTTGTGGTGCATCCAGGGGAGCAGAGTAGAGAAATAGAGGACCTACCGTTGAGGAAGGTAACAAGGGACTTTCGTTACCTGGGGATCCAGATAGCTAAGAATTGGGGCACATTGCATAGGTTAAATTTAACGCGGTTGGTGGAACAGATGGAGGAGGATTTCAAGAGATGGGATATGGTATCCCTGTCAATGGCAGGGAGGGTGCAGGCGGTTAAGATGGTGGTCCTCCCGAGATTCCTCTTTGTGTTTCAGTGCCTCCCGGTGGTGATTACGAAGGCTTTTTTTAAAAGGATTGAAAAGAGCATCATGGGTTTTGTGTGGGCCGGGAAGACCCCGAGAGTGAGGAAGGGATTCTTACAGCGTAGCAGGGATAGGGGGGGGCTGGCACTACCGAGCCTAAGTGAGTATTATTGGGCCGCTAATATTTCAATGGTGAGTAAGTGGATGGGAGAGGAGGAGGGAGCGGCGTGGAAGAGATTAGAGAGGGCGTCCTGTAGGGGGACTAGCCTACAGGCTATGGTGACAGCCCCATTGCCGTTCTCACCGAGGAACTACACCACAAGCCCGGTGGTGGTGGCTACACTGAAGATTTGGGGACAGTGGAGACGGCATAGGGGAAAGACTGGAGCCTTGGGGGGGTCCCCGATAAGAAACAACCATAGGTTTGCCCCGGGGGGAATGGATGGGGGATATGGAATGTGGCAAAGAGCAGGAATAACGCAACTGAAAGATCTGTTTGTGGATGGGAAGATCGCGAGTCTGGGAGCGCTGACCGAGAAATATGGGTTGCCCCAAGGGAATGCATTCAGGTATATGCAACTGAGGGCTTTTGCGAGGCAACAGGTGAGGGAATTCCCGCAGCTCCCGACACAAGAGGTGCAGGACAGAGTGATCTCAAAGACATGGGTGGGGGATGGTAAGGTGTCAGATATATATAGGGAAATGAGGGACGAAGGGGAGACTATGGTAGATGAACTAAAAGGGAAATGGGAAGAAGAGCTGGGGGAGGAGATCGAGGAGGGGCTGTGGGCAGATGCCCTAAGCAGGGTAAACTCGTCGTCCTCGTGTGCCAGGCTAAGCCTGATTCAGTTTAAGGTATTACACAGGGCACATATGACTGGAGCACGGCTCAGTAAATTTTTTGGGGTGGAGGATAGGTGTGCGAGGTGCTCGAGAAGCCCAGCGAATCATACCCATATGTTTTGGTCATGCCCGGCACTACAGGGGTTTTGGATGGGGGTGACAAAGGTGCTTTCAAAAGTAGTAGGAGTCCGGGTCGAACCAAGCTGGGGTTTGGCTATATTTGGGGTTGCACAAGAGCCGGGAGTGCAGGAGACGAGAGAGGCCGATGTTTTGGCCTTTGCGTCCCTAGTAGCCCGGCGCAGGATATTGCTAATGTGGAAAGAAGCCAAGCCTCCGGGGGTGGAGACCTGGATAAATGACATGGCGGGGTTTATAAAGCTAGAGCGGATTAAGTTCGTCCTAAGGGGGTCGGCTCAAGGGTTCACCAGGCGGTGGCAACCGTTCGTCGAATACCTCGCAGAAAGATAGACGGAATGGGAAAAAGAAGGCAGCAGCAGCAGCCCAGGATCGGGGGGGGGGGGGGGGGGGGGGGGGGAGGAACCAGAAGGACTCTCAGGGTTGTTAATATATACTGTATAGTATGTATAGGTCATTGCTACAGATAATTATATATTGGACTGTTAAATTATATTTTTGGAGAGTGTTACTTGTGACAAGGCAGTTGCCAATTAGGGCTAGTTTTCATTTTTGTTATTTATTATTTATTCATTTTTTGTTTATAAAATAGGTCATTGTTATTTGTGTTGTTATAATATTGTGTAAAGGATGCACAATGTACTGTGTTGGTTGACCAAAAATTTTCAATAAAATATTTAATAAAAAAAAAGAGAGACATTTGACCATGATGATTGATGGTTTTTGGACTCACACGAATGATTTGGACTTATTGTTTAATCACTGTTCCCATGACTTGTATATACCTTACCTTCTCTACCTGTTCTTTGTTCAATTTTCTCAAAGTGCACAGAAAATATGTAACATATAAAAAAGGGGGAATGTGGTGATGTGCATCAATGTAAATGCATGTAGGCTAGCTAGACACTAGAGGGAACACCAGAAACATCACACACACACACTCAACCAATAGATCAGTTAGATAGGAGACGACCAATGGACATTCACGATACACACAGAGGTGATACGACCACAGGGGGGCATTACACCAACCCATATATAAAGGACACCACACACATGATCTGCCTCTTTCCAGTGGAGACAGTCAGTGAGTAGAGACCACAGGGTTGATTCAATATCACTCCCACCACGTGGATTGCAGCAACTGGTTAGTCAGTCTGGGTAGCTATAGTAGGATTAGCAGTAGTGTCGAACCCGAGTAATAAATGTGTAAATAGTTTAATAAACGTGTTAAAGTTATCTCCACGTCTGAACCTTCCTTTGTCAAGTGCACCACAAGGAAGCCGCTTGTTACACCTGGAACATAACAAATCAGCCTCTTCCTGCTCCTATCTTCTAAGTATCTATGTATAAAAGTAAACAGCTGTTTTCCATCCACTGCATGCACAGTTTGTTTAAAGGGTTTGCCAACATTCCACATTAGTCAGCTTTGTCCAGTTCTGCTGTGTCATAACCCTTCCATCCGTAAACAGCAGCATGCAGTGGAGCCTGAACCTGCAAGCTCCGCCAAATTGAAGTCGGCAAAACTCGAACTCGGAGAATGTGTCCAGTTCCACTGTTTAAAGTGCCAACCCTGACACAGTATGTGTTGGGAAGGTACTCCCAGCCAACCGAGGATAGCTGTTTTCTTTATGTATAGCTTCCATCATCGTCCTCATAAAGACAATCATAAGTAACTAGCCCATACTCCCTCATTCGTCGCTCAGCAGCTTCCAGCCGTGTAGCCCTGCGTACCCACTCCCAAATGATTGGTATCCATCATCACCATTGCTGAACACACAGCTTCTAGTTGGGAAACTCTGCGCTCCATACATACTCTCAAGTATGAAACTCATCTCCTTACCCGACGTCCAATGATTGGTAGTTTCCATCGCCATACATACATGGCTCTCTTCATACGCAGTTTCTAGCTGTGAAACTCTGCAACCTACGCTTGGCATACAGCATGCGACTCTTCTCATTATTCACACACAGCCTCTTGCTTTAAAACTCAGTGCTTTAAAACATAGGCATCTGATAATTTTATAAACTCCACACTCCATGCATGCCCTATGGTATGCGACTCATCCCGGCACAGGAAAAGCATCCCCCTTAAACACAAATTTATTAACGAATCTTGCTGGTGGCACTAGCCACCACCCCAGAACAAGAAAACCCCCTTCCAAACAAAAAAAATGGTGTGGGGGGGGGAAACACAAGACATTTGGTGGGAAGGGCAAGGAAAAACAGGGATCAGGTAAGGGCTAGGAAAAACAGGGATCAGGTATTATCGCACAATAACAGATGCTACCTTGATCTCTTTTATAAATGAATTACATATCCCTGTGCAAAGTGGGACTCCTGGCATCAGAATACTCGCAGGAGCCCTGGACTACAGGTGTGTTATCGATTGAAGATCAGAAGATTGGCCTACTGTACCCCGGATACACGTGGTTCACCCCACCAGTTGCGGGCGAATATGAGGATAGTTCCCATGGGTACAGCCCAGTAAGAGTGTCACCTATGTGTGCAACAACCAGTGGGTGGTGTACAGGAAGGACATTGGGAGATCTGGGGCGGGATTCTCCGACCCCCCCGCCGGGTCAGAGAATCGGCGGGGGGCGGCGTGAATCCCGCCCATCCGTCTGCCGAATTCTATGACGGCGGGGGCGGGAATAGCGCCGCGCCAGTCGCCAACCGCTGGCAGCACCCTCCCCGGCGATACTCCGGCCCGAGATGGGCCAAGTACCGCACGTTTACGGCCGGTCCTGCCGGCGTAAATTACAACAGGTACTTACTGGCGGGACCTGGCTCCGCGGGCGTCCTCCGGGGTCCTCGGGGGGGCACGGGGGGACCTGGCCCCAGGAGGTGCCCCCACGGTGGCCAGGCCCGCGATCGGAGCCCACCGATCTGCAGGTGGGCCTGTGCCGTGGGGGCACTCTATTCCTCCGCGTCGGCCGCTGTAACAATCCGCAATGGCCGACGCGGAGATGAACCCCCCCTGCGCATGCGCTGGGATGATGCCAGCATATGCTGGCGCTCCCGCGCATGTGCCAACACGTGCCGGCTGGCGGAGGCCCTTCAGCGCCGGTTGGCATGGCGCCAAGCCCCTTCTGTGCCACCCAGAGTGGTGCAAACCACTCCGGCGCCGGCCTAGCCCCTGAAGGTGAGGAGGATTCCGCACTGTCAGGGCGGCCCGACGACGGAGTGGTTCACACCACTCCTTCGCGCCGTAGTTGCCCGCCCCGCCGGTTCCCGCAGAATCCCACCCCTGATTACTACTCCCCAAGGATAGCACTCACTAATGATTGGTGGGCATGCACTAACCAGGAGTGCCTAGCCCATGGCCCGGAGAAAGAGCTGGAATTGGGGCAGAGGTGCCCCAGTAACGTAACACAACACAAAAACATTGATTATGATATTAGTAATGGATTACGGCCAACTGCTAGCACACCCCTCCCCACTTGTCCTGAAGCTACCCCAGGGCCCCAAAACGGGTTAATATTAAAACATATGGGGAAGGTATTATTCAACAACACCCATTATGAATTGATACCAGTAGTGCTGGATTTAGCCGCAACACAATTACCAGACTGATGTCCCTCCCCACTCAGGAAGCTATACCTCCTTTTGACCTGAGGCTACTATGCAGAAAGACTGGGACAAACGAGGGGGGGGAAGAGATGCCCAGATCAAAGGGGCGCAAGAGGAAGGAAATCCTGAAGATTTTGGCAACCCCATACGGGGCAGGGGTATCCACCATTAACGCACTTGATTTGGCAGATTTTGACAATAAGATCAGAATCCTAACCCGACAAGTTCAACAGATCTTGGACAGCCCAATGAAAATGCCCAGCAGGATGCAGGTGGAGATTTGGTTGGGAACAGGGCCAGCAGCCTTCTGGTTGCTGTGCTAGAAGGGCACACCCAAAGTATTAATCAGATCGCCAACGGGAGGGTGGAAGATTATGCCAGGCAACAAAACCGAACCCTGTGTAGTATCTATGGACAATGGATGATCGAGAGAACCATGATCAGGTCATCAGGGGAAAGGTTCCGTCCTGGGTCAGCGATGAACAAATCAAACACCTGTACCGGGGAAGTGGGTCACTAGCTGTCAATTGTGACAACTAACCAGGGTCTGATCTAACGGTAGTTGTAGAGGAACCCCAGGAATCGCGTTCAGGTTGGTGTTAGGGATCATAGAACATACAGTGCAGAAGGAGGCCATTTGGCCCACCGAGGCTGCACCGACCCACTTAAGCCCTCACTTCCCCCTATCCCCATAACCCAGTAACCCTTCCTAACATTTTTTTTGGTCACTAAGGGCAATTTAGCATGGCCAATCCACCTAACCTGCACGTCTTTGGACTGTGGGAGGAAACCGGAGCATCCGGGGAGAACGTGCAGACTCCGCACAGACCTCCTCTCTCGACCACACACACTAGGGGAATCGAACCTGGGACCCTGGCACTGTGAAGCCACAGTGCTATCAACTTGTGCTACCGTGCTGCCCACAGGATCCCTGCAATCTTAAAAGACAAGGTTGGTTAAGACTCTTTGAAGCAGAAAATAGAGGAATCATCCAAGGAGGGATGTGGATGGGGTATGGTGGGCCCCTAGTGTGTGTGGTCGAGAGAGGAGGGAAGCTGATAGGCACCAGTCTGGACAAGTGTGAACACACAGACAAAACCTGGCATATATAAACAAACATTCCCTGTGTGGATTCAGACCAAATACCCATCTAAATTGTACCTGGATATTCGGAATTTGGAAGGGGTAGCCTACAGGGGAGAGGGAGGATACTGTATTACCACCTTGCTAGGAAAGTACCGGCATGCGACATTAACACCATCACCTCTTGCATCAGACCACACATTCCTGCTAGGATAGGATTAATTGAAATGGTGGACATACACAGGAGAGCGAGATTAGTGATGAACACTAGCAAGGAATTTAGGCAGACTTTGGGGGAGCATTTTGTGAAATTTGATATCGGGATAACACCTCTGTCTGAAAAACTACAACAAATTTGGACCCAATTGGCTACTGCACGCAAGACCTTCATCAAAGTGATGCAGCAAACGGGAAATCAGAAGAAACATCAGTAAAATTAGAGTCACTAAATGGTGGGAGGATCTCTGGGAATGAGGCGCCTACATCCTAATTGACCATGGGTCCTCCTCTTGTCCCACCTGACCGTAATCAGCACCTGCAAATGGCTGTGTACATAACTATCCTCACACTGAGGATCATACTCACATCTGGGGTGCGAGAAGCTGGAAAGCTTTTGGGAGGTGGTATTTGGAACATTATCCAGGATAGTGGGAGCTGAGATCAGGCCGGATCCTATGGTGGCGATCTTTGGGGTTTTGGAAGAGCCGGAGCTGCTGGAGGGGGAGGAGAAGGGGGTCGATGTAGTGGCCTTTGCCTCTCTGAGTGCCCAGCGAAGGATCCTGTTGAATTGGAGGTCGGAGACACCGCCGGGACTGGTGGCCTGGCTGGGGGATTTTTCCAGCTGGAGAAGATTAAGTTAGAGTTGAGGGGGTCAGAAGAGGGGTTTGAGGTGCGGTGGAGGCCATTCAGGATGTTATTTGAGGAGTTGTTCGTAGCGGTGGAGGGAGGGGTAGGTTTAAAAGGGGAAAAACTATACAAACTGGTGACTATGCTTTGATGCGACTGTGTATTTTGTTGATATGCATGTTTGGAAGGGGCAGCACGGTGCACAGTGGATAGCACTGCTGTCTCACTGCACCAAGGTCCCAGGTTCGATCCCGGCTCTGGGTCACTGTCCGTGTGGAGTCTGCACGTTCTCCCAGTGTTTGCGTGGGTTTCGCCCCCACAACCCAAAGATGTTCAGGGTAGGTTGATTGACCATACTAAATTGCTCCTTAATTGGGAAAAATGAATTGGGTATTCTAAATTTTAAAAAGACGTCGGTGCTGCCAGGAATCGGGTCCGGAGGGGCTTTACCAGGTAGAATGAGGGTGAGAGGGTATTCCTGGGGACCTCCACGAGGTTGGGGAGGGGGAGGGGGGGTTGGGGGGGGGGAGGTAAGGAGAAGATCCAGGCAGCCAGACAAAATGGCTCCCAGATCTGCGAGGAGCCTTTCGTTCACCAGCAAGACCTCGAAGTGCTGCCTCGGCGGAGGGAACCTTTCCGAGGCCACAAACTTTCTTGCCTGCTTAACACACCATTCAACGGACTTTAACGCAAGTCCGGAGGCACGTGAGGAGCCATAAGACAGATCCACTGAGGGTCCAACTATTACACGCAAACCCTCAATACGCCTACGTAGAGCACCCCGACAGCAGGCAGGACACCGTTTCCCTGCGAGACCTGGCACTCGCTGGCTCGCGCACCGACGCCCCCCCTTCCACCGACACTCCCCTCCCCACACCGGCGGTCGACTCCGACAGCGCCACCCCCATAGTGCCCCCCTCCCCCAAGCCAGCCTAGTCCCTCCTCCCAATCACCCTAGTCACCCCGGATACCCCCCCTGCTCCAACGCGGGCAAAGGCTCAGACAACCGTGCTCCCGGATATACCACCACCGAGGATGGCCGTATCCGCCGCACCACCGCCGGAGCTGAGAAGGTCGACACGGGCAATCAGACCACCCAAAAGAATGAACTTGTAATTCCACTTCACTCACGACGGACTATGCGTTTTTTTTAAACAGGGGGTGAACGTGGTGAATGATATCTGTATACATATGTACCCTTAATGCGTAGGCCCCTTTAAGACTGGGTTTGGAACCCTCGGGGACTCCACCTCCGGCTCCGCCCCCAGGAAGCTGTATGTAAGGTTACGTTCAGTAGGCAGCGTGCAGTGAGCACACTTCTCGGCAGCTGTCTGGTTTTCTGGTTATTAAAGCCTTTGTATTATCGAACTCCTCTCCTGACTCGTAATTGAGGGTATCTCAGGGTGTCTGCAATGCCCGAACACACCTTGTGGCCCATGGTCAGCACAGACCAGCAACTCAACCTGGGGCCTGTCAATAAGGAGTAGCGCCATGCCTGGCAGTGCGCTTACCGACTGAGCCACTGGGGTACAGTAGAGGTTCAAATAAATCATTCCATGAAAAGAAATAGATTAACATTCCTACAACGTGCTCCTTACCTGCAAGCTCAGTGAGGCACCAGTGCTCTATCCCAACACCCAGAGTGCTACAGCCGCCGTATTGAAGGCACCAAGGCTGTTTCAATAACAGTTTATAAAATTTGATCCATTATTGCAGAAATTAATGAAATACACACAGACACCACACCACAAAATTCCACCAAATAGGGTACCATCTCCTCCTTGAGGTTTTGCCAAGCATTGGATTAATCCCTCCAGTGTTGCTCCACAGAAGGCAACAGGTAAAACAAAAAACTGGCCATGCCTTTTTAACCTTTCGAATATTAGCCAGGTAGAAAGAATTGGAATGAGTGAACAGAGCTGGTGAGCAGCTCTAGACCACGTCACTTGCAGTAAGACGAACAAGCCAAAAAGGTCGAAAGATGGTTCAGCCAGAGGGCCTAACGGCTTACGTTCCAAGTTGGAAAACTCCAGCCCAAACACAATGGGTGGGATTCTCCGTTCTGCCAATGGGATTCCCCAAACCCCGTGGCCGTGGGTGCATGCCGACGGAACGGAGAATCCCGCCCAATATCATTCACTTCATAAATGTTGAATATTTTGCCTATTCTTTCCCCCTTTTACCTCTTGCGTCTCTTTCAAAGCAATAATGTGCCCGTTGCTTGGGCAGATTGGCTGAACCCGTGACATTGTGTTGCCACCTATCCCATATAGAGTTCAAAGATGCCACAATGCTGCCCAGTCAATAAAATTCCAGGTTCTACACTCATTCCTGTGTCTTGTGACATGAAGGCGTTTATCACCAGCAAAGCTAATCACAAAACTCAAATTACTGAACCGCCACATTGTTCCAAACTTCTACCTTGTGGGGTTTGACAGAAAGCAGCAACCACACCAATGTGCGTATAATATTGCTGCCTTTTATTTCAGCCAAGTGCTGCTGGTTTGGGTTCCCCTGAATATAAAAAGGCTTTTACCAGTATCATCAGCGCAGTCTCGAGCAGGAGGGAGCTTATTCGAGTCCATCGTAATTGAGGCTCCAGTGGGTGAAAGGTCATGGTTAAAGTTTGTAGTGGGCCTTGCAGCCAAAAGGTCCTGGTTTAAATCCAATGGGATCCGGGATCCGGGAAGGTCATAAAGAAATTGTGGGGGCATCCGTACATTGCTTGCGTCCTGATTAGATAGTTTAGCCACCGGACTCTCCCGGTTAAAATCACAGGTGCTTTTCCCAGGCTGGATTTCCCGATCCACACAGGGCCTCAGCTCTTGGAGATCCTCTTCAAATGATCTGGAGAGGATGGAGGGGTTGGAAGGATAAGAAAAATAGAATGCCAGTGAATTTCAGTGAAGATTCTGCTTTAAACTTCAAATTACATGACAGCTTCACACACACTGGGACTCCCGAGACTCCTGATAATGCGGTTTTCACAAATTGGACCTCAAAGTAGGGGCCTGTTTAGCACAGTGGGCTAAACAGCTGGCTTGTAATACAGAGCAAGACCAGCAGGGCGGGTTCAATTCCCGTACCGGCCTCCCCGAACAGGCTCCGGAATGTGGCAGATCGGGGCTTTTCACATTAACTTAATTGAAGCCTACTTGTGACAATAAGCGATTCATAGAATTTACAGTGCAGAAGGAGGCCATTCGGCCCATCGAGTCTGCACCGGCTCTTGGAAAGAGCACCCTACCCAAGGTCAACACCGCCATCCTATCCCCATAACCCAGTAACCCCACCCAACACTAAGGGCAATTTTGGACACTAAGGGCAATTTATCATGGCCAATCCACCTAACCTGCACATCTTTGGACTGTGGGAGGAAACCGGAGCACCCGGAGGAAACCCACGCACACACGGCGAGGATGTGCAGACTCCGCACAGACAGTGACCCAAGCCGGAATCGAACCTGGGACCCTGGAGCTGTGAAGCAATTGTGCTATCCACAAGGCTACCGTGCTGCCCCAATTTATTATTGAACTCCTTTAGATTAATTGATTGATATTTATTGTCACATGTACCGAAGTACAGTGAAAATAATTTTTCTGCAGCCAAGGGAACGTACACAGTACGTTCAGATTTGGCGGGGGTGGGGGTCAGTTCAGTAGGACCACAGCTATTACAGATTTTCAACTTACAATTCACCCTAAAAGATTTGAGTGGGCAAAGTTGCACATCTTAGGTATTTAAATTTCAGATTGACCTTGGCCCAGTGGTAGCACCCTGACGTATGAGTCAAGCACCACTCCTTAGTGCAGCGTTCAGTACCTCAAGATGCCAGAGGTGCCGTCCTTCGTGGGACAATATTTCAATGGGACAATATTTCAATGGGACAACATATCAAGGTCTTGTTCCCCATCTTAGGTCGACAACAATGATACCTCAGATCAGGTGATTTCTTCCAGCGTCTTGGCCAATATGTTGTCCTTAACCAACACCTAACACAGGTTTATTGGCTCATTATTACATTGATATTTGTGGGAACTTGCAGTGTACAAAACAAAGCCATAGAAGAAGAAGCCATAGAATCCCTACAGTACAGGAGGTCATTCGGCCCATCGAGTCTGCACTGACCTTCTGAAAGAGCACCCTACCTAGTCCCACTCCCCCGCCCTAACCCCACCTGACTTGCGCATCTTTAGACTGTGTAAGGAAAACGGAGCACCCGGAGGAAACCCACGCAGGCACGGGGAGAACGTGCAGACTCCACATATACAGTCGCCCGAGGGCAGAATTGAACCCGCGTTCCTAGAGCTGAGAGGCAGCAGTGTGGATCACTGTGCCACCGTGCCACCCACGGCTGCCACGTTTCCTATAGTACACGTCAAACATCATTGGCTTTGGGATATGTTATAGTGGTCACCAAGGACACAGGGGATTGGCAATAGATTTCCCCAAGGGGTTTGTGGATTATGAATTCCCCTATTAAGCAGGCAGCTCACCCACAGGGAAATGAGTAGCGGGAGCTTCAAACCCACTGCTTCAACACGGACTGGTAAGCTGTAGGTCCCGGGGCTTTGACCGGACTGCTGTAAGCCACGGTAGCGGCCTTTATGGTTATTTCAATAAAAGAATTTGGTGTTGGAAGGCTGGCCTTGGCCAAGTTATTACAGTGTGTGATATCATTGCAAGTTCTTGTTTCTTCATTGCAAAGAATAATGTTTTATTATCATTGTCCTGTGATTGACAACAAGTATTGGCTTGGCAGGATGGTGGGGAGGATGAGGTAACACCACATCTTTCTCCATCCTCTAAGAAATGGCTCAGTACTCTCTCACACCCGAATAAGCCATTTCATGGGCAAGTACCTTTTCACTGTAAATCGAATTCGGTTACTCCGCTCCAGAATCCTTTTCAGAGTGTGAGCTTCATATTCAGAAGGCGGCTTGAAGCTGACCCCATCAGGCAGCCCATGGACCACTATCGAGGGCGGGTCCTTCAGGATTTTCTCATAAGGCACAGGGACAATCGAAGACTTTTCAAGGGCCTCACCTGAAATCAGAGTGGATTTTGATCGTTAATGATTTAAAAAGTCCAATCCGTCAGACTGTAATTCTTTTAGTGTTTCCTACATTACTTCACAGCAGGCACAATTCCCTTAATCTCACAGTGAGGGGGGGGGGGGGGGGGGGTCATCATATGGCAAATATTTCAATGATCATGCTGTAAACAGTAAAATGATTTATAAAAACATGACCCAGAGCCCAACTTACAATCTACAGCTTTCCCGCTAAACAACGACAGTTTTTAACCTTTAAGAACTGGATTTTGTCATCAACTTCTTTGAGAACAGAACTGTATCCCCAGTCGGGTAAGCTGACACCTGCTGGATCATATCCCAAACATAGCCAGGGAAAGCCAGTGGAACCGTTACCCGCACACTCCTGGGACAGGGTGCTGCTGTGTGGTCATCTCTTATGCATTTCCGACACTCCATCAAAATCTAGCACCACCCCTCCCCCAGTGTGCAGTCAGCAATCCCACAAATCCTCCACACTCACTGTAAAGCACGGCAAACACTTCTTCCACCATCTTTCGCAAGACATAAACGTCAGCCATGGGGTCCGGCGACTCCCTTTGAACATTCCGGCTGTTGTCGGTCACCATTTTCAACATCTCCATCTCCCGTAGTTGTGCGTTCCAGTTTGCTGCTGGGATAAGGATGAAGATTTAGTTAACCGATGGAGGGGAGGTGACAATCACAGGTTAGCAGATTACCCGTTGGCCTGACCTTTGTCTCTGTGCTGGTTAAGCAGGTTAGCACACCCACAAAAATAAGGGAATGAGGATATTGCAGATTTTAAGCTTCTTGGTAGTAAGATGGCGTTCGCCATAATTTGCATTTGATCGTTATTTGAGCCACAGGAAGAGGCAGAACCACCTCCCCCAGCCAGCCTGAGTACAAGAGAAATGGAGCACACATCTGCTTCCTGGAACTACTTCCTCAGTGAAAGGGACAATAGACGACATGTGCCCAAAACCATTGCTTACATTGGTTTTGAGCAAAGAAAAATCGAGCTGGGATGATTTGATCTTCCTGCTCTAGGGCGGCACGGTAACACAGTGGTTAGCACTGTCGCTTCACAGCTCCAGGGTCCCAGGTTCAATTCCCGGCTTGGGTCACTGTCTGTGCGGAGTCTGCACGTTCTCCCTGTGTCTGCGTGGGTTTCCTCCGGGTGCTCCGGTTTCCTCCCACAGTCCAAAGATGTGCAAGTTAGGTGGATTGGCCATGATAAATTGCCCTTAAGTGTCCAAAGGGGTTGGGAGGGGTTGCTGGGTTACAGATATGGGGTGGAGGTGTGGGCTTAAGTTGGGTGCTCTTTCCAAAGGCTGGTGCAGACTCAATGGGCCAGTGGCCTCCTTCTGCATTGTAAATTCTATGTCTATATCTATGGCAGTGCCTCAGCAATTCTTAAAGATACAACTGAAATAAGGAATAAACTACATCTGCCCACACACGGCACAAATCTGAAAATAACATTAGCGTTCATTGGTTTTCAACTTTCCACCCACCAGGATTCTCTCCTTCCCACTGACCAGGATTCTCCCCTTCCCTCACCTGAGGGGACAGACAGCCAATGCAGTTCCAGGCCATTACTAATTATTAAGACCCAGGAAGCCAAACGCTAGGGTGAACGCTGGTTTATTAACGGTCACAAAAAGTCTGCCTACGGCAGCAAATATACACAGAGTAAAGTCCCGTTGGCGTGACCAACATGCCGGTCCCTGTCTGGGCCGGCCTTTTTATTAAATTCTATGAGCCCCAAATAGGCGGTCCTCTGCCCACTAGCAGGGAAGCTCGTATTCCACGAGTCCGACGGGGAGATCAGTCAGGGTATCCCCATGGGCCTCCATGGGGTTATTACACTAATAATATTTTATGATGGCAAATAATTTGCCCCAGCACCAGTGGGATCCCAGGAGCGGAGCCTCAAGTCCGCTTTGTGCTCAGGAATTGGAAATTAATCTATTTCAACCCCAAATGATTTGGTGACAATTCAGAGTTTGGGTGCATGCCTGGAGTTATTTATAAAATGGACACCACAATCGAATCCTTCGTGCAAAGTAAATGAAGAATTAAGCGCCTTCCCTTAAATCTCTGAACACATTCCATCCTCAACATTTTTTTAAAAATCGATCGGTGATCCTTAATAAGAAAGGACGTGCATTTGGATAGCACTTAGCTGGTGAAGTATTTTTTAACTCTGATCACTATTGTTGTGTATGACATATGGGGCAGCTAATTTGGTGCACAGCAAAGTCCCATTAACAGCATTGAGATGATCTGTAGTTGGCGATATTGGTTGAGGGATAGCTAGCTGTTGCCAGGAAAGTATCCTCAATGTTCTTCTTCGAATAGTGCCATGGGATCTTTTATGTCTGCCCGAGTGGGATCTTGGCATTTACTTTTTACCCAAAAAGTGGCACCGCTGACACTACAGCACTCCCTCAACGCCATTCTGAAGGGTCACCTCGCGTTAGGCGCTCAAGCCTTGCAGCAGGACATTGTAGAATGGTGGAATTCTCAGCACAGAAGGATAAGGCTAAGCCGATGAAGCCATGTTAGAAACTCACAGAGCAGCTCAGAATGCTCGGGTGCGCGGTAGCCAAGTGGTGTGAACTTACTGCAGTATTTGACAAATTCTTTTTGCAGCTCCCTCCTGGCATTCAAAAACAATTTTCCTTTCTCTGTTCCCAGAACATACATGGTTTCCTCATGAACGGCGATGCAGGCAACTTCAGTGTTTAACTTTGAGAGCGCTGTGCACTGCAGAACACAAAAAATGGTCACAAAGAGGTTAGTGTCTGGGGAGGGCCAGAGGCCTGCAGACGGGCAACATCCACGGATTGCGAGAGGAAATTCAGCTGACCATTGCTCAAGGTATTTAACAAACAAAAGGAACGTCCATAATCTGACCCCTGAAACCCATTGAAACGGAGGGTAAATTGAAAATTTCAACATAGAGATAGATTTTTAAATTTTAGGCCAGGGGGAGATGGAGTGAAGATTCAGATCTGCCATGATCTCACCGAATTAGGGGAAACAGACTGAAGGGGTTGAATGGCCTACTCCAGTTCTAATGTTCCCTCACTGCATTTCGCACAAGCAATGAAAACTGGTTTCGCAATGAATAATTTGGACTTGCATGCAGTGGCTGTTATTCGACTTTGAGATCATTCATTCTGGGTTTTTTCTGATGACGAGGCATCCAGGCATACAAAAAAGAGAAATCACTGGGGGAAAAAAAAACATCTTCAGAAAGTGATTGGCGCGCTAGTTTCACACGGGACAATTCGTGCTTTATCTAAAACTTTAACCTTTCCCTCTTTCAGAATCTGACTGCCACAGCTGAGCATTCCCAACACTTTCAGCCAGCGAGCAGCTTTGCGTGCTGGGTTCACACCTCCGGAATTCCCTCAGGAGAGAAATCGTGTGCCCGAATTTCCATTACCAGTTCCTGGATTGGGAAAACATATCTGATTGCCAAACAGCAAGTCCAAGCACCCTCTGTGGAAACGTTCTTTAGACTCGGCCGGGTCGTCACCGGTACATTGAAGGCTAAACGAAGGAAGGGCTTCCTGTGGTTGATGCGGATGTCACACACAAGGAGGAATCACAACATTTAAAAGGTCAACAAAACCTAACCCAATAATTCAGCTTTGAGGCAAGTATGCCAAATTGAGGTGTCTAGCTTTAGACACAGGGCTTGGTCTCTCATGAGGAATCATTTTCCATGGATCAATAATACTGGATAGACAGGATTGTTTGATTATTTAAGAGTGCCTCATTATAAATGTCTTTTATTGGAAACTTTTGTGATGGAGGAAATTCAAGATGGTGGTTCATAGCATGGCAACATTTTACGAGTGATTTTAGTTCTGCTGACTGCTTGTACATCACTTAATTGTTTCATATGTCGATAGGGATTCCTTATTAGAGTCTTACATGCTTACCCTCCCTTCAGTTTGTGCGCGTCCTAATTCTTCATTGAAATTTGTACCTCCTTTTTCGGAATTTACACTTTGTTTTGTGGACCGGTCCAAGTGTGACATGGCACCTAACGTGACAGGACAAATATAAGCTACAGCACCATTTAAAGTGCCATCACGAATAGACCTCTCATGGCATTGCTCTTCGTAGGTTAGTGTGGACGCCATTTTGGTGAACACATTTTTAGAGTTACGGAAAGAGGCTTACATTTCTGCATCACCTTTTCCCTCAGGATATCCCAAAGTGCATTATATCCAATTAAGTACCCTGGAGACGTTAGTCACCACTGTAATGTAGGAAAGGCAGCAACCATTTGGTGCACAGTATGGTGCCACAGACAGCAATGGGATAATTGCCAGATCATCTGCTTTAGATGCCGCTTGTGTGGTGGGTTCAAAAATCAAGTCTGCAGGCCTTGGAGGTCCAACCAAAAGGTAGAACATTATTTACACTGCAGGCGGGCTGCGATGTTACACTGCTCATTTTCCTGCGCAAACGGTCGATCTTAAAGTGCCCCTGTTCTACTGCAAGGCTGGTAGCAAGGAAACACTAGCAATACCACAAATACACAACTTTTTCCTCCTCCTTTAAATCAAAAGGTCCCAGACAGAATAAACAGTATAACATCAACAATCAATTAGCCACACGAACAATCAATCAACAACCAGTCAATACGTCAGACGCTTCAGAAGTCATTGTTCTCTGTGTGGTTGTCAGTGAACCTCAGGCGTCTGCTTTTTAGTGCTTGTTGCACCTCTGGTGTCTTTGGCTTGTTGTGAGCGTCGTCAGTGGTTATTTTAATCGGAGTTGACGTCGTGACCTGAACTTGACTCAGTGTTTGATCTGCAACTGAAATGCTGTTTCCCCCCCCCCCCCCCCCCAAGTGGTTTGGTTAGTGTTAGGTTTTTGGGAAGGTCCAGGTCGTCTATTGGCACAGCTGGATTTGGACTCTCGTCGGTTCTGCATCTGGCGGATTGGTTCTTGTTGGCCAAAGTTGATCGACATGTCTCCTCCATATTACATTGTCTCAGGTTTGTACGGTGTAGGAGATCAGTCCTGTCTGTGCCAAGATGGTCGCAAGAAGTCACTTTTCACTTGTGGTATAGTTCTTGGCCAGAACGTCTCCACCTTCTTCTCCCACCATATGAGCAGATTCTGCTGCTTTTTCACAACAATTTATTTTGTCTTGGGTGGTTTCAGCAAATTGAATACTGCGGGTAGTTGATGTCCATTAGCAATTGTGGAGAAACCTGGGGTGTCGAGTGCACAGTATTCCTGTACGTGAGCAGGAATTGGCTCAAGCGTTTAGGCAATGAATCTTGTTCTCTGGTTACCTTTAACGACTGTTTCATCGTCTGTACAAAACCGTCTACCAACCCATTTGTGGCAGGGTGACAAGGAGCGGATCGGACGTGTTGAATTCCGTTCTTCTTCAAGTAGTGTGCGAACTCTTACAAATTGAGGCCCATTATCGCCCGAGTTGTTCAGGGTAACCAAATCTGCTGAAGATTTCACCCAATCTCTCAATTGTGTTCTCCGCTGAGGTTGACCTCATGATGACAACTTCAGGCCATTTTGAATGAGCATTGACTAGAATGAAAAACATGCGTCCTTACAACAGTCTGGGGATAGGGTGGAGGTGTGGGCTTAAGTAGGGTGCTCTTTCCAGGGGGCGGTGCAGACTTGATGGGCCGAATGGCCTCCTTCTGCACTATAAACTCTATGATTCAAAGATTCTATGATAATCAACGTGTACCCATTGCCAGGCCTCTTCTGGCCATTCCCATGGGTGGAATTAGCCCATCGGCGGCAGGTTCCGTACTTTTGTGCAAGATGAATACATTCCCGTCTTGATTTTGGCATCAACCACGGCCACCAGAAATAGCTCCTGGCTACCTCCTTCATCCTTACAATACCACAGTGGCCTTCGCATAATTGATTTCATACACATTTTCTTAATAATGGTGGAATAGTGACTCTCATTCCTCAGGAGACAACCACCTGTACGGATAGCTACGTCTTCAGGTGGAATATGGCTTTAACTCAAGATTTTCTGCTGAAGTCTTTCCTCGAAGCACCACGTCCACAACTCCTGGCAGGAGTGGATCATTTCTATTCCGCTTAACTTTACAGGAATGTTATCTACTTGCTCGAAGTAGAAAATGTTTCCACACAAACTGCTTGTTGACAAACTATTTGGTAAGGGTAGGCGGGAGAGTCCATCTGCATTCCCATGAAGGCTTGACTGAGGATACTTGATCGTGTATGTGTGTGCTGACAAGAGAAATGCCACCTCTGCAGGTCCAAGAATCATTGTTAGTGGATGGTAGTCTGTCAAGAAAGTGAATTGGTAGAACCATTTTATGCCAAAAATGATACCTAGGGCTTCTTTCTCTATCTACAGGTGATTGAATTTAGCCTTATTCAAGGTCCTGGACGCAATGGCTATCGGCTTCTCTTCACCTGTGAGCATTACGTGGGAAACCACTGCCCCAACTCCAAAAAGTGATGCGCAACACGTCAGTTGCAGGGGAAAATTTGGATCAAAATGTGTCAGGACATCTGACTTAAGTAGCAGCTCTTTGGCTTGCATGAATGCTCTCTCACCCATGTCCACTTTTTTATTTTGACAGAGTAAATTGTGCAAGACTTTTAGAATAGTAGCCAGATTAGGGACAAACCTTCCATAATAAGCCGAAGAAAGATCAAAGTTGGTTCGCATTCTGCGGTGCAGATGCCTTGGCTTTCGAAGATGATTTTTGCAGTCCCTTAGTGCCAATGATCTGTCCCAGATATTCAACTGAAGATTGGAAAAATTCATATTTGTCTTTCGGACTCTTAATCCATAATCGTCTAATCTCTGGAGTCAAGCATCTTCCTCATTCTTTCCGGTAACCAAGACGTTGTCTAAGTAACACTGGACTCCGTCTAATGCTTAAAATTTGGTCCATAGCTTGTTGGAACAATGCTGGTGTGGAAGTGATGTCAAATGATAATCATTTATATCGAAATAACCCTTTGTGTGTCACGATCGTCAAGATCTGTTGTGAATCTGGACCCACATTCATTTGAAGGTATGCTTGACAAGGGGTCGATTTTACTGAAGTGTCGGCCTCCAGCCAACCCAGCAAACAGCTCATCAATCAGGGGTAGAGGGTACGGTTCTGCACACAGTACAGGATTAAAAGTGACTTTAAAATCGCCACAAAGATGTACAGATTTGTCCTTTTTCAGCACGGGTGCAATCGGCGTGGCCCAATCACTCATGTTAATGGATTCAAGGACCAGCTGTTCTAATTCTGCCTCTACATTAGGTCTGATTGTGCATGGCGCTGACCGAGCCTGAAAGCATCTCACCTGACTTTCTTCCTTGATCTTCAGCTTTACCAAAATATCCTTTATGCTTCCCAGCTCACCATTGAAGACAATGGCATGTTTCTTCAAGATTTTGGGTAGACCTGTTTCGGAATCTGTCATGAGATTTACCTCGGCCTAGTTTAATCTGATCTTTTCCAGCCAAGTTCTTCCCATTAGTACCGGATAATTTCCTTTGACTATGTGCAAGGACAAATCTACTGTTTGTCCATTTAATTGCACTATTATATCAACAGAGCCCCTCAGCAGAACTACTTCTGGTTCCAGGTCGGCACGGTAGCACAGTGGTTAGTACTGTTGCTCGACAGCGCCACGGACCCGGGTTCGATTCCCGGCTTAGATCACTGACTGTGCGGAGCCTGCAAGTTCTCACCGTATCTGCGTGGGTTTCCTCCGGGTGCTCCGATTTCCTCCGAGAAGTCCCAAAAGATGTAATTGTTAGGTAAATTTCGACATTCCGAATTCTCCCTCTGTGTACCTGAACAGGTGTGGCGAATAGGAAATGTTCACAGTAAATTCATTGCAGTGTTAATGTAAGCCTACTTGTGACATAATAAAGATTATTATTCTCCAGTGTAGGCTTTTAACACTCTCTTTGAGGGTTGCAGAGCAATATGTCAGAGCTTTTTTTGATAAACACTCTCTGGCACCAGCAAGATGGCTGCCCCAGTGTCCACCTCCGTCTTCCTGTCTGACCGTCCAGTAATGGAGTCACCCAATATCGGTGTGTTGCATCAGACTGTGAATCAGGTTCCTTCTCACATCCTTTTTGTACCACACAGACACTCTTTCCTTTATTCAGTTTCTCAGTTGATTTATTCTGCTCTTGCTTTTTGTAACTTTTGCCTGAAGTTTTTTTTCTCCAATAAGCATCTGCAATGTGGCCCTTTTTGCCACAATTTCTGCACACAATGTCTTTGCACCAACAATCCGCTGCTAGGTGCCCGGTTTTTGCACACCTATGGCAAGTGTGAATCGGTGTTTGGGTTTATGTTTCAGCCGACATCTTGTGTATTCTTGTGCTTAAACTCGACTGTTAAGCTTTTTGGCTGCTAATTCCATGGATACAGCAACTCCCAAAGCTTTCTTTAAGGGCGGGTCGTTTTCGGTTTACAATCGCTTTTGAATAACTTTGCTCCTTAAACCACAGACTAATCTGTCTCTGATGGTATCATTTAATGCAGGTTTTCAAAAGTGTGGGTTGTGACCTGCGGGTAGGTCACGGACAGGTATCGGAAGTGTCATAGAGCGATTGTTCACAGCATTCCAGCGGTGGTCCCGATCGAGAGAGAAGTATCCAACGGCCGCTACCGGCATTCAAACGGAGAATGGCGGTCGCTATAGGCCTTTAAGTAAAACAAAATGAAGCTCTGTGCAGTCTTCTGACTATAGCGGCAGCAGTGAGCAAGTCACGTGCCCTGCATGTACACTTGACATCAAGCGCCCTATACGTGCATGCTTTTGGCATGAAATCACGCAGAGCCTCTTCCATCTTCTACTGCTAGTAAGCAAGGCAAGAGGACTGTGAAGATGGATCATTTTGTTACAAGCAAGAGATGGCCAGAGGCCCAAATAGTTAGAGTGCCAACTGGTTGTCAGTGGGTCCCGGGAAAGAAAGTTTGAAAAACATTGATCTAACACATCGCTGAATTCGCAGTGTTCAGCCAGTCTTTTCAGGGTAACTACAAACTGTGCAATTGATTCACCTTCTTCTGGTTGCGCTTAGGAGACCTAAACCTTTCTGCAATGACTAAAGGTTTCACTGAATAGTGGCCCTGCAATATTTCCACTATTTCATCTTAGGTCTTCGTGCCTGGCTTTCCCAGTTGTGCCAGTCTCCGAAGGAGGTTAAATGTTCCTCCCCACCCCTCCCATTATGCTGAGAAATTTTGGGATTTTTAGATCTGCTATCATGTTTGCTTGGAGAAAATAGTCGAATTGTTCTGTCTGTGAGCTCCATCACTCTGTATTCAGATCAAACAGTCCCAATGCGCCAAAAACATGTTTCATTATGGAAGGACCTGCGTGTGCAAACTGTGCCGCAAATCTTCAGCATTACCTTGCTCCCTCTCGCCCCAAAAACAAACCAAACCTGAACTCAGCCTGTTCTCCTTTAGTGTTTTTCAACACCCCCAATTCTAAATTTGTCATTGCAGAGTCCTCGTCACTCCGTGCTGTTACGGATCATTTTGGGCAGAGTACGCGACGAGTTTCTTTCCAAAGTTGTTTTAGTCCTCAATGATTTTCTGGTTCATCCAGTGGCTACAACCGTTGTTTGGCTCCCCCTCTCCATCATCAGCTTTCGTGCAGTGACAGTTTTAACTATTTACCTTTCCTTTTGGGTGCCCACAAACAATGTTCGCCCACCTCGTCGCCAGTTTTTCATGCGGTGGATTCAATTTGAAACCTGCAGGCCTCGGTGGTTCAACCAGAACGTCGGGCGCCGTGCGTCAGGCGTCGGGATCGCATCACCTGATCAGTCCTTGTTCGATTGCAAAGCCACAAGTGAGGAACCACTTGTGTGAATACACAACAGCTTAAGAAACTGGGCAATGGAGACCTGTCAGTTTCTCTACTCGTTGGAACTTCTCAGTTGTATCTCTCCTCCTCCTTAAGCTACCGGGCCCCTAGAGGGTGTTGGCGATCATGAACTTCCATTGGATTGGTCCATGATTATGTTTGGCCAAGTGTCGCCGGGGTTTGCCATTGACCTTTGCAGCAAGGCTGACCAAGAAACTCTCCCGCTCTTTACCGCCTGCCATCGTGTGTATTGGAAGGGTTTACAGGCCGATAATCAACCTGTTTGGCTACATTATGAACGCACCTTCCACAGCCTTCAAACCTTGAAGTGGGACTTGAACCCAGAGCGTTTGGCCAAGAGTTGGGGCGCTACGCACTGTGCCACAAGACCTCCCTCTATCTCTCTGCACTTGCCCGGGAATTATGGAAGTTTCCCGCTGGTTACGGTCAGCAGGTTAGACCAACAGCACGCATTCTGCTTCTTGGTATTAACTCAACTACAATTTTAAAAGAGTGCCATTAATCTCAGCGCCCCTGTAAAGTCACCTGGAAACTTCACTCAATGATACCAGCTGGGAGGGAGACAGATATTGCTAATTACAATGAAAACACTGGCAGGAAACAAATCAGACAAAGAATGGTATTTCCCACCACTGACTGCTACTTTAGTCGAGTTCTGATGAAAGGCTATTGACCTGAAACGTTATCTCTGTTTCTCCCTCCACAGATGCTGCCTGACCTGCTGAGTATTTCCAGCATTTTCAGTTTTTACTTCTGATTTCCACCATCCGCAGTATTTTGCCCTTCATTCTGCTTACACTGTCATTCATTTTTACCTTACCAATATCACGAGGTGCAATTCCAGCACATGTCCAGTGACACAGCGTACATGAATCTGTCCGTGCCAACATGCAGCAAAACCAGGATAACATTAAAGCTTGGGCTGATAAGCGGCAATTAACGTTCAACAGCATTTCCGTTGCGGAATCTCCCATCATCAACAAGCTGGGGGTCCCCCATTGACCAGAAACTGAACTGGACTAGCCATATAAATATTGAGGGTATTAGAGCACATCAGAGGTGTCATGATATACATCAACATATCATGGTGCAATCACACACACACTGACACACTGATGGACATACAGTAGGACCAACCAGCATACACAACATTTCAGCCAATCACCAGTGAGAGCACACGCATTATAAAGACAGGGGACACCAGAGTTCCGGCTCTTTCTAGCAGCAGCCAGCTCAGAGCACAGAGCTCACAGCCTGCCTCTCAGACATTCACCATGTGCTGAGTGCCTCACCTAGATAGTGATAGGACAGGGTCCACAGATAAGCTGGTAATGCACGTACCCAAGCTTACAGTATGTTATTACAGTTGAGTTGTTAATAAAATAGAGTTACACCATCTCCAGCCGTGTTGACCTGTTTGTAGACCAGAACACCCAACACGACATGGTTCCAGGAGTGGAAGCAGACTAGCCCCTGTGAGACCTACCTGCAACTTATCAGCAATCCGCCATCCTGCAGCATGGAGAACAACCTGTTCCAGCAGTGCCTGCAGGGTAAGGACGAGCCTTTCCAGTCTTATTTAATGCACCTCCGCATCCTCGTGCAGTCCTGCGGCTATGGGCCCACCTCTGACTCCATGATACGCGACCAGATAGTTTTTGGGGTCATGTCGGACGCCCTGCGCCAGCAGCTCCTTAAAATCAAGCAACTCACCCTAGCGACGGCCATCGAGACCTGCGTCCTGCATGAGAACACCACCAGCCGGTACTCACACATCCAGGCGGCTGAAACGGCGCGGCAGTGTCCCCATGAGGCGGAGCGGGTCCAGACGATCGAGTACCTCCCGGCCCGCAGCCCGGAGGAGGGCGGCCATATCGCACACTTTCCGAGGCCTCCCGTGCTTGTACGTGCCAAAAGAGGGGACGTTGACGCGGAGGAACGCGATGCGCAGGTACGCAAGACCGCCACGCGCATGTGCGGTGGCGCAACGAACGACAACTGTGGCTCCGCCCATTTAAAGCAGTAATGTCCGGCCAAAGCGCGACAATGCCTACGCTGTGGCAGGCTTGGCCACTATGCTGCCTGCTGTCGAGCACCTCAGCCTGCCAACTCGCAACAGTTTAACCAGCCTCGCAGAAATGTTCGGGCAATTCTACCCACGTTCACCGAGTCCGATTAACAAGCTGTCCCCAAGTCGAACGCACCAGCCGCTGTCGGTGCACAGCATTGATCCGGACGACGAGTGGTGTGCCACCCTGACGGTCAACCGATCCCAGGTCACATTCCGCCTGGACACTGGTGCTTCCGCAAATCTCCTCACATGGTCAGCATTTCAAACCCTGAGGGTCAAACCAGCAATTCTTCCATCCATCTGTCAACTGGTCGACAATAATGGCAACGTCATCCCCGCCACGGGTCGTGCCAACTCGAAGTGACGCACAACTCGCGTAAAGCCATCCTACCCTTCGAGATCGTGGGCTCTTCAAAGGACTCTCTGCTAGGCGCACAGGCGTGCAAACTCCTCCACCTCGTTCAGCGAGTACACTCTCTCTCTTCAGAAGGCACGTCTGACTTCCAAGATGCGGAATTCAGGACGCAACTAAACTCAATCCTCTCTCACAACCAGGATGCTTTCGAGGGCATGGGTACACTGCCCTACACATACAAAATCCTGCTCAAACAGGATGCCGCCCTGGTAGTTCATGCACCTCGCAGAGTCCCAGCACCCCTCAAGGACCACCTCAAGCAGCAGCTGCAGGAACTTCAGGATCAAGTAATGCTTTCCCGGGTGACGGAGCCAACAGCATGGGTCAGCTCCATGGTGTGCGTCAAGAAGCCTTCCGGCGAGCTCCGGATCTGTATTGACCCGAAAGACTTAAATCGCAATATAATCAGGGAACATTACCCTATACCCAAACGTGAGATGATCACGTGTGAGATGGCTCGGGCAAAAATATTCACCAAGCTTGATGCCTCAAAGGGCTTCTGGCAGATTCAATTGGATCAGTCCAGCAGGAAGCTGTGTACCTTCAACACTCCATTTGGCAGATACTGCTACAATAGGATGCCGTTTGGAATCATATCGGCCTCTGAAGTTTTCCATCGCATCATGGAACAGATGATGGAGGGCATCGAAGGCGTGCGTGTCTATGTGGACGATTTCATTATTTGGTCTACCACACCGCAGGAGCATATCAGTCGCCTCCAACGCGTCTTTCAACGGATACGGGACCAGGGCCTGCGCCTTAACAGAGCCAAATGTTCTTTTGGCCAAACCAAGCTCAAGTTCGTGGGGGACCACATCTCCCGGTTGGGTGTGCGGCCGGATGCCGACAAGGTGGCAGCCATCACGGCTATGCAAAAGCCGACAGACAAGAAGGCGGTGCTACGCTTTCTAGGAATGGTCAACTTCCTGGGAAAATTCATCCCTACCCTCGCTTCCCACACCACAGCTCTCCGGCACCTTGTCAGGAAGACAACTGAATTCCAGTGGCTTCCCACCCACCAGCGTGAATGGGAGGAGCTCAAGGTCAAGCTTACCACCGCCCCAGTACTGGTGTTCTTCGATCATGCAAGGGAGACGAAGATCTCGACTGACACCAGCCAATCCGGCATTGGGGTGGTCCTCCTGCAATGAGATGACGCCTCATCATGGGCCCCTGTCACCTATGCGTCACGTGCCATGACCACCACAGAGCAGCGCTATGCGCAAATTGAGAAGGAGTGCCTAGGCCTGTTGACTGGCGTTGACAAGTTCCACGACTATGTGTATGGCCTTCCCCAGTTCACTGTGGAGACCGACCATCGCCCGCTGGTTAGCATCATCCAAAAGGACCTTAATGACATGACCCCTCGCCTCCAGCGCATTCTGCTCAAACTCCGGAGGTACGACTTACAACTTGTATACACCCCGGGTAAGGACCTGATCATAGCAGACGCTCTGTCCAGGGCAGTCGACACTCCGTCCGACCCAGAGGGGTTCGTTTTCCAAGTCGACGCACATGTAGCCTTCACTTCTACCAATCTGCCGGCCACTGACGAACGCCTTGCCCACATTCGCCGTGAGACTGCGGCTGACCCCCTTCTGCAATGTGTGATGCGTCACATGACGGACGGGTGGCTCAAGGAACAATGCCCACAGTTTTACAACATTCGGGACGACTTGGCAGTCGTGGATGGTGTCCTCCTGAAGCTGGACCGCATTGTGATCCCACCCAGCATGCACCGGCTTGTCTTAGAACAGCTGCACGAAGGCCATCTCGGCGTTGAGAAATGCCGACGGAGGGCCCGAGAGGCTGTATACTGGCCGGGAATAAATGAGGACATTGCCAACACTGTGCTCAATTGCCCCACCTGTCAGCAGTTCCAGCCGGCACAACCACTTGAGACCCTTCAGCCCCATGAGTTGGTCACGTCCCCCTGGTCGAAGGTGGGCGTGGACCTGCTCCATGCGCTCGGCAGGAACTACATCATCATCATCGACTACTTTTCCAGCTATCCTGAGGTCATACGCCTGCACGCCACCACGTCATCGGCTGTTATCCGGGCCTGTAAGGAGACCTTTGCTCACCACGGCATTCCGCTAACCGTGATGTCAGACAATGGCCCCTGCTTCGTGAGTCAGGAATGGTCTTCCTTCGCCAGTGCATACAACTTTGCACACGTGACGTCCAGTCCCCTGCACCCTCAGTCAAATGGCAAAGCAGAGAAGGGCGTCCACATTGTAAAAAGGCTCCTCTGCAAGGCTGCTGATGCAGGATCTGACTTCTGCCTCGCCTTGCTGGCCTATCGCTCGGCCCCACTGTCCACGGGCCTATCGCCGGCCCAACTGCTCATGGGTCGCACCCTCAGGACCACTGTGCCGTCCATTCACGTCCCAGACCTCGACCATGCTCCGGTACTTCGGCGGGTGCAACAAGAGCGTGAGCAACACAAGGCGGCTCATGATGCTTGGGCGACTGATCTTCCTGCCCTAGTGCCTGGAGATCATGTCCGCATACATCTTCCGGAGGGTGGCTGGTCGGCAACTGCTGAGGTTCTTAGACAGGTGGCTCCCCAATCATTTCTGGTTTGTTTGCCTGATGGCTCCATTCGCCGCCGCAATCGGCGTGCCCTTCGTCTGGTTCGACGCTCGCTACAAAATTCTGCACCGGTGCCATGGCCTCCTGTTGTCCCTGACATGGACTTTGTTGAGCTTCCGGATACCCTGCCTCCTCCTCACTCGACCGTGGCCCGGCCCATTCCTCAGCCGGTGGATCCTGAACCACCCTTGAGGCGGTCAACCCGAATTCGTCGCCCACCCCAAAGACTTGATTTATAAACCTTGCACTATTGGACTCACTGACCTGTTCTGCAGTACTGTTTAAGAGTTTTCATCGTTTGTTAATAGCATTTTTTTCGTTCTTGGTGTAACATAGTTTTCCTCTGCACCTGGCACATTCCGTGTATATAGTATAGCCACATGTACATATTGATGTAAATAATGCACACACATGGTCAGACACACTCATTATACTTTATTTATTCTCATGTAGGTACATATTCTTTGCGTAAAGGGGGGATGTCATGATATACATCAGCATATCATGGTGAAATCACACACACACTGACACACTGATGGATATACAGTAGGACCAACCAGCATACACAACATCGCAGCCAATCACCAGTGAGAGCACACGCACTATAAAGACAGGGGACACCAGAGTTCCCGCTCATTCTAGCAGCAGCCAGCTCAGAGCACAGAGCTCACAGCGTGCTCTCAGACATTCACCATGTGCTGAGTGCCTCACCCAGATAGTGATAGGACAGGGTCCACAGATAAGCTGGTAATGCACGTACCCAAAGTTACAATATGTTATTACAGTTGAGTTGTTAATAAAATAGAGTTACACCATCTCCAGCTGTGTTGACCTGTTTGTAGACCAGAACACCCAACACGACAAGAGGTTAGGAATTCTGTGGGAGTAACTCATCTCCTGACCTTGACCGCCATTTCCAAGGCACAAGTCAGGAGTGTGATAGCCTGGGCGAGTGCAGCTCCAACGACACCCAAGAAGCTCAACACTATTCTGGACAAAGCAGCTCGCTTCATGGAAACTCCAACCACCACCTTCAATATTCACTCTCTCCGCCACTGATGCACAGTAGCAGCAGTGTGCATCTTTTAGATGCACTGCAGCAACTCAGCAAGACTTTTTTGACAGCACCTTTCAAACCCGTGACCTCTACCACCTAAAAGGACGAGGTGCATGGGAACACCATTACCTGGAGGTTCACCTCCAAGCCACGCACCATCCTGATCTGGAACTATTGTGATGAATGTAGGAATTTCTTTATAGATCACATTATATATGTCTGTTACAGTAATGTGACTAAAAGCCGGAGTTAAGGTACATATATTTGTTATAGTAATATTTTTTTAAATCCTGGTTTACCCTCCAGGCAGGCGATGTGTCTGCAACTTATGCAATTAAGTTGTCGTCAAAGTGAGATCATCATTTGTTCCAACCATGTATGTGTTTAAAAGGGAGGCCTAATGGACTTTTGTTTATAGAAAGAAGAGTTCCAGGAGAGCAGACAGTCTGAGGCCTTGTGTTTAGACATGGGTAAGCAGGTCTAGGACTGGAGTGGGATAAAGATGATGTAATCAAAGGGAGGAGCCAGGTCTGTAGCAGGCAGTTTAGATTTTAGTTTTGCTAGGAGCTTGAATCTGAACAGGGGCTGTTTTCCAAAGGCTAAGGTTAAGGAGTAATCTCCCAAAGACAGCAAGACATGCAGCCAGTGTCTAAATGGGTTTTCTCTCTCTCTTCAAGCAGTCTTTCCAGGAAATCTCTATCCAGAGAACAGCAAGTATCCCTGTATTTGCTAACTTTATTTTAAGCGGCTTTTGACCAGTGACAGGCTTTGCTTAATTGGAAATAGAGGACGTACCGCTTAGAAGTTAAAGTGTTTTCCTTTTATTGTTAAGAATTGTTTAACTGTTAATTGAAAAGCTATTTTCTGTGATGTTAATGTATTGAGTCCTGTGATAAGAATAAAATTTGTTTTAATACAAAGGATACCTACTGGTCAGTGGAATCACTCCTGGAGTGAAGTATTCTTTCCTCACAATTTTACAAATTTAAAAATAGTGTTTGGGGTACTTGTCCTATATCCTAACATATGCTGGGGTCTGGTCCGGGATTTTAACACTATATTGTCACTTCTTCACTGTCACTGGGCAAAACAAACCTGGAACTCCTTCCCTAACAGCATGGTGGGTGTACCTACAATACGCGGGCTGAAGCGGTTCAAGAAGGCAGCTCACCACCACCTTCCCGAGGGCAATTAGGAATGAGCAGCAAATGGGCCTAGCCAACAATGCTCATATCCCATGAGCAAATATAAGATAAAAGTCAAACATTGGAAAATGTGTGTGCCTCTATTGGTCAGGCTTGTGGTGATTAAACAGGGTATAATAGAACAAAAGATATTTAGGAAACAATGAGAGGGCAGTCGGAGACAGCAGGAGGCCAGAGAAGGACTGGTGAAATCAGCAAACACATGGAAGAGAAGATTTGATGCAGGAAAATGAGAATGGCTATATTTTGCTGGGAAGAATGGAGAGAGGCAATAGAAGATAAATGGTGCAATGTTTTAAGGAGATGCAGAGACAGAGAGGCCCGAGAGTGTATGTACACAGACCTTTGAAGGTGGTGGACCAATTCGTAAAGGCTGTTTACAAAGCATTTTGGTGCGCAGCACAGTGGTTAGCACTGCTGCCTCACTGCGCTGAGGACCCATGTTTGATCCCGGCCCCGGATCATTATCCGTGTGGAGTTTGCACATTCTCCCCGTGTCTGTGTGGGTCTCAGCCCCACAACCCAAAGATGTGCAGGCTAGGTGGATTGGTCATGCAAAATTGCCCCTTAATTGGAAAAATGTTGAAAAACAAAGCAGTTGGGATCCTTGGCTTTATTAATAGAGGCATGGGGTACAAAATGAAGTCATGTTAAACCGTCATAAAACACTGGTTAGGCCTCCGCGAGAATATTATGTTCAGTTATGGGCCCCACACTGTCGGAACCGCGCAGAGGCCCCAGAGTGGGTGCAGAGGTAATTTACCACGGTGGTACCTGGGATGAGGGACCTTTTGGTTACATGGAGAGGCCCGAGAAGCTGGGACTGTTCTCCTTAAGTGTACAGAAGGTGGAGAGGAAATTTGGAAAGAGTTCTTCAAAATTGCGAATGGCATGGATGGAGTCAATAAGCTGAAACTGTGTCCAGTGGCAGAAGGGCAGATAACCAGAGAAACACAGAATTAAGATGATTGGTAAAAGAACCAAGAGTTGACATGAGGTAGCATTTTGTTTAAGGCGGTGATTTGTTACGATCTGATGCGAGAGGATGGAAGGAGACCCAATAGTAACTTTCAAAATGAAACTGGATAAATACTTGAGGAACATAAAATAAATGGAAATAGGCAGGTGTGGAGGGGGCCAGGTTAGGACCAGGGAAGTGGGGTTAAGAGGATAGCACTATCAAAAATCTAGTATGGCCTCCTTCTGTGGTGTATGTCTCTAGGTTTCTGTCTTATGTATGTTATTTTCGGACTCTGTGGAGGTGATTTTCACCTCACCTCTAGGGCCACGAAACAAACCTCCCAATTTCCACTTCCTGGGGGCAGCAAGTGAGTGTTTCTCTAGAAAGGGGCGCGTGATCTGTCCCAGCATTTTACTGCATCAGTGGTGACGATGAAACTCCTCTTCCTCTGACCGTCAGCAAATCTATAACCACAGGCCTTTATTCAAAAACGTTAGAACTTTTCTGCCTTATTTTAGTTTGAAATTTTAGGATAAAAACAAGCTCGTAGGCAGATAGGCGCTGAAACAAAATCCCAGTTGGCCAGTGTGCCAATTTCCTACCTCCATCCTAGCCTCGGGCCATTTTTACGGAGGCCGGTTGGTGGACCATGGGTGTTGGGGGGTTGGTGGGAGGGGGGGAATGGCAGGCAGCTGGCACAGCTCCTTAAAGTCAATTAAAAGAAGCTAACAGGGATTTTCCATACAGCCTTCAGGTCCCCATGGGGACATGGGGCCAGTTTACGTGCCATGGAGTGGGGGGGGAAGTGGGGGAAGAGAGAGACAGAGAGAGAGAGAGAGAGAGAGAGTTTCCTTGGTTTCCCTACTAAAGGCCCTCATTGGAAATATTCTCCATTTTAAAACTCTCCCGGAAGCTGCCCTGTGGAGAGGATACCTGCCCTTCCATTTTGAAGCTCCCTCCCTCATTTCCCCTTTCAAGTTGAAAGGTCTCAGATTGGCCGTCCAGCTTCAAAAGCCTGCCCTTTGAGAGTCGAATTGTGCGACTGATTTCCCACACAGGGTGGGCTTCTGATCCACATTTCATTTTTTCTTTCCAATTAAGGGACAATTCAGCATGGTCAATCCACCGACCGTGCACATCTTTGGGTTGTGAGGGTGAGACCCACGCAGACATGAGGAGAATGGGGATCGAACCCGGGTCCTGGTGCCATGAGGCAGCAGTGCTAACCACTGCGCCACCGTGCTACCCCTGATCCACATTTCAGCCTGACAGCCAAAGCCCAGAGGGAAAATCTTAATAATCATAATTAATAATCTTCATTAGCGTCAAAAGTAGGCTTACATTAATGAAGCTACTGTGAAAATCCCCTAGTCGCCACACTCTGGCGCCTGTTCGGGTACACAGAGAGAATTCAGAATGTCCAATTCACCTAACAAGCTGTCTTTCGGGACTTGTGGGAGGAAACCGGAGCACCCGGAGGAAACCCACGCAGACACGGGGAAAATGTGCAGACTTCGCACAGACGGCAACCCAAGCCGGGAATCAATCCTGGGTCCCTGTTATTGTGAAGCAACAGTGCTACCCACTGTGCTACCTGCCTCCAAGAATTGTTTATAGCTGTTTTTGCTCTCTCCTTCTCTCAGAGTTTTGAAAGTTTTCTGTTTTTTTTCCCTCCAAGACTAACACCTGCTGAGAATTAGTTCCATAGGACACCTGCTTACACTGCGGCATGATGGGAAATGTAAGCCCATGTGCTTGCTGGGTCATGATTTATGGACAACCCCCCCCCCCCACCCCGCACCAGCGATACGCGCTAAAGAACCCAATCTGCAGGAGCTTCAAAGATGTTGAGCCTCTGAACAAAAACATCGCTCAAAGTACCGAAATATACAAACCAATTTTACAGGTAAGATGAATCATGCTGCAAGAAATGTAACTTTTATGCATTTAAGAGAGAAACAAAAACAGGGAATAAGAAGGTCACCTACTACTTGGGACAATGTAGAAATGGGCAGAGCAGCAAAGGAATATAGGGGGACGGAGAAACAAATACCCAAAGGCAGCAACACAGGTTAATAAAGAGATCTTTTAAAAAAAATAAACCAAACAGTAAGATTCATTTCTGGAGAGGGGTAGAACTGAAAAGTAGAGAAGCAATGTTAAAACTGATATCGAACGTTAATTAATGACCACACTTGGAGTACTGGGCACTTATCTGGTCCCCTTATTATCAGAAAGATGGAGACACTAGAGAGGGTGCTAGAAAGATTCACACGGTTGATACCAGAGCTGAGATGTTATAATTATCAGGCAAGACTGTCCTACTGGAGTAGATTGCACTGACCATTGAGTCCAAGGCAGACACCAAGCTGGTGATAATGTCCTTCTTGTCTGAGAAGCTCTGAACTCCACACATAAGTAGTTGCTCGTGACAATTATTACTCCTGGTTCCTTCTTCAAGACTCCCTATATGTGCCATGTTTACCTGTGGAAACAGATAACAGCAAGAAAACATCCATTACTGAAACTGGAGGCCTTTTCTGTGTCGCATTACACTGCCTGTGTCCCACCTCCCACCCCCAGCTTCCACCCTGTAGGAGGACAGGCTGGTTGCAAATCACACCATTCATGAACTAAGTGGTTGTCAATGCAGTGGTCTGAACTTGTTGTTTCCTGTTGTTGAAAATGTATTGACGCTGCAAATGACCTCCTTGTTGCCAAGATAACACGGTCAAGTCGTGTATATATATATAATATATATATTAATAAAACACAATTCTCAACTTCTTGCCAATTTTATCCCGCCCCCCTCTCCTTGCAGCATTGACTCGTTGCTGAGGTACAGTTCTGACAGCCTCTGGTGAAAATGGGTTTTGAATATATATTTGTTATTGAGATGTGAGCATCACTAGCAAGGCCACCACTTGTTGCCCATATCTAATTGCCCTTGGGAAGGGCGAGTCGCTTTCTATCACATGCAGGTACACCCACAGAGCTGTTAGAGAGGGAGATCCAGGATTTTGATCCAGTGACTTCATAGAATCATGAAATTCCTACCACGCAGAAGAGGCCATTCAGCCCGTCGAGTCGGCACCGACCCTCTGAAAAAGCACCCTACCTAGGTCCACTCCTCCACCCTATCCCAGTAACTGCAGAACCTTACCTAAACTACGCATCTTTGTGAAACTAAGGAGCAATTTAGCATGGCAATCCACCTAACGTGCACATCTTTGGACTGTGGGAGGAAATCGGAGCACCCGGAGGAAACCCACGCAGACACGGGGGAGAAAGTTCAAACTCCACATAGACAGTCACCCAAGGTCAGAATTGAACCGGGTCCCTGGCGCTGTGAGTGCTAACAATTGTGCCAACCCTGACACATTTCCCAAAGTCCATACATTTAGTCATGAGCTTGAACAGCAAGTGTCAATGGAAGTCACAGCTGAACATGGTCCTGTTATACCTGACCCCAAACGTAATAATTCCTGAATAATGAGGTGTGGGAAGACCAGCTGATTTCCTTCCTCCATGCTGAGGTCTGTACAGGTTGCTGGCTTGGTTGATAGCCCGGTGGGATAGGTACTGCATGTGTTGGTTAGCTTAGTTGGCTGGTTTGTGATGCTGAGCGATGCCAACAACGTAGGTTCAGTTCCCGTACCAGCTGAGGTTATCCATAAGGCCCCATCTTCTCAACCTTGTCCCCTCGCCGGAGGTATGGTGACCCTCAGGTTAAATCACCACCGGTCAGATCTCTCTCAAAGAGGAGAACAGCCTGTGGTCCTCTGGGATTATGGCGACTTTCTTGATGTAGGGGAGTAGCAAATGTTCCAGCATGGTCCTCCATCAGATGCTGGTTTACCAGACGGGTAATCTTAAATCAAGAAAAGGAGCAAAATAGATCGACTGCACAATTCGAACAATGGGTCAGCACTCTGATCATCTCTGACCTGCTATCTCAACCAATGTTGCGTGTTGAATACTTCCTGTGCTCTGCTTCTTTGAGTTATCTGCAGTTTTTCTGCTTTTTTGTTTACTGTCGACTGCTTTAGTTTCATTATAGCTCAAAGTCGAACACCAACTTTTATCTTTGCCATCTTCAATGTCAACTCCTTCAGAAACACTAACTTTCCCTTCCTCTCGGACTGCAGCCCCCCCACCCCCCTCTCCTCCCAGCCAATCACACACACACACACACAAAACAGCTGTGTGGCTGTGTGGGTCTCCCTGAAATCAAAACGAGAGAGAGTGCGAGGAGGGCTTGAAGGTATGGGAATCGTGATTTTAAAATAATCAATTCAGAAATATTTGCACCATTGGTTCCAACAATCTTGATGTGAGTCACCTTCACATTCACTTCCTTAAAGAGAAATCCGTCCCCCCCAACCCCAACCACCCCGACCCAGCCTCCTCTGTTGTAATATCTGCGGGTCACATGCACATAGTTACATTCCTGTGACCTTGCGATCCCTGAGTAAATCACATACTCTGGTTACTGAACTGTGCACGACTTTCCTGCTACCTGTTGCAGGTTGTCATGCTCTTTTAACCAGCTAATGGGCCTGATGTAATTGTCAGAGCAACAAAAAGCACTTGACGCCTAGCCACAGGAGGAGACTTATTTTTTTTTTTTTTATAATCGAATTTTATAGTACCCAATTCATTTTTTCCAATTAAGAGTCAATTTAGCGTGGCCAATACACCTACCGTGCACATCTTTGGGTTGTGGGGCCGAAACCCACGCAGACACGGGGAGAATGTGCAAACTCCACACGGACAGTGACCCAGAGCCGGGATCGAACCTGGGACCTTGACGCCGTGAGACAGCAGTGCTAACCACTGCGCCATCGTGCTGTCACAAGTAGACTTACATTAACACTGCAATGAAGTTACTGTGAAAAGCCCCTAGTCACCACATTCCGGCACCTGTTCGGGTACACAGCGGGAGAATTCAGAATGTCCAAATTACCGAACAACACGTCTTTCGGGACTTGCGGGAGGAAACTGGATCACCCGGTCGAAACCCACGCAAACACGGGGAGAACGTACAGACTCCGCACAGACGGTGACCCAAGCCGGGAATCGAACCCGGGTCCCTGGTGCTGTGAAGCCACAGTGCTAACCACTGTGTTACTGTGCCACCCAAAAGAGAGATGGTCCATGTCATGATATGCAGACACACACATAATGATATACAGACAAGCAACTAATGGACACAGAGAACAGGACATGACCAATAAGCAGGCAGGACACTCAGGGATGGGATCTGACTATAAAAGACACGAGGCACTCACACTCTGCCTCTTTCCACTGATGAACATCTAGAGAGTCAGTCCAGGGTGCTGTTACGACTTCCGGGTGCGGCTATGCAGAGCTAGGTCGCATATTCGGCAGCTCCCGCTTGGAATGGACTTTTGGGCTCTTTACAGGGCACCCACGGCATTTGTTTGACATTTCCCGGTGTGGGAAGAAGACCCCCGACAGTGTCCCCCAGGAATGGTATGTCTCTTGGTTACCAGACCCGGCAGAAACAGGAAAAGATTTGGCTGTAACTGCAGGGGAGAGAGGAGCCTCTTCCAGCATGCAGGCGGGGGAAGGGCAAGCTTAAAGCTGCAAGCTAACTTGAGGGCCTTTATTAAAGGTGAATTCTAGCAGCAGAAGGAACAACTGTGAAAAGATCTACCAAGGCCATTGAAGAAGCGGGGACGAGGCTTCCGGTGGCGGCCATAGAGGAGTAGGTCGCGCATTCGGCAGCTCCCGTCTGGAACGGACTCTCAGACCTTTTTCAGGAGTTTCCACAGACTTTTAGGGGCAGATTGGTGAAGCGAACACTGCCAAAAGGATTCCCTCTCGAGACTTCCGGTTGCGGCTATGCAGAGCTAAGTCGCACATTCGGCGGCTCCCGCTAAAACGGACTTTTGGGCTCTTTTCAGGGCCCCTAAGGGCACTTTTTCGACGTTTCCAGGTGTGGGAAGGAGTTAATAATAGCTCCCCATCAGTATATGGCTTTAACTAGGAGCGGGGCGACAAAAAAGGTGGTGGTGGACCAGAAGAAGGGAGGGAAGAAGGACAAAATGGCGGCGGGCAGAGACCAGGCAGCCTGGAGGCAGTGGGCGGAGGAGCAACAGGAGGGTATCCAGCGCTGCCTGAGAGATTAAAACGGACCTGCTAGAGCCGATGAAGGCTTCTATTGATAAGCTGCTGGAGACACAGACGGCTCAGGGGGTGGCGATCCGAAAGGCTCGACAAAAGATTTCTGACAATGAGGACGAGATCTTAGGCCTGGCGGTAAAGGTGGAGGCGCATGAGGCGCTCCACAAGAGATGGCAAGAGCGGTTCGAGGAGATGGAGAATCGGTTGAGGCGGAAGAATCTGCGGATTCTGGGCCTCCCGGAGGGGCCGGACGTGGGGGCCTATGTGGTCACCATGTTGAACTCGCTGATGGGAGCTGGGCCCTTCCAGGGGCCCCTGGAGCAGGAAGGGGCCCATAGAGTGTTGGCGAGGAGGCCCAAGGCTAACGAGCCTCCGCGGGCGGTACTGGTGAGGTTCCATCGGTTCGTCGATCGGGAGTGTGTGCTCAGGTGGGCCAAGAAGGAGAGGAGCAGCAGGTGGGAAAACGCGGAGGTTCGGATATATCAGGACTGGAGTGCGGAGGTGGCGAAGAGGAGGGCCGGGTACAATTGAGCGAAGGCGGTGCTGCACAGGAAGGGGTGAAGTTTGGCATGTTGCAGCCGGTGCGACTGTGGGTTACCTACAAGGACCGGCACCATTATTTTGAGTCTCCGGAGGAGGCGTGGGCCTTTGTTCAGGCCGAGAAGCTGGACACAGACTGAGGGTCGGGATGGGCGATTGGGGACTGTGGTGGATATGTTATGCCTATTTTTGGTTCGAGGGGGGGGCCTCTGCATTGTTTTGGGTTTCTTTTTCTCTGTGTTTTTCTCTTTCGGGTTGGGGAGGGTGGATGGGGTGGCTTGGGCACTGTTTTGGTTGGTGGCGGGGCCTGGTAGGTGGAGAGCGGGGCTTTTTTCCCGCGCCGAAGAGGGGAAGCAAGGATTGTTTCCCGCGCTTAGAACGGAGGGGGGAGGGGGAGAGCCTGTGGATGGGGAGCGGGAGAGGAGGGTGTGCCACACAATGGAGGAGTCGAAGGGGAGGCGGGAGTGGCCGGGATCAGGAGTCAGCAGACTCGCGGAAGTGCAATGGGGGGAGTAAACCAGCTAGGATGGGTCCTAGCAGGGGGTGGGGGGGGGGGGGGGGGGGGGGTGGATAGGGGGGAATCGAGTTGCTGCTGCTAAGGTCAAGGAGGAGCTGAAGCGAGGGGGGGGGGGGGGGGTCGAGACAGGGGTATGCCGCTGTGGAGAACGGGCCGGGTGTGGGGTGTGGGCGCGTGGCTGGCCGAGGAGGGGTCATGGCTAGTCGGTGGGGGGCGGGTAGCCCCCTGATCCGGCTGATAACCTGGAATGTAAGGGGACTGAATGGGCCGGTTAAGCGGGCCCACGTGTTCGCGCACCTGAAGGGGCTCAAGGCGGATGTGGTTATGCTCCAGGAGACACACCTGAAGGTGGCAGATCAGGTAAGACTGAGGAAAGGGTGGGGAGATCAGGTGTTTCACTCGGGGCTAAATGCCAAAAATCGAGGGGTGGCGATCTTGGTGGGAAAGGTGTCGTTCGAGGCGTCGAGCATTGTGGCAGATAATGGCGGTAGGTACATAATGGTAAGTGGTAAGTTGCAGGGAGAGAGGGTGGTACTGGTCAATGTGTATGCTCCGAACTGGGACGATGCAGGTTTTATGCGGCGACTTGGAAGTGGGGGGCCTGATAATGGCGGGAGACTTTAACACGGTGTTGGATCCGGCACTGGATCGCTCCAGGTCTAGGACGGGTAGGAAGCCGGCGGCGGCTAGAGTGTTGAGGGGATTTATGGACCAAATGGGAGGGGTGGACCCTTGGAGATTTGCAAGGCCGGGGGCCAGGGAATTTTCATTCTTCTCACATGTCCATAAGGCTTATTCTCAAATCGACTTTTTCATTTTGAGTAGGGCGCTGATAGCGAGAGTAGAGGATACCGAGTATTCGGCAATAGCCATTTCGGATCACGCCCCGCATTGGGTGGACTTGGAGATGGGGGAGGAGAGAGACCAGCGCCCGCTGTGGCGCTTGGAGGTGGGGCTGTTGGCGGACGAGGAGGTGAGTGAGCGGGTCCGATGCAAGAAAGATCGCGCTTCTCCTCTCAACAGCGGGTGATCAAGCCATTGAACTCTTCAACGCTTTTCACTTCACTAAAGGCCAGGACAAGACAAAGTTTCAGACCATCCTGGACAAGTTCGATAGTCACTGTGAAGTGGACATCAATGAAATCTTCGAGCGCTACATATTCAGACAATGTCTTCAAGGTAAAGATGAATCTTTCTTTTTTTTTTAAATATAAATTGTGTACCCAATTCAGTTTTTACAATTAAGGGGCAATTTATTGTGGCCAATCCACCTACCCTGCACATCTTTGGGTTGTGGGGGCGAAACCCACACAAACACGGGGAGAATGTGCAAACTCCACACGGACAGTGACCCAGAGTCGGGATCGAACCTGAGACCTTGGCGCCATGAGGCAGCAATGCTAACCACTGTGCCACCATGCTGCCCTAAAGATGAATCTTTCAATGCCTTAACTAGCCTCCGCCTGCTAGCGCTGACCTGCAACTTTGGTGATACTGCTGACTCCATGATCAGAGACCAAATCATGTTTGGAGTTCACTCTCATCCTCTGAGAGAGCAGCTCTTAAAAATCAAGCATATGACCCTGCCAGTCGCGTTTGAAACATGTACAGTGCATGATCACGCCAAAAATCAGTATTCCCAATACAAATCGGCTGAAAATGAGAAACTTGCCTCCCACGAGGCAGAGAGTGTGCAGGACATCTCCCGGATGCAGTGCCTCAGCATTGAAGACAGCAGCCATCTCGCGCCCTTTTCCCGGAGCCCCACGCATGCGCAATGCAAACGGGATAACGAAGCGGCCGACACCCACACTGCGCAGGTGCAGACGTCTGCCAGCCGCACTGTGCATGTGCGACGACGTACACTGCGTCATGACACCGACGTCATGACGTGCCCGAACTGTGGCAACGCCCACTTAAAGGGACACTGCCCTGCAAGAGGCAGGTGGTGTTTAAACTGCGGGAAGCCTGGACACTATGCAGCCTTGTGTAGGTCTGCACCACCAGTCAGAGGCCAGCGCTCCCAATTCCGACGACGGCGCGTCCAGAATATGCAACGACGATTACAGGATTCTGATCCTGGCAGTACAACGGATCCAGAGTATGAGTGCCTGGAGTCTGCCTACTGAGTGGGCATCATTACCACACATGAACATGCTACACCCAACTTACCTCACATTCAGTCCATCCTCGCTGTGGATTTGAAATGAAATGAAATGATGAATGAAAATCGCTTATTGTCACAAGTAGGCTTCAAAATGAAGTTACCGTGAAAAGCCCCTAGTCGCCACATTCCGGCGCCTGTTCGGGGAGGCTGTTACGGGAATTGAACAATGCTGCTGGCCTGCCTTGGTCTGCTTTCAAAGACAGCGATTTAGCCCTTTGCTAAACAGCCTCTTGATTTGGAGGACGAATGGCGTGCGGTGATGCAGGTCAACCACTGCTCCATCCAGTTTAAGCTGGACACAGGTGCTTCTGCCAACCTCCTGCCAGCTCCTGGACTATAACGGTAATGCCATCACGGCACTGGGGTCCTGCCATCTACTCGTCTCCAACCAGAGTACCCATGCAAGGCTAAGGTTTGAAATTGTCAAGCCGGACAGGGCATCCCTACTGGGCACACATGCCTGCAAAAAGCTAAACCTGGTGCAGCGGGTTTATTCAACGACCTCCTCCAACGTGGATCGTCAAGCTGGCATTGACGACATCCTCACTCAGTATCCAGACTGTTTGACAGGTTGGGTAATTTGCCATATCGGTACAAGATCCTACTGCGACCTGACGCCAAGCCAGTGGTCCATGCACCACGCCGGGTCCCGGCTCCGCTGAAGGAGCGCCTGAAGGAACAGCTCAAGGAGCTGCAGTAGCAGGGGATCATTTCGCGGGTAACCGAACCGACTGACTGGGTCAGCTCGATGGTGGTGGTTAAAAAAACCTCTGGAGACCTGTGTATCTGCATTGATCCCAAGGATCTCAACCAGAATATAATGCGTGAACACTACCCCATCCCGAAGCGGGAGGAACTCCCCAGTGAGCTGGCACATGCACGGTTTTTCATGAAGTTAGGTGTGTCACATGGATTCTGGCAAATCCAGCTGGATGAGTCCAGCAGAAGGCTCCGCACCTTCAACACTCCGTTTGGCAGGTACTGATATAACCGTATGGTTATAAAGATGGATAAAGAAGTGGCTGGGCAACAGGAGACAGAGAGTAGTAGTGGAAGGGAGTTTCTCAAAATGGAGAACTGTGACCAGTGGTGTTCCACAGGGATCTGTGCTGGGACCACTGTTGTTTGTGATATACATAAATGATCTGGAGGAAGGTATAGGTGGTCAGATTAGCAAGTTTGCAGATGACACTAAGATTGGTGGAGTAGCAGATAGTGAAGGGGACTGTCAGAGAATACAGCAGAATATAGATAGATTGGAGAGTTGGGCGGAGAAATGGCAGATGGAGTTCAATCCGGGCAAATGCGAGGTGATGCATTTTGGAAGATCCAATTCAAGAGCGAACTATACCCTAAATGAAAAAGCCCTGGGGAAAATTGATGTACAGAGAGATCTGGGTGTTCAGGTCCATTATACCCTGAAGGTGGCTGCGCAGGTCGATAGAGAGTGGTCAAGAAGGCATACGGCATGTTTTCCTTCATCGGAAGGGGTATTGAGTACAAGAGTTGGCAGGTCATGTTACAGTTGTATAAGACTTTGGTTTGGCCACATTTGGAATACTGCGTACAGTTCTGGTCGCCACATTACCAAAAGGATGTGGATGCTTTGGAGAAGGTGCAGAGGAGGTTCACCAGGATGTTGCCTGGTATGGAGGGCGCTAGCTATTGAGTAGGTTGAGTAGATTAGGATTATTTTCATTAGAAAGACGGAGGTTGAGGGGGGACCTCATTGAGGTCTACAAAATTATGAGAGGTATAGACAGGGTGGATAGCAAGAAGCTTTTTCCCCCAGAGTGGGGGACTCAATTACTAGGGGTCACGAGTTCAAGGTGAGAGGAGAAATGTTTCAGGGAGATATACGTGGAAAGTTCTTTACGCAGAGGGTGGTGGGTGCCTGGAACGCATTGCCGGCGAAGGTGGTAGAGGCGGGCACGATAGCGTCATTTAAGATGTATCTCGACAGATACATGAATGGGCAGGGAGCAGAGGGATACAGATCCTTAGAAAATAGGCGGTTTTAGATAGAGGATCTGGATCGGCGCAGGCTTGGAGGGCCGAAGGGCCTGTTCCTGTGCCGTAATTTTTCTTTGTTCTTTGTATGCTGTTCGGCATCGTCCCGGCATCGGAGATATTTCATCGCATCATGGAGCAGATGATGGAAGGCATCGAAGGGGTTCGTGTGTACGTGGACGACGTCATCATATGGTCCACGCCCCCGGAGGAGCATGTTTCCCATCTCCAGCAGGTATTCCGCCATGTTCACGCCAATGGCCTGAAGCTGAACAGGGCCAAATGTTGCTTTGGCATGACGACACTCAAGTTCCTAGGAGACCAGATCCCTCAGCAGGGCGTGTGCCCGGACACAGGCAAGGTCAAGGCCACCGAAGCCATGAAGGTCCTGGAAGACAAGGCAGCGGCATTGCGCTTCCTGTGCCTTGTCAATTTTCTGGGCAAGTTCATCCCAAACATGGCCTCACACACCACGGCCCTACAAAACCTAGTGAAGAAGTCCACTGCCTTCAAGTGGAAGGCGGTCCATCAGGCAGAGTGGTTGGAGCTGAAAGCCAAGCTCACCACTGCACCCGTATTGGCATTTTTCGACCCAGAGAGGGAAATGAAAATCTCGACAGATGCGAGCCAGGATGGCATCGGTGCTGTCCTGCTGCAACGCGATGACACTTCATCCTGGGCACTGGTTGCCTACGCATCAAGGGCAATGCGCCCACCGAACAAAGGTATGCACAAATCGAGAAGGAATGCCTGGGCCTTCTCACTGGCATTCTCAAGTTTCACGACTATGTCTACGGCTTACCAACATTCACAGTCGAGACGGATCACAGGCCCCTGGTCCACATTATCCACAAGGACCTTAATGACATGACACCTCGGTTGCAGCGCATCCTCCTCAAACTCAGAAGGTACGACTTTGACCTGGTCTACATGCCTGGCAAGGAGCTCATCATTGCCGATACACTGTCCCGCTCCATCACCGTGCCTAGTGAACCACTGAACGTGATCCGGCAAATTGAGTCACAGGTTGAGTCTCAGGTGCAGCTGTGTGCTAGCGCCCTCCCGGCATCTGATGAGAAGGCGATTCATATCCGTGAGGAGACAGCCAAAGACCCCCACTTGCAGCGTGTTATGCAACACCTAGCCAATTGCTGGCAAAAAGGGCAGTGCCCTCAATTTTTCAATGTAAAGACGACCCGACGGTGGTTGATGGTATCCTCCTCAAACTGGACCGGATTGTAATTCCACACAGTCTCCAGAGCTTGGTGCTCCGTCAAATCCATGAGGGCCACCTGGGTGTGGAAAAGTGCAGACGCAGAGCCAGGCAGGCTGTCTACTGGCCCGGGATCAGCCAGGACATCGCGAACATGGTCCTTAACTGTGCGACCTGTCAACGCTTCCAGCCAGCGCAGAGTAAGGAGACACTTCAGCAGCATGAAATCGAAACCTCTCCGTGGTCCCAGGTTGGCATCGACCACTTTCATGCAAATGGTCGTGATTACGTGTTAATCATTGATTACTTTTCCAATTAACCTGAAGTCGTGAAGCTCTCAGACCTCACATTGGGGCAGCACGGTAGCCTTGTGGATAGCACAATTGCTTCACAGCTCCAGGGTCCCAGGTTCGATTCCGGCTTGGGTCACTGTCTGTGCGGAGTCTGCACATCCTCCCCGTGTGTGCGTGGGTTTCCTCCGGGTGCTCCGGTTTCCTCCCACAGTCCAAAGATGTGCGGGTTAGGTGGATTGGCCATGATAAATTGCCCTTAGTGTCCAAAATTGCCCTTAGTGTTGGGTGAGGTTACTGGGTTATGGAGATAGGGTGGCGGTGTTGACCTTGGGTAGGGTGCTCTTTCCAAGAGCCGGTGCAGACTCGATGGGCCGAATGGCCTCCTTCTGCACTGTAAATTCTATGAATCTATCTCGGACCGTCATCAAGGCCTGTAAGGAGACGTTTTCCAGGCATGGTATCCCACTCACTGTCATGAGTGACAATGGCCCGTGCTTCAGCACCCATGAATGGTCTCTGTTTGCCCAGTCGTATCAGTTCAAACACGTCACTTCCAGCCCACACTATCCGCAGTCAAATGGAAAAGTTGAGGAAGGAGTGCACGTAGTGAAGCAGCTCATCTGCAAGGCCACGGATTCTGTGTCTGACATTCACCTCACGCTGCTTGCGTACAGGGCCACCCCACTGTCCACTGGCATGTCGCCGGCTCAACTCCTGATGAACAGGGACCTGCGAACGATACTTTCAGCCATGCACGTGCCCAACCTGGATCACCTCCCGGTGCTGCAGAAGGTGCAGCAACTCTGAGACCGGCAAAACCAGGGCTACGATGCCCATGCCACCAATTTGCCCGTGTTATCCCCGTCAGACACTGTTTGGGTCAAGATCCCTGATGGAGGCTGGTCAGCTCCAGCTGTCGTTGTTCGACAGGCTGCCCCCCGCTCGTATGTTGTGCGTCTGGCTGATGGTTCTGTTGTGCGCTGAAACAGACGGGCACTGTGCAAAGTTGCCTGTCCGCAACCACATTCTTCTCCGTTTCCTTCTGTTGTTTTGCCACCTCCTGATACCTCGACTTACAAGGCCACCAGTCAGGCTTCAATCCCGCCCGTCAAGGTGCTGTCGTCCCCACCACCACCTCTCCGGCGGTCGACCAAGATCAGGCGTAAGTCACAGAGACTGGACTTATGAACATTTGTTCTGTTTGCTATGTTCTGTGTTCTTGCATTAGACAGCTGTTTTCACATGTAGATATCTTCACATCCACTGCATGTATATATGTTAATATTGGCTTATTGTAAATACGTTCACATACGTTATCCAAACATAAAAAAAGGGAGATGTCATAATATGCAGACACACACATAATGATATACAGACAAGCAGCTAATGGACACAGAGAACAGGACATGGCCAATAAGCAGGCAGGACACCCAGGGGTGGGATCTGACTATAAAAGACACGAGGCACTCACACTCCGCCTCTTTCCACTGATGAACATCTAGAGAGTCAGTCAAGGGTGTTGTTACAATCTCACACTTCCACCACGTGGCTAAGAGCTAGTCTGGTTCAGTCAGACAGAGTAACCACACTTAAGTTAGCAGAGAGTCGAACTCACAGAGAACTGTGCTAACTGTGCTATTAGTTCAATAAACCTGATTGAACTAACTACAAGGTCTGGAGTATCTTTCTGATCTAAGCTGCATCCAGTTGCAGCTAGTGTTAGACCAGTGTACCTACACGACAGTCCAAATCTCAATTAAATCAAAGAAATTTCCGAAAGGAGGAGAGAGGCAGGTGGGGTTTGTACGGGGATTCCAGGGCTTCGGGTCTGGGCAGCTGAAGGTTCGGCCATTAGTGCCAGAATAAAGGGACTCAAGGATAGACAAATGAAAATGAAAATCGCTTATTGTCACGAGTAGGTTTCAATGAAGTTAGTGTGAAAAGCCCCTAGTCGCCACATTCCGGCGCCTGTTCGGGGGGGCTGTTCCGGGAATTGAACCGTGCTGCTGGCCTGCCTTGGTCTGCTTTAAAAGCCAGCGATTTAGCCCTTTGCTAAACCAGCCCAGTGTGCTATACCAGAGGGCAGGATTGAATCAACGCCGATGTCTCAGAGGTTTGTGAGCCTGGAAGATGGTATGGAGATAGGCAGGGACGAGGCCGTGGAGGATTTAAAATAAATTCAAATTAAGGGACAATTTTGCGTGGCCAATCCACCTACCCTGGACATCTTTGCATTATGGGGGTGAGATCCACACAGTATGTGCAAATTCCACACGGACATTGACCCGAGACCGGGAACGCTAACCAATGTGCCCTGCCATGGAGCAATTTGAACACAAAGGATGAGAGTTTTAATTTTGAGATTTTGGTGGACCTGGGGTCAAGGTAGAATATAGAACATTACAGCGCAGTACAGGCCCTTCGGCCCTCGATGTTGCGCCGACCTGTGAAACCACTCTAAAGCCCATCTACACTATTCCCTGATCGTCCATATGTCTATCCAATGATCATTTGAATGCCCTTAGTGTTGGCGAGTCCACTACTGTTGCAGGCAGGGCATTCCACGCCCTTACTACTCTCTGAATAAAGAACCTACCTCTGACATCTGTCCTATATCTATCTCCCCTCAATTTAAAGCTATGTCCCCTCGTGCTAGACATCACCATCTGAGGAAAAAGGCTCTCACTGTCCACCCTATCCAATCCTCTGATCATCTTGTATGCCTCAATTAAGTCACCTCTTAACCTTCTTCTCTCTAACGAAACAGCTTCAAGTCCCTCAGCCTTTCCTCATAAGATCTTCCCTCCATACCAGGCAACATTCTGGTAAATCTCCTCTGCATCCTTTCCAATGCTTCCACATCCTTCCTATAATGCGGCGACCAGAATTGCATGCAATACTCCAAATGCGGCCGCACCAGAGTTTTGTACAGCTGCAACTTGACCTCATGGCTCCGAAACTCAATCCCTCTACCAATAAAAGCTAACACACCGTACGCCTTAACAACCCTCTCAACCTGGGTGGCAACTTTCAGGGATCTATGTACATGGACACCGAGATCTCTGTTCATCCACATTGCCAAGAATCTTACCATTAGCCCAGTACTCTGTCTTCCTGTTATTCCTTCCAAAATTAATCACCTCACACTTTTCTGCATTAAACTCCATTTGCCACCTCTCAGCCCAGCGCTTCAGCTTATCTATGTCCCTCTGTAACTTGCAACATTCTTCCGTACTGTCCACAACTCCACCGACTTTAGTGTCATCTGCAAATTTACTCACCCATCCTTCTACGCCCTCCTCCAGGTCATTTATAAAAATGTGGCCCCAAAACAGATCCTTGTGGTACACCACTAGTAACTGTACTCAAGTCTGAACATTTCCCATCAACCACCACCCTTTGTCTTTTTCTAGCTAGCCAATTTCTGATCCAAACTGCTAAATCACCATGAATCCCATGCCTCCGTATTTTCTGCAGTAGCCTACCGTGGAGAACCTTATCAAACGCTTTACTGAAATCCATATACACCACATCAACTGCTTTACCCTCAACCACCTGTTTGGTCACCTTCTCAAAGAACTCAATAAGGTTTGTGAGGCACGACCTACCCTTCACAAAACCGTGTTGACTATCTCTAATCAAATTATTCCTTTCCAGATGATTATACAGCCTATCTCTTATAAACTTTTCCAAGATTTTGCCCACAACAGAAGTAAGGCTCACTGGTCTATAGTTACCGAGGTTGTCTCTACACCCTTTCTTGAACAAGGGGACAACATTTGCTATCCTCCAGTCTTCTGACACTATTCCTGTAGACAAAGATGACTTAAAGATCAAAGCCAAAGGCTCAGCAATCTCCTCCCTAGCTTCCCAGAGAATCCGAGGATAAATCCCATCCGGCCCAGGGGACTTATCCATTTTCACACTTTCCAGAATTGCTAACACCTCCTCCTTATGAACCTCAAACCCTTCTAGTCTAGTTGCCTGAATCTCAGTATTCTCCTCGACAACATTGTCTTTTTCCTGTGTGAATACTGATGAAAAATATTCATTTAGCACCTCTCCTATCTCATCGGACTCCACGCACAACTTCCCACTGCTGTTCTTGACTGGCCCTACTCTTACCCTAGTCATTCTTTTATTCCTGACATATCTATAGAAAGCTTTAGGGTTATCCTTGATCCTACCTGCCAAAGCCTTCTCATGTCCCCTCCTGGCTCTTCTTAGCTCTCTCTTTATGTCCTGCCTAGCTAACTTGTAACTCTCGAGTGCCCTAACTGAACCTTCATGCCTCATCTTTACATAAGCCTCCTTCTTCCTCTTGACAAGTGTTTCGACTGCTTTAGTAAACCACGGTTCCCTCGCTCGACCACTTCCTCCCTGCCTGACAGGTACATACTTATCAAGGACACGCAGTAGCTGTTCCTTGAACAAGCTCCACATTTCCATTGTGCCCATCCCCTGCAGTTTTCCTCTCCATCCGATGCATCCTAAGTCTTGCTTCATCGCATCATAATTGCCTTTCCCCCAGATATAATTGCCCTGCAGTATATACCTATCCCTTTCCATCACTAAAGTAAACGTAATCGAATTGTGGTCACTATCACCAAAGTGCTCACCTACCTCCAAATCTAACAGCTGTCCTGGTTCATTACCCAGTACCAAATCCAATATGGCCTCGCCTCTCGTTGGCCTATCTACATATTGTGTCAGGAAACCCTCCTGCACACATTGGACAAAATCGGACCCATCTAAAGTACTTGAACTATCGCGTTTCCAATCAATATTTGGAAAGTTAAAGTCCCCCATAACAACTACCTTGTTGCTTTCGCTCCTATCCCGAATCATCTCTGCAATCCTCTCCTCTACATCTCTGGAACTTTTTGGAGGCCTTTAGAAAACCCCTAACAGGGTGACCTCTCCTTTCCTGTTTCTAACCTCAGCCCATAATACCTCAGTACATGTGTCCTCATCAAACATCCTTTCTGCCACTGTAATACAGTCCTTGACTAACAATGCCACCCCTCCCCCTCTTTTACCACCTTCCCTGAGCTTACTGCAATATCTAAACCCCGGCACCTGCAATAACCATTCCTGTCCCTGCTCTATCCATGTCTCCAAAATGGCCACAACATCGAAGTCCCAGGTACCAACCCATGCCGCAAGTTCACCCACCTTATTCCGGATGCTCCTGGCATTGAAGTAGACACACTTTAAACCACCTTCCTGCCTGCCGGTATACTCCTGCAACTTTGAAACCTTACTCATGACCTCACTACTCTCAACCTCCTGTATACTGCAGCTACAATTCAGGTTCCCAAGCCCCTGAACTAGTTTAAACCCTCCCGAAGAGCATTAGCAAATTTCCCCCCCCAGGATATTGGTACCCCTCTGGTCCAGGTGTAGACCATCCCGTTTGTAGAGGTCCCACCGACCCCAGAATGAGTCCCAATTATCCAGAAATTTGAAACCCTCCCTCCTGCACCATCCCTGTAGCCACGTGTTCAACTCCTCACTCCCTATTCCTCGTCTCGCTAGCACGTGGCACGTGTAACAACCCAGAGATAATAACTCTGTTTGTCCTAGATCTAAGTTTCCAACCTAGCTCCCTGAATTCCTGCCTTATATCACTATCCATTTTCCTACCTATGTCGTTGGTACCTCTGTGGACCACGACTTGGGGCTGCTCCCCCTCCCCCTTAAGGATCCCGAAAACACGATCCGAGACATCACGCACCCTGGCACCTGGGAGGCAACACACCAACCACGAGTCACTTGACAACAGCTCCTCTACAAACCACCTTCAAGTTAGGGTGACCACAACGGATGTATGCAAATTTCCCATGCAAGAGCCAATCAGCAGCTCTGCTCTACTGCCCTTTGCTGGATGCTTGTCTTCACTTGAACAGCTAGGGTCTCTTGCACAGGTACACCTTCAAGTTAGGGTGACCACAACGGACGTATGCAAATGTCCCCCGCAACAGCCAATCAGCATCTCCGCTCTACTGCCCTCTGTAGTTCGGCGAGCACAGGTCACAGGTCACCCTGCCCTCCTAGCAGGAGAGCACATGGCCAGTTAAAGTGCTGAAGCGCCACCTCCAAACTACAACTTCTCTGTTCAACACTGAATATATTTGTACATCCCACACATTGACAGAATATACCCATACATGCCCACATATTGACAGAATATACCCGTATATTATCCACACATTGACAGAATATACCTGTACACATCCACAGTGACAGAACATACACGTACGTGTCCACACATTGACTCAATATACCCTTACATGTCCACACATTGACTCAATATACCCTTACATGCCCACACATTGACAAACGCGTACTCCACATGTCACTAAGTGGTACTAGATACTTTGGCACCATGAGTTGATTCCAGGTTCACAGAATCACAATTGTCACAGCAGGAGGTGGTCATTCAGCCCATTGTGCCTCTGTTATCTCTCCCACGGAGCAGTTTACCTCGTGCCGTTCCCCTGCCTAGCCGAGCTGCAAAAAGCCAGGCGTGTCCCTCGTGGGAAGGGAAGGGTTTAAACACTCCTCCTGCCGTGACCCCTTCATTCTTTCAAAGATATTTCTGCCCCCACAGGGAGGGCTGCTCCTTTCAGGAATTCTAAGGTCACAATCTCCTACTGTGGTCTGTGGAAATCAGATTTAACAGCATAAATGCTGGGAGCTACAACACAAATGCCGCAAACTGAATTCGACGAGCCATGTAAAAGTGACCTTTGCCAAAATGTTGCCCTGTCTCCCCGGACCTTTACCCCACCCTCAACCCCGTACTTCATAGATTCCCTGGGGCACAGCACAATACTCACACAGAGGTTGCCAACTCTGGCATTGTACAAGGAAGCAAACTGACAGGAACTGCCAGAGGAATTTGCAAACCCTGGAGATCAACAGATAAAAGTGATGCAGATAATCAGAGGATAATCAGATAATTACGGGGGGGGATAATCTCACAACTGACTCCAGGTCAGATTTTTTGCAGGATCCTCTCCACATCAGCCACATGCTACAATCAGCAAACACTGGGGATGGACAGGCAGATGTTGGTTTGAGGACGTGTCACCTAGGTAACCAAGGCAGCTGGCCACCTTCAACAACGTGCAGCAGCATGCAGTGCATTTGCAGTGTGGTACGTCTAAATGGTCCATGCGGCAAAAACAGGGCAGCAATACAAAGTGCCCTGCCAGAACATGGGCATGCCTCTGCAAGTAGAGAACCTCTGGGCAGTTGCCAGAATGCTGTCCATTCTCCCTCGGTGATATTCTACTAACCTTACAATGAAGTACTGTTCAGCCGCATTATAAAACAGGATTGCGAAACTGTGCAAAGTATCATGCACATTCATCTCAATGACTCTTTGGGGGTCAACATGCCTCTACCTCGCTCATGCTCAGGATCCACGCACAGCCAAGACAACATTCCATTCACCTTGATCCAATCAGCTCGACTGTTGCTTCAGAAAGGACAAGCCTCGTTCTCCACGAGACTCAAAAGGAGCCGTTCTGATTTTTTTTTTTTAAATCAACCCTGCTCCACCATGCCTCCCCATCAATAGCAGCACGGTTTGAAGAGTGATAAGCCACCTGAGAAGAGCCTCAGATGTTGAGAAACCTGGGCCTTACACCCAATCTCACAGCTCGCACGCCAGGCTTTAATCTGTCACGCTAACATTGGGCTCTCCTCAACCGTTTCTACACTGGCCAAAGACAATTGGGCAGCAAACCGGACAGATCAAGTGAGGTCTTGCAGGAGACCTGGGCTGCTGTAGCTGTGGGGCACCCCAAATCAACGATTCACATCATTGAAGACTGCCCAACAAAATTCAGCAGAGGGCTGAGAGAGCTCCAGTTAGCCGCGGCGGAAGCTATTTCCTGGCTTGACGGTTATCGTACCCACTGGGGGAAGTAAAAGGTGTCCTCACTGTAAATGAGCTGACCTTTACATTGTGGGTCGACTCTCTGTAATATATTTGTTCCCAGTATGAAAAACACAATTAGCAGCCCCAACGGCAACTTGGATGAAACCCTGGGAGCCACAACCCATCACGGGTTTACACGATGAGTGAATTGGACATTCTGTATTCTCCCTCTGTGAACCCGAACAGGCACCGGAATGTGGTGACTAGGGGATTTTCACAGTAACTTCATTGCAGTGTTAATGTAAGCCTACTTGTGACACTAATAAAGATTATTATTAAAGGAACGACCTGTAATCACCGGTTGCCTTAAGTGTTGTCTAGTATTTACCTTGGATGAAGAATTAATCTGTAACCAATAACCATCAATAACGCTGTTCATACACAAATCTTATAAGGTATTCTCCTGTGTTTACCTCAAGGCCTTTCAAGTGATTGAGTAATAGAGTACTCCGCTGTCTGAAGTTCACACTGTTTATGTTAACCTTGAAGTTAATGAAGGGGTGCCACTGAGCTGCCAGTACGACAAACACATCCCAGCTAATTACACGTTAAACATTTGCCAATCTCCTGCGCTACAGTTAAACTGGAAATCGGTGCGATTCAGAAAAAGCAAACTTAGCAACTAGTCTCAATAACAAATGCTGCAGAGGCAATGTGGTGAGGTGGGTGATAGAATCTCAGGGAGAAGCGGAAGGTCCCAAGACCAGATGGAAAGAAGCGGTGGTGAGAGAGTTAAAAGTAGCAGGAACAGGTGACTAACAGGAGAAGGAGGCGGAGATGGAAGAGGGAGAACAGGAGGGCAACCAACCAGCGTCGTGGTCACGGCAAGAAAATGAGAGAAGCCGAAAGAACAACAACAAATGCTGCAGATCTAACAGCGCAACTAAAAAAAATTTAGAGACATCCAAGGGCTGAATTTTCAGTCAAGGTGATCAAGGCCCATCGAGTCTGCACCTGCCCTTGGAAAGAACACCCTACTTAAGCCCACCCCTTCACCCTATCTCCGTAACCCAGTAGCACCACCTAACCTTTTGGACACTAAGGCCAATTTATCATGGCTAATCCACCAATCTTGCTCATCTTTGGACAGTGGGAGGAAACCGGAGCACCCGGAGGAAACCCACGCAGATACGGGGAGAAAGTGCAAATTCCACACAGCCACCCGAGGCCAGAATTGAATCTGGGACCCTGGAGCTGTGTGGCAGCAGTGCAAACCACTATGCCACCGTGTTACAATCCACGCTCCAAACCACATATATTCACATGCAGGGCCCTGTCCTTTGCAGACAGAAGGAGCATGGCCACATTTTGTGCCTTTTCCAACCAAAAGCTTTGGGGACAGTCATTCTCCAGGGCAATTCCTTGACAGATCCGAATTGACCTACCCACTGGGCAGTTAACTGTTCCATGCTGCATTCGCCATGGCAATGCCTCCACCAATCAGTGTCCACTTATAATAATAATCTTTATTAGACTGACCACTAGGAGTCTCACTAGTATAGAAGTGAATGTTAAAGTCAGCTGACCTCAGACTGGCTGGAGGAAGTTGAAGAGAAAGGTTGCTTCGCATGATTTTACTGTTTTTCATCTAATAATAATCTTTATTGTCACAAGTAAGCTTACATTTACACTGCAATGAGGTTACTGTGAAAATCCCCTAGTCGCCACATTCCGGTGCCTGTTCAGGTACACTGGGAGAATTCAGAATGTCCAAACTACCTAACAGCACGTCTTTTGGGACTTGTGGAAGGAAAACTACACAGACACAGGGAGAACGTACAGCCTCCGCACAGACAGCGACACTAATGAAGATCATTAATTATAATTATTAGGATTTTCCCTCTGGCCTTTGGCTGTCAGGCTGAAATGTGGATCAGGGGTAGCACGGTGGCGCAGGTTAGCACTGCTGCCTCACGACGCCGAGGTCCCAGGTCTCACCCTCACAACCCAAAGATGTGCAGGGTAGGTGAATTGGCCACGCAAAATTGCCCCTTAGTTGGAAAAAAAGGAATTGGGCACTTTAAATTTTTTTAAAATGAATGCCAGGTTTCCTCCTGGTTACCTCCCACAGTCCAAAGATGTGCGGGTTAGGTGGATTGGCCACACTAAATTACCCCTTACTGTCTAGGTATGTGTAGGCTAGATGAGGGTTACAGGGATAGGGCGGATGAGTGGGGCTAGATAGGGTGCTCTTTCAGTGGTGGGTTCAGATCCAATGGGCCGAATGGCCTCATTCTGTACTGTAGGAACTCCAAAGTTCAATGGTTCATCAGCTGCCATTAAGGACCAAGCTAATCTCAGACAATTTCATTATGGAGAAGGACAAATATGCATTCTATTTGTAAATGCACAATGTGTGCACGGGATTTAATACAATCACAGGTAGCCTACAGCTGGTCACTTGTCCAGGAGACTCCAGCGCAATCCTGGATGGTTGACAACCCCAAGGGACAATGAGAAAAACCGTAGATGGTATGTTGGGATTTGGACAGTATCAGACATGAATTGATCTTGAATCTGATAATCCACAGTAATGATCTATCCAAGATAGAAGGTTTTATGAGATGGCCTGTTAGCACAAAGCATCAGTGATCTAAATATCAGAGAAACATTTTCCAGAAACACGCACTCAAAATGCTCTGATTAATCCACAAGACAGCAGGTTGTGAAAGGTTAACTCTCAACTGAAAATTGGAAAAGCCTCAACAAACAGAAAGCCATTAACCAAATTTGTAACGCAATTATTATAGCACACCTCAAGATAAAACCACGGCCTTCCACGAGAGCTATTGATTAACTAATCCCATATTCACTGGGCCAGTCTTGCTCTGATCGGGTTAAACTAGGAAATTAAAATGGAAGAAATTAGGACAAATTAATCAATTGGGAAAGTCAAGCTATCGAATTAGCACACTCTTTCTCCTACAGTATAATCTGTTGTGATTGTTTGAAATGTGGTATTCCTGCATTTGTCCTGATGAGTGGAAGATGAAAAGCTTCGACAACATGCCTTTTCTATCTGGGCTGGGTGGAGGGAGAGATTTTAGATAGAGAATCTTCCCAGTGAATCTCCTTGAAGCCTGTACACATTCAGGTATATTCAAGATGAGGTATCATCTTCCTCCTATTGCCCTATACATGCAGCTGGAGGCTGTGGCATACTCTGCCAGCTGCAAAAGTTGAACAAATACACACCTATTTGACCAAAGTCTACTGCCTCCATCGTCACCTCTATGTGGCGAATTGGATCATGGACCAACACACGTGAGTAAGATAACTCTTTGTATCTTTTAAAAAAAAAATTTAGAGTACCCAATTCATTTTTTCCAATTAAGGGGAAATTTAGCATGGCCAATCCACCTACCCTGCACACCTTTTGGGTTGTGGGGGCGAAACCCACGCATACGGGGAGAATGTGCAAACTCCACAGGGACAGTGACCCAGAGCCGGGATCAAACCTGGGACCTCGGTGCCATGAGGCAGCAGTGCTACCACTGTGCTACCGTTCTGCCCCCTGATAACTCTTTGTATCTTGCTTCGTGTTGGTACAAACAGTATTTTCCTATGCCAAGAGATAATGCAGCACTCACCTCCTTTAGACAACTCCAATACAAGGTGCAATTTGCCACAAAGTCTGGCTAATCTCCCTTGTTGTTCCTAACAGGCAACCTGGAGCTATGAAAATGGCCATTCCCTTTTTGACCACTGTTTGTGGTTAATTAAATGTTTATTCTTGTTAAACCTGCCTAGATGAGCAGCAGCAGCAAATGCTTTTACATTCTGTGTATTGTAAATATTTGCAGCCACGGTTAATACACAAATGTTGTACTTTCTGATCGCAGCACCACAAATGCACATTATGAAGCAGGAAATACCCTATGTATTCTTCTGCAGTGCATGAAGTGGACATGCATGAACTACCTTAACTTCATAACATTTAATAAGCACAGCTTAAGAGCATTGTTGTTGCCAGAGGACACTCCTTCAAAAATACTTCAAACTTTCCCAATAATTAACATATTCTTGTCCACCCAGTCGAGGACCTTTTTTTATAGTTAAATTCACCGCTAGACTGAATAGGAGTATGATCAATCGTCACAAGCATGGGTTCAGTCCAAAACTAAAAGATTGTGTGCTAACTTCATTGTTCTGATAACTTGGAAGTTCGTTTGGGCACCACGTTGAATGTAAACGTTGAATATTACATGCATGACAATTGTATTGAATCACCTTGCATGTAAACAACTTAAATGCCATTGCACTTTCTGTGATCACCAGTTTGAAATGTTTTATAACATTCCTTCGATTGTATTGAAGCACCTCAAGAGTTCAACATGATCCATGGAGAAAACCTGGATATTATAGTACTCTCTGCCATGGCCATTTTGAAATGTTTTGTAATATTCTTTCAGATATTTTACGAATAAAGTATATTCTTGCGGGGAAAGAAAAAGTCAGTTTCATCACCTCAATCTGTAGGCACGAATGTAAAAGGAAAGGTTACCCCTCGCGATTCCCCACTTCCTGGCCACAGGGTACTGGTAAATATCTACAGAGAATCAAGCCACCTTCCTGTTGCGAGAAAATACTGTGGGGTCAATTTGAAATAATGCAAAATCTTCACACAAGCAACTCCACTATAGTCTACCAAATTTGAGCTTTTCATTTCTTGAAACTTAATCCCCAAGCTCTGGATTTCCAAAATAAGAATATGTGTTTATATAGTGCCTCTAAAAAGATAAAACATCCCAAGATGCTTCCTTGGGGCATTATTTAATTTTTTTAAATAAACTTAGAGTATCCAATTTTTTTTTTTCTACTTAAGGGGCAATTTAGCGTGGCCAATCCACCTAACCTGCACATCTTTAGGTTGTGGGGGTGAAACCCATGCAGACACTGGGAGAATGAGCAAACTCCACACGGACAGTGACCCGAGGCCGGGATTTGAACCCGGGTCCTCAGCGCCATAGGCAGCAGTGCTAACCACTGCACCACCGTGCCACCCCACCTTGGGGCATTATGAAGCAAAATATAATGCTGATTCCCGTGAGATATTCCGGCAGAGCAAGGGCATGGGGGAATTGGAAAGCAAAGCTGGAGAATTTTAAAATCAAGGTGTTGCTTAACCCGAGTGCGTGCGGGATTTGGAGTCAGGATAAAGGTAGCAGAGTTGTTCACTGAGCGTAGGACATGGGACGCTGGACAGGAGTGCTGTGGGATAATCATGTCTCGAGGTGAAATGGCATGAGCGAATGTTCAGTAGCAGGTGAGCTGAGGCAAGGTCAGAGTCAGATTTGCTACTGGGTACAAATAGACAGTCATAGTGTTGGAGTGGACATGGTCATCACGATATAACACCCATGGTGGAGAACAGTTTTGTTCAGCCTCAGGAGGGAAGGAGTTGGTGGATAGGGAGCAAAGTTCGTGCCTGGGACTGAAGACAGTGGCTTTGGTCTTGCTAACATTTAATTGAAGGAGGTTTCTATTCTTCCAGGACTGGGTGTCAGGCAAATAGTCTGACGATTTAGGAAACGGAGAAGTTGAAAGATGCGGTGGTGAGGCAGAGCTGGGTGTCACCAGCATACACCTGAACATTTATATTATGTTTTGGGACAAGGTATCTGAGGGCAGAATGAAGATGAGAAATAGGAGGGGACACAAGGTGGCACAGTGGTTAGCACTGCTGCCTCAGCGCCAGGGACCCGGGTGTGATTCTGACCTCAGGTGACTGTGTGGAGTTTGCACTTTCTCCCCATGTCTGCGTGGGTTTCTTCCGGGTGCTCCAGTTTCCTCCCACAGTCCAAAGATGTGCAGGTTAGGTGGATTGACAGTGCTAAATTGCCCTTGGTGTCCAAAAAAAAGGTTAGATGAGGTTACAGGGATAGGGGAGTGGGCCAAGGTAGGCTGCTCTTTCAGAGGGTCAGTGCAATCTTGGTGGCCTTCTTCTGCACTGTAGGGATTCTATTCTATGATTCTATGGGACCAAAGATAGTTCCTTGGGGAACACCAAAGGTAACTGTGCGGGAATGGGAAGAGGAGACATTGCATGTGAATCACTGACGTGGATTAGATAAAAAGAGAACCTCCTTTACAAAGCTCCTTAAAACCGAAGCTTTTTTACAAAGATTTTAGTCACCTGTCCAAATTAATACAATAAAGCAAGGACATTGTCAACTTTTATAAACATTGGTCAGGTCTCAGCTGCATTATTTTGCCAAATCAGGGCTTCCTAATTTAAGGAGGATGTCAAGGCCTTGGGGAGGGTGCAGAGGAGATTTACTAGGATGGTGGTCGGGATGAGAGGCTGGGTTCTCCCAAAATGGGACTATGACCCCCACACCGGCGTAAAAACGCTGGAGTTTTACTCTGGAGGTTCCTGGGGAAATGTGGAGCTAATTCACAGCCCTGCAGGGGGCTAGCAGGAACCCAGAGTAAATCTCGCAGCTCTAGCTGCGGAAACGGGCCCCCGCACTTCTGGTTCTGAGTCCACACATGCGCACGGCGGCGGCCCTCGATCGGCCGCATGCTTAAGGAACTGACCGCGCGGATCTCAACCCCCGCCGCCTATAAGGCCACCCCCCTCGGTGTCCGATCCCCCACGCCCCCCCCCACCAGAACAGCCTTGGGCTGAGTCCGCAGCCGCCACGCGAGCATTCCGACCGGCAATAGCAGGTTAGTTCCACGCCGGGAATTCGGCCAGGTGGGAGCGGAGGATCGCTGGGCTGGCCTCTTGTCAATGGGCCCCCAGCCGCGCGGCGTACTCCACGATCACGCCGATTCTCAGGCCCTGGAGAATCGCTGGACCGGCGCCGTGCTCTATTCCGGTGTGAGATTGGATTCCCCACCCCCGCGTTGATCACGATTTTGGCGCGGGGCTGCAGAGAATCCAGCTCGAGGTACTTCAGTCATGTGGAGAGACTGGAGAATCTGGGATTGTATTCCTCGGAGGAGAGAAGTTGATTAGATGATTTGATATGGGTTGTCCAAAATCAGGGGTGGTTTTGTCAGAGAAAGCAAGGAGAAACTGTTCACAGAGGCACAGGGGCTGATCACCCAAGGACACAGACTTAAAGCAATTAACAATCCGAGGAAACTTATTTTACTAAATACACAACTCGTTATTGTAATAACCCTCAAGACACACAGGAATGAACTGATTGATCTCTCCATGGGGCTTGTGGAATACATGCTTCCCTGCTACTGGGCGGAGGACCACCAGCTGGGACTCATCAAATCAACTCTTAAAAGCCGGACCGGATTGGGTCCAGCGTGATCAATAATCCAGGGTGGGACCTATTTGCTGTCCGTCCCATTGCGGCCTTTTCTTTTGGCTATAAATAAACCTCAGTTTCAATCACCTTGCCGGATCTCCTGAGCTTTTATCGTTATATAATCTGGAAAGCACTGCCTGAACGGGTGCAACTTGTTGTTGGATACAATCGTTTTTCTTTTTAAACAAACACAATCTTTTGCATTTGTAGTTTTAAATGGGACTCTTTAATGGTGAAGCGCTCCCCCCACCATCTCTGCACTTTTTCCCTTTTTTTGCCGCATCGTGACAGATTAGCTATCGATTCACCAACTCTCCGGTAGGATTTAAGAAGCAGGTTGTTGAAGAAACAACTTCTGCCCGAGAGGCCACCTCTCCCAAACGTGCCCACCTCAGAGCTTCGCCATGGGTGAGCCCACTGAAAGAGGGTGGCACGGTAACACAGTGGTTAGCTAGCATTGTTTCTTCACAGCTCCAGGGTCCCAGGTTCGATTCCAGCTTGGGTCACTGTCTGTGCGGAGTCTGCACATTCTCCCCGTGTCTGCGTGGGTTTCCTCCGGGTGCTCCGGTTTCCTCCCACAGTCCAACGATGTGCGGGTTAGGTGGATTGGCCATGCTAAAGTGCCCTGAGTGTCCAAGTAAAAGGTTAGGTGGGGTTACTGGGTTACGGGGATAGGGTGGAGATGTCGGCTTAAGTGGGGTGCTCTTTCCAAGGGCTGGCACAGACTCGATGGGTCGAATGGCCTCCTTCTGCACTGTAAATTCTATAAATACACCTGGTCACAAAGCACAGCAATAGGCTACCACAGGATTGTAACCTCAGTGCGTTACAGCTTCATTAGTGACCTCAATTGCTGCAAATTTTATCAGAACGAGATGACCTCTTCGAATCCCCCAGTGGCCAAGTCCAGGAACCCTCAGCTAAAAATGAACTAATCTCAGCTGGTCAGGCACCAGTCAGAACAGATTTAACTGGTGCCATGGGAAGCAATATACAATTGGGAAACAGTCAGAATTTCCTCAGGATCCGGAATAGATAGGATCACGATTACTCTGTTGCGAACAGGAAAACCACAAATTTCTTAGGTGCAGACAGGTGTCATATTTTGGACGAGATGGGGGCCCTGTGGATGCGGATGGAGGTGGGTTCCTGTAAGGGGTCAGGGCTGCAGGCGCTGGCGAAGGCACCGTTACCGTTCGCCCCAGGGAAGTATGCAGGTAGTCATGTGGTGGTAGCCTCGCTGAACATTTGGGGGAAATTCCGACAGCACTTCAAATAATAATAATAATCTTTATTGTCACAAGTCGACTTACATTAACACTGCAGTGAAGTTACTGTGAAAAGCCCCGAGTCGCCACATTCCGGCGCCTGTTTGGGTACACAGAGGGAGAATTCAGAATGTCCAAATTACCTCGCAATATTTATGCAAAAATTACATTGCTTTATTAATTAGGGGGTAAAAATGAGTTCAAACATTTTGCTAATTTTTCTTTAGTTGGCATGGAAATTATAGCCGTTGTGTTAAAAGAAACTTAAAAATTGTCCTCAAAAATTGATTGCTGAATCTTTCATGACCAGGGAGCAAGACACTAAAACTATAAAAGCAGCATCTATTTTACTATCACTAGAATTTCATTCTGTTGAAGCTCTGTACAATGCAATTTTGAACCATGATAACTAAAAAAAGTTGGAGAAATATTGGGAGTTGTTTTTCAGCACCATGTCCAAGGTTCTGCATATGGGACTGCAACCAGGTCCCCCTGGAGGCCATATTTGGGAGGTCAGACCTGCCGGAGTTGCAGTGGCAGTGGGCGCAGATGTTTCAGCCAGAAGTAGAAATGGTCCATATACTAGACATGGGCATTGATATAAAGGAATATAAAGGAAGGGTTAAAGCCAGGCAGAAGGAAGATGGGGGTGACACGATGGCACAGTGGTTAGCACTGCTGCTTCACAGTGCCAGGGACCCAGGTTCAATTCTGGCCTTGGGTGACTGCCTGTGTGGAGTTTGCACTTTCTCCCTGTGTCTGTGTGGGTTTCCTCCGGGTGCTGCGGTTACCTCCCACAGTCCAAAGATGTGCAGGTTGAGTGGATTGGCTGTGCTAAATTGCCCCTGAATGTGCAAAAGGTTAGGTGGGGTTGCTGGGTTATGGGGATAGGGTCAGGGGAAGGGTCGGTGCAGACTCGATGAGCTGAATGGCCTCCTTATGCACTGTAGAGATTCTATGATTCTAAAAGCATCTGGGGCAAATGTGGATACCACAGCAGAAGACAGAATTGGACAGCAATAAGAGGTAAATTAATTCCCGTCAGCAGTTAATTGGTGCGTCAGTTATGATTCAAAGAATCATCATGTGACAAACTGCGGAGAGAGGCAGTTTCCCCAAAATGACAGATGACAGAGAACTCTGAGAGAGATGTAGATAATGATGAACATTGCTGAAAAACAAAAGGGACAGGCTATCAAAGCTTCCAACAGGATAACTCGAATTTTCCAACAGTAACGGGGGAACAACAATTGATACTATCTGAGAAGAGACTGCCGATCGGTTGGCAAGTGGGCTCTGATTGGCGGAGGCATTGCCATGTAGGATGCAACATGGAACAGTTAATTGCCCAGCTCTGTTCAAATTCAAATCTTTGCTGCACTCTACAATGCTTCAACTATCTCTAATCATAGCTCCAGGCTCCAACATGCGCCTAAAAGTGTACATTGTTATAGCAACTCAAGGCTCCTCGCAGGGCCTGTTGGCACAGTTGGCTGGACAACAAGTGAGGATCAGAGACTTGATGAAGAGAGGGCCGAAGAGAATGGAAAGGCTTAGGAAGGTAATATAGTACTGACCAAACATAGCAATTAAATTGTCACGGTTCATGCCTGACAATTAATACCCATCAAGTACAGAATCTCAAACTCTGAGCTGCCGACAGAAGTAAATGAGGCCTATTGTACCTCAATTACTCATATGTTTTGTGATAAAGATCCTGCGGAACCAAATTCAAATCAATCAAGGGCTAGATAATGGCCATGTGAGTGATCATGAGACACAGGATAGAGCTATCATGTCTAAAGGCCAATTACCCAGAGCAAGTACTCAGAACATAGAATATACAGTGCAGGAGGAGGCCATTCGGCCCATCGAGTCTGCATCGACCCACTTAGGCCCTCACTTCCACCCTATCCCCGTAACCCAATAACCCCTCATAACCTTTTTGGACACTAAGGGCAATTTATCATGGCCAATCCACCTAACCTGCACGTCTTTGGACTGTGGGAGGAAACCGGAGCACCCGGAGGAAACCCACACAGACACAGGGAGAACGTGCAGACTCCGCACAGACAGTGACCCAGCGGTGATATATATTGCAGAAGGATCTAGTGAATAGAGGAATGCGACAATAGTGGAATGTGGAAGAAAAGCTCTTGGTAATATGCTTGAATTTGCAGCGCAATAGCCAAGGAGTGGGTCCCATGAATTGAGAGAATGAAGGGCGGGGGGGGGGGGGGGGGGAAGAAGAAGAAGAGCGAAGAGTAAGAAACCTCATTGCAAAAAATCGATCAAGGGCCTGGAAAGACCCTTGCCCAGAAAAAGATCACTTCCTGGAGAAAGATCTTCACCGGCACGATTCGTAGTCCTGATGTGCATAAAAGTGCAAGTAGAGGGAATGCTTAAATTGATTGGACAATGAAATAAAGGCACCGAACGAAGGGTTAACAAGACATCCTCATGATCATGGCAGATCGGGCAGCTGCCAGTAAACTGGAGGGTAAACTAATGAGAGGCAAATCGAAATTAGGCAGAGAGTTTAAAGTTATTTCTGAGATACTAGGTAAGGGTTAATCAGCTTTTCAGATAGATGGATTTGCAATGAAAAGGCCCTTGAAGACGGGACTTTTAAGGCAAAAGTGAGGCTAGTTGCTCAGGCTTTTGAAGAATGACTGAGCGATACAGCTGCTGGAGTAGATTCTCCCACAGCTGGAAAAGTAATCTTCAATCTTATTAGCTCTTTTGGCCACATATCCATGGGAATGCAGATCAGCTGGTATAAATGCCATGTTTCTGAAAATGCTTCGAGGCAGCAGATGCAGTAAGAAAACCCATGGAGACTAAATAAATGCAGCTCTGTCATGAATGATGCTTCCAGCGTGGGGCATTTTTCAGAGATGAGATTTACTCAAAATAGGTGGATTGCGTTCAACTGAAAGCAGATCCCACAATATTTTAATGGTATTAATATTTGGAGAGATGGTGGAGTAGTGGTAATTGATGTGTTGGGTGCTGTGGATCCGTGGAACACTTACAGGCCACCAACACTGAAAATAGTGCAACACTATTTTATTAAGTTAGAAACTGTTGAACATACTTTCACTGTGGGTTAACACAATGTTAGATTAAACTAAAGACTTATGCCTGTCCTAACCAGTCTATGCACTCAGCACATGGTGAAGATCTGTGCTGTAAGCTCTGTCCTAGGAAGCTGCATCCCGAATGAGCGGGAACTCTGATGCCCCCTGTCTTTATAGTGCGTGTGCTCTAACTGGTGATTGGCTGCGGTGTTGTATGTGGTGATTGGTTTTGCTGTGTGTCCATCAGTGTGTGTGTCTGCACCATGATATACTGGTGTATATTATGGCATCCCCCTTTTTATAAAAGAATGTATGTGTGTGGCAATAAATAATGTATGGTGAGAATGTTCCTAACTATGTGTGGGGTGCGAAGACATATTTACAGGACTACGTGCATGAGAACTAAGCTATTTACATGGGAAGGTGCCTGGTGCAGAGAAGCAGTATGCAACAAGAATAACGAGATCAACACTATATACAAACCAGGGAAACGATCAAACAAAGCAACAAAACAATTCAGAGAGTCTATAAGTCTGCACAGTTCATAAATTAAGTCTCTGAAGTGGGCTACGAATTCTGGTTGACCGCCTCAAGGGTGGGTCGAGAGCCGCCGGTTCAGGAGCGGGCTGGACTGCGTCAGAGTCAGGGGGAGGCAGAGTGACAGGGAGCTCTGCATAGTCCGTGGCAGGGTCAGCAGGAGGGCGAGGCGACACTGGAGGATCACGAGCGTGGAACGAGACGAAGGGCAGGTCGATTGCGACGCAGAATAGAGCCATCCGGTAGACGAACCAGGAACGAGCGGGGAGCCACCTGCCGAAGGACAACAGCAGTTGCAGACCAGCCACCATCCGGAAGATGGACGCGGACGTTGTCATCTGGAGCCAGAGCAGGGAGATCAGCTGCACGGGAGTCATGAGCCGCCTTGTGCTGTGCACGAGACAGCTGCATCCGGCGAAGGACCGGAACGTGGTCGAGGTCTGGGACATGGATGGACGGCACCGTCGTCCTCAGGGTACGACCCATGAGTAACTGGGCTGGCAAATGCCAGTGGACAGTGGGGCGGAGCGGTAGGCCAGCAAGGCAAGGTAGAAATCGGACCCAGCAACGGCAGCCTTGCATAGGAGCCGTTTGACTATATGTACTCCCTTCTCCGCTTTGCCGTTGGATTGGGGGTACAGGGGTCTGGATGTCACATGGGCAAAATTGTACCGCCTGGCAAAGTTGGACCATTCCTGGCTGGCGAAGCAGGGGCCATTGTCCGACATAACCGTGAGCGGGATGCCGTGTCGAAAAAAGGTTTCTTTACATGCACGAATGACTGCAGACGAGGTGATGTCATGCAACCGTATCACCTCTGGGTAATTCGAAAAGTAGTCCACGATCAGGACATAGTCTCTACCCAGCGCGTGGAACAGGTCGATGCCCACCTTGGTCCATGGCGACATGACCAACTCGTGGGGCTGCAGGGTCTCACGTGGTTGGGCCAGCTGGAAGCGCTAGACAAGTGGGGCTGTGTTGTCTATGTCCTCATTAATGCCAGGCCAGTACACTGCCTCTCGGGCCCGTTCGCGGCACTTTTCCATGCCAAGGTGGCCCTCGTGTAGTTGTTCCAGGGCAAGTTGGCGCATGTTATGCGGGATAACAATGCGGTCCAGTTTTAGAAGAACCCCATCTACTACCCCCAGATCATCTCTGCCATTATAGAACTGAGGGCATTGGTCCTTGAGCCACCCGTCCGTTAGGTGGCGCATGACATGTTGTAGCAAGGGGTCTCGCGGTGAATTTGGACAAGGCGTTCATCTGTGGCAGGTAGATTGGAGGCGGCGAATGCCACATGGGCGTCAACCTGGCAGACAAATCCCGCTGGGTCACATGGAGTGTTGACTGCCCTGGAGAGCGTGTCAGCAAAGATTGAGGTCTTTGCCTGGGGTGTATACCAGCTGGAAGTCATGTCGCCAGAGATTGAGAAGAATACGCTGGAGGCGAGGCGTCATGTTGTTCAAGTCTTCCTGCATTATATTGACCAGCGGGCGATGGTCGGTCTCGACGATGAATTGAGGAAGTTCGTAGACATAATCATGAAACTTAACCACACCGGTCAGACGGCCCAGGCGCTCCTTTTCTATCTGCGAGTAGCGCTGCTCCGTGGGGGTCATTGCACGTGACGCATATGCAACGGGGGCCCATGATGAGGCCTCATCACGTTGAAGGAGCACTGCCCCAATGCCAGATTGACTGGCATCAGTCGAAATTTTGGTCTCCTTTGCTGGATCAAAGAAAGCTAAAACCAGGGCCGTGGTCAGTTTTGTTTTGAGTTCTCTCCATTCGCGCTCATGGGCAGGGAGCCATTGGAAGTCTGTCGTCTTCCTGACCAGGTTCCCGAGAGCCGTGGTATGAGAGACGAGGTGAGGGATAAATTTCCCTAAAAAATTGACGATGCCCAGAAATCGGAGGACCGCCTTCTTGGCCTGTAGTGTTTTCATAGCTGTGATGGCAGCTACCTTGTCTGTATCTGGCTGCACACCCAGTTGGGAGATGTGGTCCCCGAGAAACTTGAGTTCCGTCTGACCAAAAGAGTATTTGGCCCTGTTGAGGCGAAGGCCATGCTCATGTATATGTCTGAATACGCGCTGGAGGCGACTAACATGCTCCTGTGGACGAAGGATTGATTGGGAGACTCCCACACGGGGATGGCGGGGGAAGCCGGGGTCAGCAGGTGTCAGCTGACTTACGGGAGTGATATGGGGGGAGCAAAAAAGCTAGACAGGGGTCTAGCGGGGGGAAGGGGGGTGGGGGGGGGAAAGGGTTGCTGCTGCACTGGCCGAAAGGGAATGGGACACAGAAGAGGTGGTCGGGACGGAGGTCCCCCGGCTGCGGGACTGGAGGGCGAGGGAGACGTGGACACGGGACTGGCCCAGAAAAGGAGATGGCTAGTCGGCGTTCGAGGGGTGGCTATTTTGGTGGGAAAGCATGTGTCATTTGTGGCCAAGACTATCGTAGTGGATAATGGAGGGAGATATGTGATGGTGAGCGGTAGGTTGCAAGGGACGTGGGTGGTGTTGGTAAATGTATACGCCCCGAACTGGGATGATGCTGGATTCATGAAGCGCATGTCGGGGCGCATTCCGGACCTGGAGGTAGGAGGCCTGATAATGGGAGGGGACTTCAATACAGTGCTGGACCCAGCACTGGACCGCTCCAAATCAAGGACGGGAAAGAGGCCGGCGGTGGCCAAGGTGCTCAGGGGGTTTATGGATCAGATGGGGGGAGTGGACCCATGGAGGTTTGCAAGACCGCAGGCCAAGGAATTTTCTTTCTTCTCCCATGTGCACAAAGCCTACTCCCGGATAGATTTCTTTGTTCTGGGCAGGGCGCTCATCCCGAGGGTGGAGGCGACGGAGTATTCGGCCATAGCCGTTTCGGAGACGATTTCTAGACCAACTGAGGTTCCAGAGGGTGGAAGAGCAAGACGTGGCTGGTTTGGGGGCCCCAATCGGGTTGGAGGAGCTAAGCAAGGGTTTGAGGAGTATGCAGGCGGGGAAGGCCCCGGGGCCAGACGGGTTCCCGGTGGAGTTCTACAGAATGTACGTAGACCTGTTGGCCCCGCTACTAGTGAGGACCTTTAACGAGGCAAGAGAGGAGGGGACCCTGCCCCCAACAATGTCGGAGGCAACAATTTCCTTGATTCTAAAGCGAGACAAGGACCCACTGCAATGTGGATCGTACAGGCCGATCTCGCTCCTCAATGTGGACGCTAAGTTATTGGCAAAAGTGCTGGCCACGAGGATTGAGGATTGTGTCCCGGGGGTGATTCAGGAGGACCATACGGGATTCGTAAAGGGCAGGCAATTAAACACTAATGTGCGGCGGCTCTTAAACGTGATAATGATGCCATCGGAGGAGGGAGAGGCGGAGATAGTGGCAGCTATGGACGCGGAAAAGGTCTTTGACCGAGTAGAGTGGGAGTACCTCTGGGAGGTGTTGCGTAGGTATGGGGTCGGGGGAGGGTTTATCAGCTGCGTTAAGCTCCTTTACAGAACCCCGGTGGCAAGTGTAGTGACGAACCAGCGGAGGTCATAAGAACATAAGAACAAGGAGCAGGAGTAGGCCATCTGACCCCTCGAGCCTGCTCCACCATTCAATGAGATCATGGCTGATCTTTTGTGTACTCAGCTCTACTTTCCGGCCCGAACACCATAACCCTTAATCCCTTTATTCTTCAAAGGTCGGAGTACTTTCGGCTGTACCGAGGAACGAGGCAGGGGTTCCCCTTGTCCCCCCTGTTGTTTGCATTGGCGATCAAACCCTTGGCCATATCACTGAGGGAGTCTAATAAATGGAGGGGGGTGGTCCGAGGGGGAGAAGAGCATCGGGTGTCACTATACGCGGATGACCTGTTGCTGTACGTGGCGGACCCAATGGAGGGGATGGTGGAGGTCATGCAGACTCTTAGGGAGTTTGGGGAGTTCTCGGGCTATAAGCTCAATGTAGGGAAGAGTGAGCTTTTTGTATTACAGGCAGGGGACCAAGAAAGAGGGATAGGGGACCTACCGCTGAGGAGGGCGGTGGGGAATTTTCGGTATCTGGGGATCCAGATAGCCAGGAGTTGGGGGGCCCTACATAAACTGAATCTGACAAGGTTGGTGGACCAAATGGAGGAGGACTTCAAAAGATGGGACATGTTACCGCTCTCGCTGGCTGGTAGAGTGCAGTCGGTCAAAATGGTGGTCCTTCTGATGTTTTTGTTTGTTTTTCAGTGCCTTCGTGATCACCAAGGGCTTTTTCAAGAGAGTAGGCAGGAGTATTATGGGGTTTGTGTGGGCGAATAAGACCCCGAGGGTAAGGAGAGGGTTCCTGGAATGCAGCAGGGACCGAGGAGGGTTGGCGCTGCCAAACCTAGGGAGCTACTACTGGGCAGCAAATGTGGCGATGATCCGCAAGTGGGTTATGGAGGGAGAGGGGGCGACATGGAAGAGGATGGAGATGGCGTCCTGTAAAGGAACGAGCTTGGGGGCGTTGGTGACGGCACCGCTGCCGTTCTCGCCAGCAAAGTATACCACGAGCCCGGTGGTGGTGGCAACGTTAAGGATCTGGGGCCAGTGGAGACGGCACAGGGGTGCAGTGGGAGCCTCGGTGTGGTCCCTGATCAGGGGTAACCACCGCTGTTTGTCCCGGGGAAGATGGATGGGGGTTTCCAGGGCTGGCATCGGGCGGGGATTAGAAGAATGGGGGACCTGTTCATTGACGGGACATTTGCGAGCCTAGAGGGACTGGAGGAGACGTTTGAGCTACCCCCGGGAATTGCATTTAGATATATGCAGGTGAGGGCTTTTGAGGCGACAGGTCAGGGAATTCCCGTTGCTCCCGGCACAAGAAATTCAAGACAGGGTGATCTCGAGTGTATGGGTCGGGGAGGGCAAGGTTTCGGCAATACACCAAGAGATGAAAGAAGAGGGGGAAGCGCTGGCAGAAGAGTTGAAGGGTAAATGGGAGGAGGAGCTGGGGGAGGAGATCGAGGAAGGTTTGTGGGCTGATGCCCTGGGTAGGGTTAACTCCTCCTCCTCCTCATGTGCCAGGCTCAGCCTGATACAATTTAAGGTGGGTCACAGAGCGCACTTGTCGGGGGCGAGGTTGAGTAGGTTCTTTGGGGTAGAGGACAGATGTGGAAGGTGTTCAGGGAGTCCGGCGAACCATGTCCATATGGTTTGGTCATGCCCGGCACTGGAGGGGTTCTGGAGAGGAGTGGCGGGAGCAATATCTCAGGTGGTGAAAGTCCGGGTCAAGCCAAGCTGGGGGCTAGCAATATTTGGAGTAGTGGACGAGCCGGGAGTGCTGGAGGCGAAAGAGGCCGGCATTCTGGCCTGTGTGTCCCTGGTAGCCTGGCGAAGGATCTTGCTAATGTGGAAGGAGGCGAAGCCCCCCAGCGTGGAGGCCTGGATAAACGACATGGCTGGGTTCATAAAGCTGGAGAGGATTAAGTTTGCCTTGAGAGGGTCTGCGCAGGGGTTCTACAGGCGGTGGCAACCGTTCCTAGACTATCTCGCAGAGCGTTAGAGGAAGGTCGGTCAGCAGCAGCAGCAACCCTGGAGGGTGGGGGGGGGGGGGGGGGGGGGGGGGGGGGGATGGAGGAGCAGGAGATAACATGAAGGGTGGGGGAAACTAGCACGTGCGGGAGAGAGCCAGTGTATAAAGCTATGACAGAAATATACCATTTTGCCATGTATATATCTTGCTCAGTGCGATTTCGTGTTATTTTGTCTGATGCAGATATGATCCCAAACGGCATTGTGTTGTAACAATATCTGCCAAAGTGGATATTAAATGTGCAAAGTTTCCTGCTGGATTTGCCAGAATCCTTTTGAGGCGTTGAGTTTGGTGAAGAGCTTGGCGCGAGCCATCTCACATGTGAGCTCTTCGTGCTTGGGAATTGGATAATGCTCCCTCATGATATTGCGATTTAGATCCTTGGGATCAATGCAAATTCTCAATTCGCCGGAAGGTTTCTTTACACATACCATGGAACTGACCCAGTCGGTTAGTTCCGTGACTTTGGAAATCACTCCTTGGTTCTGCAGCTGCTGCTTGAGGCGGTCCTTAAGGGGCGCTGGGACCCTGCGAGGTGCGTGCACCACAGGCATGGCATTCGGTTTTAATAAAATCTTGTAGGTGTACAGGAGCGTGCCCATGCCCTTGAAGACGTCGTGGTACTGGTTGACGATGGCGTCGAGCTGCGCCCTGAAGTCGGTGTCCTGAAAGGCAGACGCGTCAGCAGGAGAGAGAGAGTGAACTTTCTGAACTAGGTTCAACAGCTTGCATGCCTGCGCACCAAGCAGGGAGGCTTTCGAGGAGCCCACGATTTCAAAGGGAAGGATGGCTTTGCGTGACTTGTGCGTCATTTCGAGCTGACACGAGCCGCTGGCAGCAATGGCATTGCCATTATAATCTAATAGCTGTCAGGCTGATGGCAGGATGGCTGGTTTGGCACAAAGGCTTTGGAGGTCAGACCGCGCAATGAGATTGGCGGAGGCACCGGTGTCCAGGTGGAATCGTATTTGGGACCGGTTGACCGTAAGGGTGGCACACCACTCATCGTCCGGATCGATGCTGTATACCGAGAGGCTGGATTCTTTGCTTCGGGGACACCCTGTTTTTGGTAACGATACCGACTCGAAAAGACGCCTTCGGGTCCTCGGTGTCAATAACTGGCAGTAGGTCCGCATCGGACTCGGTGACCGTGGGTTGAATGGCCCGGACATTCCTGCGAGGCTGGCTGGAGCGACAAGAGTTGGCAGGCTGAGCTGATCTGCATAAAGCAGCATAGTGGCCAAGTTTGCCACATCTCAGGCATAGTCAGAATTTGGCAGGGCATTGCCGCTTTAAATGGGCGGAGCCACAGTTGCCGCATGTTGTAGCGTCAGTACGTTCGCTGCGCCACCGCGCATGCGTGGTGCGGTCGTGCGTGGTGTGCGCCTGCGCAGTACGTTCGTCAACGTCCCCTCGTTCAGTGCGCACAAACGCAGGAGTCCACGAAAAGCGTTCGAAATGGCTGCCCTCATCCAGGCTGAGGCCCTGGAGTTGCTCAATTGCTTGGACCCGTTCTGTCTCGTGGGGACTGCAGCGCCGTTTCAGCCGCTTGGATGTGGGAATACCGACTAATGACGTGTTCGTGTAGCACGCAGGTCTCGATGGCGGTCGCTTGGGTGAGCTGCTTTACCTGAGGAGCTGCTGGCGTAGGGGGTCCGACTGAACACCGAAAATGATCTGGTCGCGTATCATGGAGTCGGAGGTGGGTGAGAAAGGACTGGAAAGGTTCATCCTTACCATGCAAACGCTGTTGGAATACATAGCGCTCGAAACTTTCATTCACCTCTATGTTGCAATGAGTCTCAAACTTGAGGAGGACCGTCTTGAACTTTGTTTTATCTTCATCATCCGCAAAGGTGAGAAAATTGAAAATGTGGATGGCATGTTCCCCGGTGGTGGATAGGAAGAGAGCGATCTTCCTGGTGTCTGAGGCATCTTCCCGGTCTGTGGCTTCAAGGTAGAGCTGGAAGCGTTGTTTGAATATCTTCCAGTTGGCCCCTAGGTTACTGGTGATGCGGAGCGGCAGCGGCGGGCGGACGCTGTCCATTTTGCAGGATGGCTGTGTGCTGGTGGAAGGCAGATCACTTGCAGGTAGGTCTAAGAAGTTCTAACATCCCTCAACTCCTGGTATCATGACATGTTGGGTGCTCTGGATCCGTGGAACACATACAGGCCACCAACACTTAAAATAGTGGCAACACTATTTTATTAAGTTAGAAACTGTTGCACATACTTTCTCTGTGGGTTAACACGATGTTAGATTAAACTAAAGACCTATGCCTATCCTAACCAGTCTATGCACTCAGCACATGGTGAAGATCTGTGCTGTAAGCTCTGTCCTTCTGAGAGGCTGCATCCCGAATGAGCGGGAACTCTGATGCCCCCTGTCTTTATAGTGAGTGTGCTCTAACTGGTGATTGGCTGCGGTGTTGTGTGTGTTGATTGGTCTTGCTGTGTGTCCATCAGTGTGTGTGTATCTGCATCATGATATACCGGTGTATATTATGACAGTAATGTCACTGGACTAGTAATTCAGAGGCCTGGCGGACACAGGTTCAAATCCCACCACAGCACCTGGTGGAATTTAAACTCAATTAATAATTTCTGGGATTGAAAGTTGGCCTCAGTAATGGTGACCATGAAACTATCACTAATTGTGTTAAAAATCCACTATGTCCTTGTAGTAGCTTTGCTCCCCCAGTTAGGTACAAACCACGTTTATTTACACAACATGCTATTGACAGAGTAGTGCCACCTCGATGCTGCTAGTCTGCCTCCTGGCTCAAGCAGGGCAAAAACCCGTGCTCTGCTCAGTGATCCCGCATGTGAGTTACCGATTGGACGAGCGAGTCACATGACTTCAGAAGATCGCTCTCTTAAAGGGGCTAGCTACTATATCCCTCCCCCTCTAAATTCATTACTACACAAAATGATAGCTTAACTATCATTTTGTATAGTGCAGGTTAGGTGGATTGGCTATGCTAAAATTGCCCTTAGTGTCCACAAAAAAAGGTTAAATACGGTTACTGGGTTACGGGGATTGGGTGAAGGCGTGGGCTTAAGTAGGGTGCTCTTTCCAAGGGGCCGGTGCAGACTTGATGGGCTGAATGGCCTCCTTCTGCACTGTAAATTCTATGATTCTAACTTATACAGTTCCGCATAGTTTCCAACAATTAACGTTTTTAATCAGTCCATCAAAAACTCGGTCTCCCTGGGGTCTTCCTCATAGAGCACCGCAATTCCACACCGACTGAGGGCGGGGGGGGGGGGGGGGGGGGGGGGGGGGGGTGCTTCTGTTGGGATATGTCACCCTGGGTCTCTTTTCTGGTCCAAATGCTTCAACCTCCTCTGTTTCAGTCAGAGCAAGACTCTAACCTATCGCAGGCCGATTGGACATTTCACTTTTCGAACAGCCGACAACACCTCTCGCTGGCAACAACGAATCAGGCTGTAACCCCGGCTCTTGAGAAGAATCTCGATCACGCAGATGGTCCACATGTTTCCTCAAAATCCTGTCCTGTACACTCACTTCCTGAGATAATAGTCCTGTCTTGGCCACCACAATTCCTGGATCCCAGCTGGGGCCACTGCTGAAATTCCTCACGTTATTCTTGCATCTTTATTTGAATCATGGTTTCTCTTTTGGTTGCACTGTTTTGCCTCTACCCTCCCCGTTAATTTTGGGAATACCAGGCTTAGCCTGGTCCTTAAATATCAAGTCCATCAATAGTTCTGCTGGAGATATACCGGTGGTCGAATGTGGGGTTGTCCTGTACGCTAAGAGGAACCAAGTTATTTTTGTTTCCAAAGATGCAGCTGACTGCTTTTTTTTAGCCATCCTTGAAAGTCTGGACTGCTCGCTCAGCCAACACATTCGAGGGATGATACAATGCAGTTCTGATGTGTTTTACCCGATTGGAAGACATGAAACTTTGAAATTCGGCACTTGTAAAAGCCATTCGCTTATCATAGAATTTACAGTGCAGAAGGAGGCCATTTGGCCCGTCGAGTCTGCACCGGCTCTTGGAAAGAGCACCCTACCCAAGGTCAACACATCCACCCTATCCCCATAACCCAATAACCCCACCCAACACTAAGGGCAATTTTGGACACTAAGGGCAATTTATCATGGCCAATCCACCTAACCTGCACATCTTTGGACTGTGGGAGGAAACCGGAGCACCCGGAAGAAACCCACGCACACACGGGGAAGACGTGCAGACTCCGCACAGACAGTGACCCAAGCCGGAATCGAACCTGGGACCCTGGAGCTGTGAAGCAATTGTGCTATCCACAATGCTACCGTGCTGCCCGTGCTATCAGATACAGGTAGCATGAAGCACAGGCGAAGCTTCTCAACTGTGGCCTGTGCAGTTGTAGATCTCATCTCAGATGCTTTCAGCCATTCGGATTGGATGTCTACCAATAGTAGAAACGTCTTGCCGCAAGGTGGCCCTACTTAATCTATTATTTGTGTGAACAGGAGTGTATAGCAATATAGCATAGGAACACATTACAAAACCAATGCCACCTGTCCTCACTCCCCTCACCCCCCCCCCCCACCCCCAACCACCTTCATCTCACTGTACCAGTCACTCAATATTGCCATCTGCCCTTGCAACATCACATAAGTTCCTAAAATCGCAAATGATCCTCCTCAGCGTAAAGGAATACTTGCTGACACCAGTCCAAAACGCTGTGCTTCACAACCCAAACTTGTCCCTCCTTCTTCTGTTGTCTGGATTTACTCTGTGATGAATGTAAGAAATGATTATATATATATATATATATATATATATATATATATATATATATATATATATATATATATGTATGAAGGACCCCCTTCTCAACCTTGCCTCTCGCCTGAAGTGCCACCAGTCAGCTCTCCCCCTCAAAGGGGAAAGCAGCCTCTGGTCACCTGGGACTATGGTGATGAGATAGATACATATACACATGTTGCAGTATTATTAAATCTATTTACATTTGCAGACACTGGCTACAGAATGTGTAATTAAGATCATTGTAAAAGTAAAAGTAAGATCATTGCTCATTCCAACCAGGTATATCGTTGCCTATATAGGGCTAATAAAATTTTGTTTAGAGAAATAAGGTTCCCTGGGGTTTATATAATTGAGGGGCTGTGGTTAGCCTTAGTCTATGGTCATAACCCAGTTAGTGGGATACAGATGACGTTATTAATGGGATGAGCCAAGCCTGTAGCAGGCAGTTTAATTTTGAGTTTTGTTGGGAGTTCTGAGCCAAGCAGCAGCTTTTGCAAAAGGTTGTCATGTTAAGTAGTAGTCTGACACAGACAAGAAACTGCAGGACGTTTCCTGACGCAAACTCTCTCTCTCTCTCTCCAAGCAATGTTTCCAAGAAACTTCTATTCAAGTGTACAACAAGTATCCCTGTGTTTGCTAACTGTAGTTGCAAGTGGCTTTTGACTTGTGATGGAGTTTGCTTGATTTGAGATGGAGAATGCATCAGTTGGAAGTGAGTTTTTCATTTTATTGTTAAGAATTGTTTAATTGTTAATTGTAAGCTATTTTCTGTGAGAATGTAGTATGATCCTGTGTTAACAATAACGTTTGTTTTAATATAAATGTATTTATCAGTGGAATCACACCTCGAGTGAAGTATCCTTTCCTCACAGTTTTACAAGTTTAAAAAAATGTTTGGGGTTCTTGTCCGGTATCCTAACATATGTTGGGGTCTGGTCCAGGGTCTTAACAACTCAAACGCATGGTTTTAGATGTACTTGCCACTATTGCCGATCGCAGCTTCAGCCCTAGGATCTGGAATTCCCTCCCTAAATCTCTCCTTCCTCTTTTAAGGTGTTCCTTAAAAACTCTCTCTTGGACCAAGCTTCTGGTCACCTGACCAACACCTCACGTGACTTGCTGTCAAATATTTTTAATAGGGCACCACGCTGGCGCAGTAGTTAGCACTGCTGCCTCACGGCGCTGAGGTCCCAGGTTCGATCCGGGCTCTGGGTCACTGTCCGTGTGGAGTTTGCACATTCCCCCAGTGTTTACGTGGGTTTCGCCCCCACAACCTAAAGATGTGCAGGCTAGGTGGATTGGCCACGCTAAATTACCCCTCAATTGGAAAAAATTAATTGGGTACTCTAAATTTAGAAAAAAGTATATATATTTTTAATAGCTCTTCTGTGGGATGCCTTTGCTCCTTCTGATATGATAAAGATGTTATATAACTGCTTGTTGTCATCTCCTATTGCAGATACCCCTCAAAACCTCTCTATTTGAAGATGACTGACACCTATATAACTTGTTCCTTATAACTGCTTCCTCTGACCACACGGTTTTCCTCTCCACAATTCTCTGGCCAGGAAAGCCCTCACTATGTTATGGCGACAAGAACAGTGATGCAACCTGACCAGGGCCATTGTACAGCTTCAGCTCTCCAGTGACCTGACATCAATGTGCTTAGTTATATCAACCAGCTTCCTATTTGCTTCACTTATTTAGGCCTTGCACTGAGATTCACTAACTCCATTCCCTCCCAGGTCTCCATCTGCTCCCCCTGCAAAGATTCACCATCCGTAGGAGAGAAAAAACTATTGTAACCTCGATCTACTACTTTGTTCTGGCACAAAGAAAGAAATTAAACCAGAGACTTTTACAGCGCACAAGGCGGCTTTTTGGTCCTTCACACCTGTAATGGCTCTTTGAAAGAACTGTCCAATTTCATCCCAGAAAATAAACACAAATCCTAGTAATGGTGAGATCTTCAGTTGCATTGGCCACTGATGGACGCAGGTGCAAACTGTGTGTAATACATCCACAGAGGCAGAAGTCCCGTCACCAGAATTCCTTTTATTTCCAAACCCAGCAGCTCAACAACCATGACCATTCAGTCTGCTGTCTACACCGGGAGTGCAGAGGATCTGACACTCCCTGTTATAGACACAGAAAGGGGTTCGCTGATTGGGCCACTGATCAGGGGATTTGTATTCTAATTGGCCAATCTCAAAGGCCTGGCCTAAGTCATTACACCCCTCCCCTGCCAAAGTCCGAGGAGCCCCCATGGTCCTCGTGACTCACGGGTCTCCTGCTTCGTTGTTGCACCGGGTCCGATCTCCTCCACTTCGGCCTCCGACGTAGGGGGGTATAACGGCTAGGAGCCCGTCTTTTCCGATGTGCGCGCCTGAGGGGCGGTTCACCCCTTTCCTCCGGCGGCAGGGGTACAGCTGCGGCATCATCCACGGTGTCCATATCCGAGTCCGATGTCCTCACCAGTGGTGTCGGAGGGGTGTGAATAGTTTGTCGGGGAGGACTCTCCACGGTCCTTGGTATGCTGGTCTGAATCAGCTCCGGGGGAGGAAACGAATCGGAGGCCCACACCTGGTCCAGGTGTTTCTTTATTACATGTTTTCCCACACGTATCTCATATGACACAGGTCCTGTCCTGGCCTTGACTGTTCCAGCTACACATGTGGGGCCATTCGCATAATTTCTGACACATACATCTGCACCCGTATTGAACTGCCTTTCTCGGCGAGTGTTGTCATGGCCCCTGCATTGGGCCTCTTGGTGTTGCTCTATTCTGCCACCTAAATTTGGGAATAGTAGACTCAGCCGGGTTCGGAGTCGTCTGCCCATGAGTAGCTCCGCCGGTGCAATTCCCGTTGTGGCGTGTGGGGTTGTCTGTAGTCAAATAGTCAGCGCGACATTTGGTGTCCAATGATGCTGCTGACTGTATCTTCAACCCAGCTTTTAAGGTCTGGACAGCTCTCCGCCAAACTGTTCGATGCCGGGTGGTATGGTGCCGTCCTTATGTGCCGAATGCCATTTGACTTCATAAATTTTGTTAAGTCCTGGCTGGTGAAAACCAATCCATTATCCAAAACTAACACCTCCGGGATACCAGGAGTTGCGAACGAGGTGCGGGGTTTTTCCAATGGTAGTTGCTGAATTTGCAGAGTTCATTTTGTAGGTGTTCAGCCATTTGGAATGGGCGTCTACTATTATAAAAAACATTGAACCCATAAACGGGCCTGCAAAATCGACATGAAGTCGCGACCATGGTTACCTGGCCATTCCCCTGGGTGCAGCAGGGTTGCCGGTGGCACCTTCTGCCCTTGTTGGCATTCTTGGCACCGACCTACCAATGCCGCTATGTCTGTGTCCAGGCCCGGCCACCAGACATAGCTTCTGGCCAGCATCTTTATTTTTGAGACTCCAGGGTGCCCAGGATGTAGTTCAGCCAGTATGGCTCGACGGCCTTGACTTGGAACTATTACTCAAGCTCCCCATAGCAGTATCCCTTCTTCCACGGTGATCTGCTCCCTTCTGCTCCAGTAAGGGTGGAATTCCGCCTGGACCGGTCTTTCCATCTCCCCAGTTAGCACCATGTGTTTTATTTTTGATAAAACCGGGTCCCTTTGGGTCCATAAACAAATGTTTTGTGCGGCCACTGGAAGGGTGTCCAGGAAATGTAATGTCATTACCGTTTCCTCTATTTTGGGTACTAATGGCGGGGTGTCCAGTAATGGCAACCTGCTTAGTGCATCGGCGTTTGCCACCCGGGTTGCTGACCGATGCTCCAGTTGATATTGGTACGCCACCAGTAGTAGGGCCCAGCGTTGGATCCGGGCCGAAGCTATTGGTGGTATTGCTTTCGTCTTCTTTCAACAAACCCAGCAATGGCTTGTGGTCTGTAATTATAATGAATTTCCGCCCGTACAAGTGCTGGTGAAATTTCTTCACCGCGAAGATCACAGCCAGCCCTTCCTTTTTGATTTGGGCGCACTTTCATTCTGCGCCTGCCAGCGTCCTGGAAGCAAAAGCAATAGGTCGTTACTGTCCGTTTTGTGTGCCAAAACTGCACCAACGCCATATGGAGATGTGTCGCACGTGAGCATCAACTCTTTCCTGGGGTCGTAGTGTGCCAAGACGTTCTCGGAGTAAAGTTGTTCTTTTATCTTCTTCAAAGCCTTGGCGGGCGGACCACTCCCAGGTTTGGCCCTTTTTTAGTAATTGGTGTAGGGGGTCCAAGATGGAAGCTCTGTTCTGTATGAACATTCCATAATATGTCAGCAGTCCTATAAAAAAGACCTTAACTCCTGGATTATGGTTTAGGGCTTCTATTTCTCCTCTCTAGCTCCGATCTCTGGCAACAACTACAATATTTTGCCGGCCGAAAGGCTGCAGGGGCTGCCGTCTGTCTGGACCTAATTTTCCCTTGCTTGGGAGGGCTTCTACGAGTGGGCCTGGTTAACCTAGTATCAGAGTCATTCCTGAAGGTGGCTGTACAGTTGCCTATCCCCCTGTGGTAGTTCCATAACTCAGTTTCACCGGTACGGGCGTCTATCTCCATCGGAGTACCCTGTAACTCATGCGCACTGCTTGCCGCTTTTTTGAAGGACAAAGCCAGCTGCAATGCTGGTTTGCAATCCAGCTCGGCCTCTGCTAACAGATGTTTCTGTATTGCTAAATTATTTATTCCACATACCAAACGGTCTCGGAGTATCTCGTTTAACATCAGGCCAAATTTGCAAGCCTCTGCTAATCGCCTTAATGTTGTTTAAAAGTTTGTAACTGACTCCCCCGTGTCTCAATGCTCAGTAAAACCTGTACCTTCGCAGGATCAGAGGTGGCTTAGGGTCATAGTACTCTTTTACTAAGTCTGTCAATTCCTTGAAAGTTTTCGTGTCCGGCGCCTCCGGAAAAGTGAGACTGCGCATAATGGCAAAGGCTGCTGGCCCACACGTGGTCAGCAGAATGGCCCATTGCTTTTCATCCGGAATTATATTGTTTGCTCTAAAGAAGTATTTCATCCACTCTACATATTGGGAGTCTTCCACTGCAGGGTCAAAAGAGTCCAACTCTCCGAATAAAGGCATTTTGCCCGTCAGTGGCTTACCCTCAATATGCGGCAGCTGCTGACGAGCAGGTTTCTTCGGTTCATTCCGTTTTCCTCGTCGCCACTGTAATAAGTCCACGGAGGCAGAAGTCCCGTCACCAGAATTCCTTTTATTTCCAAACCCAGCAGCTCAACAACCATGACCATTCAGTCTGCTGTCTACACCGGGAGTGCAGAGGATCTGACACTCCCTGTTATAGACACAGAAAGGGGTTCCCTGATTGGGCCACTAATCAGGAAACTCTTATTCTAATTGGCCAATCTCAAAGGCATGGCCTAAGTCATTACACTGTGTCAAATTCCCTTTAGTTATGCCTTGGGTGCTGCCTCTGCAATCCCTGTTGACAACCTCCAACCGCTACCCTCCCATTCTACCCGCTTCCCTGGCTCCAATTCTACCCTCTCCCAATCGCTCCAATTCCACTCTCACCCTTCCCTCCCCATTCAATGTCTTCTCTCGCTGCAGCCTAGCATCTCTTCATGCCCATAAATGAAACAGCTTGAATCAGAAAGTAAGTCAGAGTGCAGTTCACATTATTACGGTGACTGCCCCTCTTGCGGGGAAATTTCATCACAGTACTGTTGCTCTGAAAGAGTCAGGGAGCCTGGTACTCAACCAATGGCACTTGCCCAAAGCCATGAGAGACAGCCTTGAGTGTAGATCTTGCCAACAAAACAAGTGATGAAGAGAGCTCCAAAGATAAGCATGTTTGGAACTCTCCCTGCAGCCACTTGATTATTTGCTACAAAATGGAAAAAGAGTAGGCTCAAGGATGAGGAGACACTGCAAACAAATACCATTCAGGTCAAGACAGTGGACAATATGAACATGAATCCCTTTGTTTTATGTTAGCCTAGCGTACCTGGTCTACTTGATTTCTAGACAAAGACTAGGGGCGGGATTCTCCGTCCGCACCCCCGCCAACCCGCCAGCTGACCAATGGGGTATCCCATTGTGGGCAGCCCCACGCTGTCGGGAAATCCCCGGGCATGGGGGCACTGCCGGCGCAACGGAGAATCCCGCCAGCGGAGAATCCAGCCCAAAAGATCTCAAGAGAACATTAGGACAATAATTGAAAACTTGTGTGCAAAAGAAAGAAAATAAAGAAAACACAGGTTTACATAGCATCTTTCATAACCTTTAAGATCCCAAAGTGCTTCACAACCAATGAAGCACTTTTGAACTACAGTGACTGTTGCAGTACTAAAGTAACCCCCAGCCAGGGGAAACAACATCCTAACTCAGCCATTATCATATTGCTATTTGGGGGAGCTTGCTGTGTGCAGATTGGCTCCCTTATGTGCAACACTGCAACAGGACTTTATTCCCACCACGTTTCCTGTCATCAACAAATTTAGAAATATTTTGGTTCCCTCAACAAAAATTATTGATGTAGATTGAGAATAGCTAGGGCCTCGAGCACTGATCCTTGCAAGACCCCATTAGTCACTTCCTGGAACTTCAAAAAAAGACCAGTTCTCATGGTCATGGGTGTTCAGTTGCTGGGTTTGGAAATAAAAGGAATTCTGGTAACGGGACTTCTACTCTCTGTTTCCTGTCTGCGACCCAATTCTCAATCCAATATCTTATCCCAATACCCATGAGCTTCAATTTTACACACTAACCTCTTATGTGGAGCTTTGCAAAAGCTTTCTGAAAATCCAAATACACCACATCTACTGGTTAACCCTCATCTGGGCAGCACGGTAGCACAGTGGGTAGCACTGTTGCTTCACAGCTCCAGGGTCCCAGGTTTGGGTCACTGTCTGTGTGGAGTCTGCATGTTCACCCAGTGACTGCATGGGTTTCCTCCGAGTGCTCCGGTTTCCTCCCACAATCCCGAAAGACGTGTCGTTAGGTGAATTGGATATTCTGAATTCTCCCTCTGTGTACCTGAACAGGCGCCGGAATGTGGCAACTAGGGGCTTTTCACAGTAACTTAATTGCAGTGTTAATGTAAGCCTACTTGTGACAATAAAGATTATTAGCTATTCTACTAATTACATTCTCAAAAGCCTCCAGTAGATTCATCAAACATGATTCCTCTTTCATAAATCCATGTTGACTTGTCTAATTCCGTTGATATTTTCTAAGTGTCCTATTATCACATCTTTTATAATAGACCCCAGCATTTTCCTTACTATCTGATAATAATGCTAACCTGTCTGTAATTCCCTGTTTTCTCCTTCCCTCCTTTTTTAAATAGCGGGGTTATATTTGCCACCCTCCAATCTGCCTGGACTGTTCCAGAATCTACAGAATTTTGGAAGATGACAACCAATGCATCCACTATTCCCATAGCCACCTCCTTAGCATCCTGCAATGTAGATTATCAGGCCCAGGGGATTTATCACCTTTCAGTCCCATTAATTTCTCCAGCACTATTTTTCTAGTATTACTAATTCCTTTCCATCCTCCTTCTCGTCAGATCCTTGGTTCCTTAGCATTTCTGGGAAGTTCTTTGTGTCTTCCTCCGTAAAGACAGAACTAAAGTAGTTGTTTAATTGTCCTGCTGTTTCCTTGTTCTCTGTTATAAATTCTCCCGTTTCGGACTGTGAGGGACCCACATTAATCTTCACTAATCCTTTTCTTTTTACATACTTTCACAGACCCGCTTTTATGTTACTTGCAATTGTACTCTATTTTCTTCCTCTTAATCAATCTTTCTGTTTTCCATTGCTGAATTCTGAATTTCTCTCAATCCTCAAGCATTGTTACTTTTTCCAGCCACTTTGTATGACTCCTCTTTGGATCTAATACTATCTTTAATTTCTCTTGTTAACCATGGTTGGGCCGTTAGGCTACAATGTGAAAAACATGACACAAAAACATTGAAAAAAAACTTGGCCAAGCAATCTCCAATGGTAAATATGGATAGAAAAGCATGACTAAAAGCTCACCACCTGGAAATGACATTTACCCACAGCAAATACATGTGCCACAAAAGATTAATACACAAATTATAGGGATTTAAATATGATCATCAAGCATTTTTTTTTTTTAAAACAGTTGAATTGGCAAACATGTACGTAATGGGAAAAATCATTCATGCCCGTATTCCACTGGAAGCAGTGAGCTTTAAGTTGGCTGCAATGCAATGAGGGTGGATGCATTATATTGATGGTGATTTTGCCATTTTATTGAACTCAATGACAGACTGTCCACAATACAGAATACATCTGAACAAAGTTGGTTCATTTCCTCAACAACATCTTCTCCGCCCCCCCCCCTTTCTGAAGCACTGTGGAATGTGTCACGGTGTAAGGATGCTATGAGGCCGTATTTTGGGGGAAATAAAAATTAAAGCTCCTGTAGATCTTTTAAAGCCTCTGTATAATTACTGATGACCTTGAGGGGGGGGGGTTGTTGCTGGGGTGGGAGGCACTGAATTTATGCTGTGGCCACGCACCTTCTTTACTGACTGCAGACAGCTCTGGGTATTACTGACTCTGCAGGCCCAGCCAAATAGCTGTTGTAATCCCAGCCCCTGCTCGCCAAGGTCATTGCACTCTGTGCAACTATGGCTTCTATCAGTGACGTTCTCTGGGAGCATTTTGTGGATCTTGTGCAACTATGGCTTCTATCAGTGACGTTCTCTGGGAGCATTTTGTGGATCTTTCCAACTCCTGATGATACAGGGAGGATGTACTAAGAATTAACAAAGTCAAAAGTAAAAGCCAAAAATCCTTCAATAAAATTTTTATTTTTTAATAAAAATTTTATTGAGGTATTTTTTGGTATAATAACAACACAAACTATAAACATAGTGCAAAAGCCGTCTCCCTCCCTTACAGGTCCCACCTTTATTAACCCCCTACTCTAAGCTAAACTAACCCCCCCCTCTTCTGCTGACGATTAATTTTCTGCTTAGAAGTCAACGAACGGTTGCCACCTCCGGGCGAACCCTAACATTAACCCTCTCAATGCGAACTTGATTTTCTCCAAACAGAGAAAGCTAGCCATGTCCGATAGCCAGGTCTCCGACTTCAGGGGCTTTGAGTCCCTCCAAGCTAATCGTATCCATCTCCGGGATACCAGGGAAGCAAAGGCCAGAACGTCTGCCTCTTTCTCCTCCTGGATTCCCGGGTCATCCGACACTCCGAAAATCGCCACCTCTGGACCCAGCGCCACCCTTGTTTTTAACATCGTGGACATGACATCTGCAAACCTCTGCCAAAATCCTTCGGACATGCCCAGAACATGTGGACAAGGTTCGCTGGTCCTCCCGCACATTTTGCACACCTGTCTTCCACCCCAAAGAATCTGCTCATCCGGGCCATTGTCACGTGAGCCCGGTGAACGACCTTGAATTGTATCAGGCTGAGCCTGGCACATGTTGCCGACGCGTTGACTCTACTCAACGCGTCCGCCCATTGACCATCATCTATCTCTCCTCCCAGCGCCTCCTCCCACTTGCGCTTCAGCTCCTCGGTCTGCGACTCCTCTGACCCCATAAGTTCCTTGTAAATGTCCAAGACGCTCCCTTCTCCGACCCACCCTCTGGAAACTACCCGGTCTTGAATCCCCCTTAGCGGTAGGAGCGGGAAGGTTGACACCTGTTTACATAGGAAGTCCCACACCTGCAGATACCTGAATTAGTTTCCCCTCGCCAACCCAAACTTCTCCTCCAGTGCCCTCATACTCGGAAAGCTCCCTTCTTTAAACGTATCCCCCATCCTCTCAATCCCTGCTCTCCGCCATATCCAGAACCCCCCATCCATACTTCCTGGGGCAAACCGGTGATTATTACAGATTGGGGACCAGACCAATGCTCCCTCTGCTCCCACATGTCTCCTCCATTGCCCCCAGGGCCGCCACCACCTTGGGGCTGGTGGAGTACCGTGCTGGCGGGAACGGCAGAGGCGCAGTTACCAACGCCCCCAAACTGGTGCCCTTACATGAAGCCACCTCCATACGCTCCCGTGCCGACCCCTCCCCCACCACCCACTTCCTGATCATGGCTATATTCACCGCCCAGTAATAGTTACTAAAATTTTGGCAGCGCCAGCCCGCTCTCTCCCCGACTCCGCTCAAGCATTACCTTCCTTACTCGTGGGGTCTTGCCCGCCCAAACAAAGCCAGAGATCAACTTTGTTGACCCGTTTAAAAAAGGACTGCGGAATAAAGATGGGGAGACATTGAAACACGAACAGGAATCTTGGGAAGACCGTCATCTTCACCGTCTGCACCCTCCCAGCTAATGACAACGGGAGCGCGTCCCAACTCCGAAAATAGTCCTTCATTTGGTCTACTAGCCGGGCCAGATTTAATTTATGCAACCGGTCCCATTCCCGTGCCACTTGAATGCCTAGGTACCGAAAGCTTCCCCCTACTAATCTAAACGGCAGCTCTCCCAGTCGCCTCTCCTGTCCCCTCGCCAGGATCGCAAACATCTCACATTTCCTCATATTTAGCTTATACCCCGAAAACCGGCCAAATTCCCCAGAATCCTCATGATTTCTTCCATCCCCTCTAATGGGTCCGATACATACAGAAGGAGGTCATCTGCATAGAGAGACACACTGTGCTCTACCCCCTTCCCCCGGATCAGCCCTTTCCAGCCCCTAGAGGCTCTCAGAGCAATTGCCAACAGCTCCATAGCCAGCGCGAACAACAGTGGGGAGAGGGGGCATCCCTGTCTCGTCCCCGGTGCAGTCTAAAATAGTCCGATGTTGTCCTATTCGTCCGTACACTTGCCACAGGAGCCTGATACAGCAACCTGACCCAGTCAATACAGCCCCGCCCAAATCCGAACCGTCCCAGTACCTCCCACAGAAAATCTGATCAAAAGCCTTTTCTGCATCCATTGCGATCACTACCTCCACCTCCCTACCTTCCGGGGACATCATGATCACATTTAACAGCCTTCTTACATTGGCCACCAACTGCCTACCCTTAACAAACCCCGTCTGGTCCACCCCAATAACATCCGGAACACAATCCTCAATCCTGGAGGACAAAATTGTGGCCAGCAGTTTGGCGTCCACATTCAACAGGGATATCGGCCTGTGGGACCCACACAGCTCTGGGTTCTTGTCCCGCTTCAGAATCAGCGAAATCGTGGCCTGTGACATCGTCGGGGGCAGCACCGCTCTTTACCCTTCAATAAAAATTGACCCTTTAACCACCAAAACCTTAAAAGAATCATTTAAATGAGAGCATCCTCTTTCCCAAAAAAGTGAATTTATAAAATCTCAAGTATCATTCATCCATGGAAACCACCCGTTTTGCATTGCAGCCAACTTGGGATATATCCATGGAATTTCTACAGTGCAGGAGAAGGCCATACAGCTCATCACATCTGCACCGACCTTCCAAAAGAGCACTCTTCCTAGGCCCTCGCCCTATCCCTGTAACCCCAACTAACCTGTAAATCTTTGGACACCAAGGGGAAATTTTAGCATGGCCATGTGGGAGGAAACCAGGGCATCCAGAGAGAACTCACGCAAGAACGGGGAGAATGTGTAAACTCCACACAGTCACCAAAGACCAGAATTGAACCTCGATTCCTGGTGCTGTGAGGCAGCAGTGCTAACCACTGTGCCGCCCACATATCAAGCACGAATTATTTTTCCCTATTTAGCAGGGCCAATTGTCGGTTGCTGAGAGCATATGCGACTGTATGTACATGTATAACTATTTACATTAAATGGCGAGTGAATGAATATGTACATGGAAGGTGTCTAGCATGCAGATACGGAACAGTATTTACAAGATAAATATCTAGAAGTCCAATCTTTGGGGCTGGCGTCAGATCCTTGTCGATCGCCTGAGAGGTGGAGGTGGGGACGACGGCGCCTTGACAGGCGGGATTGCTGCCAGATTGGTGGCCTCGTGGTGAGAGATAGCCGGAGGAGGCATAACAACATCTGGAAAGGTGAGATTTGGTGGTGGGCAGGCAAGTTTGCGTAGTGCCCTTCTGTTGCGCCTGACAATGGAGCCATCAGCCATGCGAACCACAAACGATCTGGGAGCAGCCTGTCAAACAACAATAGCCGGGGATGACCAGCCTCCATCAGGTAGCTTGATGCGAACAGCATCTTCCGGAGATAGCACAGGCAAATCAGTAGCATGAGCATCGTAGGTCAGCTTTTGCCGGTTCCGGAGTTGCTGCACCTTTTGCAGCACTGGGAGGTGATCCAGGTCTGGTAAGTGTATGGCTGGAACAGTCATCCGCAGGTCTCTCTTCATGAGGAGTTGTGCCGGAGACATACCGGTGGACAGAGGGGTCGCCCTGTACGCCAACAGCGCAAGGTTGAAGTCAGAAGCAGAGTCCGCAGTCTTGCAGAGCAGTTGCTTCACTCTATGAAATGAAATAAAAATCGCTTATTGTCACGAGTAGGATTCAATGAAGTTACTGTGAAAAGCCCCTAGTCGCCACATTCCGGCGCCGGTTCAGGGAGGCTGGTACGGGAACCATATGGACCCCTTTCTTGACCTTCCCGTTGGACTGCGGGTAGTGTGGGCTTGAGGTAATTTGTTTGAATTGGTACAACTTGGCGAAATTAGACCACTCTTGGCTGTGGGAGCAGGGACCATTGTCACTCATGACAGCGAGTGGAATACCATGCCTGGCAAATGTCTCCTTGCAGGCCTTGATGACTGTCCTTGATGTGAGGTCTGACAGCTTCACAACTTCCGGTAACTTGAGAAGTAATCTATGATGAGCACATAGTCACGCCCATTGGCGTGAAAAAGGTAGATTCCACCTTGGACCACGGAGAAGTCACGATCTCATGTTGCTGGAGTGTTTCTTTGGGCTGAGCAGGCTGGAAGCGCTGGCAGGTCGCACAATTGAGGACCATGTTGGATATGTCCTGGTTGATTCCAGGCCAATAGACAGCCTGCCGGGCCCTGCGCCTACACTTTGACACCGAGGTGTCCCTCGTGAATTTGTTTGAGCACTAAGCTCTGCAGGCTGCGAAGAATAATGATCCCCTCGACGACTGTCAGGTCGTCCTTGACATTAAAGAACTGAGGGCATTGCCCTTTTTGCCAACCATTTGCGAGGTGGTTCATTACACGTTGCAGAAGAGGGTCCTTGGCAGTCTCTTCTTGAATGTTGATCACTCTTCCATCTGAGGCCGGGAGGTTGCTGGCACACAGTTGCACCTGCGCCTCAATTTGGCGGATGAAGTCTACCTGTTCACAGGGCGAGGTGATGGAGCGTGACAGGGCATCCGTAATTATTAGCTCCTTGCCTGGTGTGTATACAAACTCAAAATCGTACCTGCGGAGTCGAAGGAGAATGCGCTGAAGCCTGGGTGTCATGTCATTCAAGTCCTTATGAATGATATGGACCAAGGGTCTGTGGTCAGTCTCCACTGTGAAGGTTGTTAGACCGTAGATGTAGGCATGGAACTTTACAATGCCGGTTAGGATGCCCAGGCACTCTTTTTCTATCTGGGCATACCTCTGTTCAGTAGGAGTCATGGCCCTTGACGCATAAGCCACTGGAGCCCAGGACGAGGAGTCATCCTTCCGGAGGAGCACCGCACCAATGCCGTCCTGGCTTGCGTCCGTGGAGTTTTTTGTCTCCTGTCCAGGTCAAAAAAAGCTAGTGCCGGAGCAGTGGTGAGCTTTGCCTTTAGCTCGAGCTACTCTGCTTGATGTGTGGGTAGCCACTGGAATGCAGTGGACTTCTTCACCAGATGCCTGAGAGCCGTGGTGTGTGATGCCAGGTTGGCAATGAACTTTCCCAAGAAGTTTACCATACCGAGGCAGCGTAGTACCACCTTTTTGTCTTCCGGAGTCTTCATGGCGTTAATGGCCTTGACTTTGTCCAAATCTGGTTGCACACCCTGCTGGGAAATCTAGTCGCCCAAGAACTTGATGGATGACATGCCAAAGGAGCACTTGGCCTTGTTCAACTTGAGGCCATTTGCATGGACACGTCGAAAGACTTGTTTGAGACGAGATATGTGTTCCTCGGGGGTCGTGGACCATATGATTACATCATCTACGTAGACACACACACCCGCAATGCCCTCCATCATCTGCTCCATGATCCTGTGGAAGATTTCAGAGACTGAAACAATGCCGAACGGCATCCGGTTATAACAGTACCTTCCGAAAGGTGTATTAAACGTGCAAGAGCTTCCTGCTGGATTTGTCCAGTTGTATCTGCCAGAAACCACGCGATGCATCTAGCTTCATGAAGAATTTGGCATGTGCCATCTCACTGGTCAGTTCCTCCGGCTTCGGGATCGGGTAGTGTTCCCGCATTATGTTCCGGTTAAGATCTTTGGGATCTATGCATATCCGCAACTCTCCTGAGGGCTTCTTCACACAGACCATCGAGCTGACCCAGTCAGTCGGTTCCGTCACTTTAGAGATTATACCCTGGTCTTGGAGCTCCTGTAGCTGTGCCTTTAAACGTTCCTTCAGAGGAGCCGGCACCCGGCGTGGTGCATGGATTACAGGCGTGGCATCAGGCCGGAGTAAGATCTTGTAGCAGTATGGCAGCGTACCCATTCCACTAAACACATCCGGGTATTGCGCCAGGATGTCATCAATGTCAGCCTGAAGATCCACATTGGAGGAGGACATGGCATGGACTCGCTGTACGAGGTTGAGTAACTTGCATGTATGGGCACCAAGCAGGGATGCCTTGTTAGGCTTGACAATTTCGAATCGCAGTGTGACATTGATGGTCTTGTTGGAGACAAACGGATGACAAGATCCCAATGCAGTTATGGCATTGCCATTATAATCCAGGAGTTGGCAGGCTGGCGGAAGAATTTTAGGTTGCTTTTTAATGCGCTCAAAATCAGCTTGAGAGATGAGATTGGCTGAAGCGCCAGTGTCCAGCTTGAACTGGATGCTGCATTGGTTAACGTGTATGACAGAACGCCATTCGTCCGCAAAATCCACATGGAGGATAGAGAGGTGTGATGCTGAATTTGAGGAGGCATATTCACATGTAGTGATGATGCCCACACGATAGGGGGACTCCAGGCAGTTGACCTCTGGATCCGTAGTGCTACCAGGATCAGAATCCAGTAGACCTTGCTGTACACATTGAATGCGTTTGCGATGGAAATGGGATCGCTGGGCCTTGACCGGAGGTGCAGACCTGCACAAGGCTGCATAATGTCCAGGCGTCCCACAATTTAAACATCGCCTGCCTTTTGCAGGGCATTGCTGCTTTAAGTGGGCGGTGCCGCAGTTCGGGCACATCATGACGTTGACGTTGTTACGTTCCGTGCGTCGTCGCACATGCGCAGTGCGGTCAGCCGACATTCACACTTGCGCAGTTTGGTCTTCGGCTGCTTCGTTCTCCCATCCGTGGTGCGCATGCGTGGGACCCCGGGAAAAGCGCGCGAAATGGCCGCCTTCATCGATACTGAGGCGCCGCATCCGGGCGATGGCCTGTACACTCTCTGCCTCATGGGAGGCAAGTTGTTCCTGTTCTGCCGATTTGAAACGGGAGTACCAATTTCTCACCTGTTCATGCACTTTACACATCTCGATTGCGACTGGCAGGGTCATGTTTTTAATTTTGAGGAGCTGCTCCCGCAAAGAGTCGGAGTGGACCCCAAACACTATCTGATCCCTGATGATAGAATCAGCGGTGTCACCATAGTTGCAGGACTGCGCTAATATACGGAGAGGAGTTATAAAGGATTGGAAAGGTTCATTCTCACCCTGAAGACGTTGCTGGAAGACATAGCGCTCAAAAGCTCTCGTTCGTTTTGACTGCACAGTGACTGTCGAATTCAGCTAAAACGGTCTTGAATTTGGTCTGGTCTTCGCCGTCGGCAAAAGTGAACGAGTTGAAAATTTGGATGGCTTGGTCCCCTGCAGTTCATAGGAGCAGCGCGATCCTTCTGGCATCGGACGCATCCTCAAGGCCCGAGGCCTCAATGTAGAGAAGGAACCTCTGCTTGAAGACCCGCCAGTTGGTGCCGGGATTACCGGAGATCCGGAGCGGTGGAGGGGCCTGGATCTTCATGCCGCTGGAAGGCACTCGCTGGTCATCACTGAATCACGCGAGGTAAACCACTTAGATAAAGTAGACTACTGGTACCATGTCGTGTTATTCACCCTGGGGTAACACGGACTGCAACTGGATGCAGTTGTACTGTAAAGTAGATACCAAACTTAGATGTTAGTTCAATACGTTTTATTGACGTTCAGGAGCAGTGCACACAGCTTGCTGTGGGTTGACACTCTACTAATCGAAGTGTGCTAACTATAACTAACTAGACCAGACTAGCTCTGAGCCACATGTAGAAGGTGCTAACTGATAGATACACCCTGACTGACACTACAGTTGTCACCAGTGGAAAGAGGCAGAGTGCTGATGCCTCGTGGTTTTATAGTGGGAAACCCCCCTCTAGTGTTCTGCCTGGTGGTTGGTTGTGTTCTGTCCTGTGTGTTGATTGGCTGTACTGAGTGTCTGTCACTGCCTGTCTGTATCTCATTATGTGCATGAGTGCACATCGTGACACCTATCAGGCCTATGCTCAGCATTTCCAAGCCAGTGGCATAGACCATAAAATCATAGATTAGTATGGGAGAGTAGGAGGCTGTTTGGCCCCATGAGTCTGTGCTGGCTCTTCCACTAGTTCCATTTACCCGCTCTTCATCGATATTGCTGCATTTCTGGTCGGCATGGTGGTGCAGTGGTTAGCACTGCTGCCTCACGGCGCCGAGGATCCGGGTTCGATCCTGGCCCCGCGTCACTGTCCATGTGGAGTTTGCACATTCTCCCCGTGTCTGCGTGGATCTCACCCCCAGAACCCAAAGATGTGCAGGGTAGGTGAATTCGCCACGCTAAATTGCCCCTTAATTGGAAAATAATTTTTTTTTTTTTTTAAAAAGATATTGCTGCATTTCATTTCCCTCCTCCAATGGGATAAATATTTGAAGGGGTGCCCAGTGGTTAGCACTGCTGCCTCACACTACCAGGGACCCGGGTTCAATTCCGACCTTGGGTGACTGTGGAGTTTCCTCATTCTCCCGTGTCTGCGTGGGTTTCCTCCGGGTGCTCCGGTTTCCTCCCACAGTCCAAAGATGTGCGGGTTAGGTGGTTTGGTCATGATAAATTGTCCCTCAAGTGTGCAGGGATCTGCACGTTAGATTATGAGGTTAGGGGATAGGGCGGGGTGGAAGGGGGAGTGGACATGGGCAGAGTGCTCATTCGAAGGTTTGGTGCAGACTCGATGGCCAGAATGGCATCCTTTTGCACTGTAGAGATTCTATCGTTCTATGATTAGATTTGTATCCAACACCCGCTCAGGTATGCCAAATCCAACAAAAAGAAACTTTCCCCCTCATGACGTCTCTTTGTCGATCATGTTTAATTCTGTGCCCTTTGGTAGATCCCACCAGAATCTTTGTTATTTGTATAACCACAAATCAACCCTTATCACGGCTTGGCATGTAATGTAAAGCAAGGTGAATCACCTTGCAGGGTGTTTAATGAAGAATTTGAAAAAACACCTACAAGCGCCACCCAGCATTTTCAAAACTAATCAACAACTGCAGTGCTTCACATTAAGATACCTTTCACCCTTTAGTCACCGAGTTCACGGGGGGGGGGGGGGGGGACGGCGGCGGCGGAGAGAAATGTCATGATATGCAAACATGCAGCTAATGAACACATAGAATAGGACACGACCAATGAGCAGCCAGGACACTCAGGGGTGGTATCTCACTATAAAAGGGATGAGGCACTCACACCCTGCCTCTTTCCACAGACCAACATCTACAGAGTGAGACAGGGTGTATCCTCAGCATCACACCCCAGCACGTGGCTTAGAGCAAGGCTGGTTCAGTTAGACTGAGTTACTACATTTAGATTAGCAGAGTCGAACTCATTGAGAACTGTGCTAATAGTTCAATAAAACATATTGAACTCACTTCAAAGTCTGGAGCATCTTTTACTCAAAACTGCATCAAGTGGCAGCTTGTGTTATTCCAAATTACATAACACAACAGGGGTTTTTGTGTGGGGGGGGGGTTCTTCCTTGTTTTCTTAAAGTGACAGCCAAGCCTGCAAAGGTCACTGGGAGAATGGGAACTGAATTTTGGCAGATGACGATTGCTTGTTTGGCTTGCTCCATTGTACAAAATGTTCCGTTTGCACAAGATACATGCACGTTCAAGGACGAGGAACTTTCCACTGTGTGTTTGTACGCAGCCGGTGAACGCTGAAAACAACCCAGAGCAGGCTGGCTCCCAAAGCCAGACTTCGGACCGAGATTTCGGACCGTCTATTATCATCAAGAATGTATGAGCCAAGGGCTCCACACCGACCCTCACAAAAGAAGAATCAATACAAAATTAAAAGATTCAATAAAGGAAAACAATACACTGCCACAGGTTTCTGCAAAAGACCCAGGGGCTACAAATACCCTCCCTTAAAGGAAACAGCACTATCTGGTAAACCGATTGGATCAACATGGAACGCAGTGGCTAGCAAATCCATGGTAGTACAATTCCTGAATTTTAACGTTTCGTAATCACCATCCAGTGTGTGAAAGGATTATGATTAGTAAAGGTTCCCTGTGAAACCGCTATTGAATATGAGCAACTTGCATTAATAATGTCCTCCTTAACATAGAGAGTGTCTAAAATGTTTCAATCTGTGGGGCTTGCTATGAAAAGAGAGAATGAACAATTTTTGTCAAATCGATGGGCTTTCGGAATAAAAACCTTGCATTTATATGGTGTCTTGGCCACCCCAGGATGTCCCCAAGCACTTTGCAGCCAATGAGGTACCTGCTTTTTTTTTTTTATAAACATTTTATTGAGGTATTTATGGTTTTACAACAACAAAATATGCAATATACATGACTTTATAAACATAGTGCAAAAGTCGTCTTCCTCCCTTACAAGTCCCACCTTTACTAACTCCCTCATCTAACCCCCAGCCCCCTCCCTTCTGCTGACGGTTAATTTTCCACAAAGAACTCGACGAACGGCTGCCACCCCCGGGCGAACCCTAACATTGACCCTCTAAAGACGAACTTGATTTTCTCCAGAGAAAGCTAGCCATGTCAGTTAGCCAGTCCTCCGTCATCAGGGGCTTTGGTCCCTCCAAGCTAATAGAATCCGTCTCCGGGCGACCAAGGAAGCAAAGGCTCGAACGTCTAACCCTTTCTGCTCCTGGATTCCAGGATCTTCCGACACCCCAAAAATTGCCACCTCTGCACTCGGTGCCACCCTTGTTTTTAACACCTTGGACATGACCTCTGCAAACCCCTGCCAAAATCCCCTAAGCTTCGGGCATGCCCAGAACATATGGACGTGATTCGCTGACACTCCCACACACCTTGAGCACCTATCTTCTACCCTGAAGAATCTGCTTATCTGGGCCACTGTCATGTGGGCCCGGTGCACGACCTTAAATTGTATCATGCTAAGCCTGGCACATGTTGTGAACATGTTGACTCTACTCAACGCGTCTGCCCAGAGACCATCCTCTATCTCTCCTCCTAACTCCTCTTCCCACTTGCGTTTCAACTCCTCGGTCTGCGTCCCCTCTGACCCCATGAGTTCCTTGTAAATGTCAGAGACCTTCCCTTCTCCCACCCACACTTTAGAAACTACCCTATCCTTGTATCCCCCTTGGTGGTAGGAGCGGGAAGGTTGAGGCCTGCCTGCGTAGGAAGTCCCCCGCCTGCAGGTACCTAAATTCATTTCCCCTCGCCAGTCCAAATTTGCCCTCCAACTCTCTCAAGCTAAAAAAGCTTCCCTCTATAAACATATTCCCCCATCCTCTTAATCCCTGCTCTCTGCCATCTCCGAAACCCTCCATCCATCCTTCCCGGGGCAAACCGGTGATTATTACAGATTGGGGACCAGACCGATGCTCCCTCCGCTCCCACATGTTTTCTCCATTACCCTCAGGGCCGCCACCACCATGGGGCTGGCGGAGTACCATGCCGGCGGGAAAGGCAGAGGTTCTGTTACCAACGCCCCCAAACTGGTGCATGATGTCGCCTCAACACGCTCCCACGCCGACCCTCCCCCCACCACCCACTTCCTGATCATGGCTATATTCACCGCCCAATAATAATTGCTAAAGTTCAGCAGCGCCAGCCCTCCCTCCCCCCGGCTCCGCTCAAGCATCCCCTTTTTTACTCGCGGGGTCTTAACCGCCCATACAAAGCCAGAGATCACCTTATTGACCCGTTTAAAAAACGACCGCGGAATAAAGATAGGGACACACTGAAACACAAACAGGAATCTCGGGAGGACCGGCATCTTCACCGTCTGCACCCTCCCCGCTAATGACAACTGGAGCGCGCCCTGTCGTGTTAATCACCCAGGGGTAACACGAGCTGTAACTGGATGCAGTTGTACTTGAAAGTAGACACCAAACTTCGGTGTTGGTCCAATACGCTTTATTGAACTTGTTAAGCAGTGCACACAGTTCGCTGTGGGTTTGGCACTCTACTAATCTAAGCATGCTTACTATAACTAACTAGACTAGTTCTGAGCCACGTGTAGGTGCTAACTGATATATACACCCTGACGGTCACTCCAGTTGTCACCAGTGGAAAGTGGCAGAGTGCTGATACCTCGTGTGTTCTAGTGTTCTGCCTGGTGATTGCTTGTGTTCTGTCCTGGGTGTTGATTGGCTGTACTGGGTGTCTGTCACTGCCTGTCTGTATCTCATTATGTGCATGAGTGCATATCATGACACGCCCCACCTCCGAAAATCGTTCTTCATTTGGTCGACTAGTCGGGCCAAATTTAACTTGTGTAGCCGTTCCCATTCCCGTGCCACCTGGATACCTAGGTACCGAAAGCTTCCCCCTTCCACCCTAAACGGCAGTTCCCCCAATCGCCTCTCCTGCCCCATTGCCTGGACCGCCAACATCTCACTTTTCCCCATATTTAGTTTATACCCCGAAAACCGGCCAAATTCCCCCCAAATCCTCAATTTCTTCCACCCCTCCAGTGGGTCCGATATATAGAGGAGCAGATTGTCTGTGTAAAGCGAGACTCTGTGTTCCACTCCCCTCTCCCCCCCACCCCCCGGATCAGCCCCTTGAGGCTCTCAGCACAATTGCCAGCGGCTCTATGACTAACGCGAACAACAGTGTAGTTGTTCCAGGACAAGCTGGTGCATGCTATGCGGGATGACAATGCGGTCCAGTTTTAGAAGAACCCCGTCTACTACCGCCAGATCATCTCTGATATTATAGAACTGAGGGCATTGGCCCTTGAGCCACCCGTCTGTTAGGTGGCGCATGACACGCTGTAGCAAAGGGTCAGCCGCCGTCTCGCGCCGAATTTGGACGAGGCGTTCATTCGTGGCAGGTAGATTGGAGGCCGCGAATGCCACATGGGCATCAATCTGGCAAACAAATCCCGCTGGGTCACATGGAGCATTGACTTCCCTGGAGAGAGCGTCAGCAATGATGAGGTCTTTGCCTGGGGTGTATACCAGCTGGAAGTCATATCGCCGGAGCTTGAGAAGAATACGTTGGAGGCGAGGCGTCATGTCGTTCAAGTCTTTCTGTATTATATTGACCAGCGGGCGATGGTCGGTCTCGACGGTGAATTGAGGAAGTTCGTAGACATAATCATGAAACTTAACCACACCGGTCAGAAGGCCCAGGCACTCCTTTTCTATCTGCGCGTAGCGCTGCTCCGTGGGGGTCATGGCCCGTGACGCATATGCAACAGGGGCCCATGATGAGGCCTCATCACGTTGAAGGAGCATTGCCCCAATGCCGCATTGGCTGGCATCGGTCAAAATTTTGGTCTCCTTTGCTGGATCAAAGAAAGCTAAGACCGGGGCCGTGGTCAGTTTTGTTTTGAGTTCTCTCCATTCGCGCTCGTGGGCAGGGAGCCACTGGTAGTCTGTCGTCTTCCTGACCAGGTTCCTGAGAGCCGTGGTATGAGAGGCGAGGTTAGGGATAAATTTCCCGAAAAAATTGACCATGCCCAGAAATCGGAGGACCGCCTTCTTGTCCTCTGGTGTTTTCATAGCTGTGATGGCAGCTACCTTGTCCGCATCCGGCTGCACACCCAGTTGGGAGATGTGGTCCCCGAGGAACTTGAGTTCCGTCTGACCAAAAGAGCATTTGGCCCTGTTGAGGCGGAGGCGTATACATCTGAATACGTGCTGGAGGCGACCAACATGCTCCTGTGGGGTCGTGGACCAAATGATTATGTCATCGACATAGACGCGAACACCTTCAATACCTTCCATCATTTGTTCCATAATCCTATGGAACACTTCTGAAGCAGATATGATCCCAAACGGCATCCTGTTGTAACAATATCTGCCAAAGGGGGTATTAAATGTGCAGAGTTTCCTGCTGGATTTATCAAGCTGGATTTGCCAGAATCCTTTTGAAGCGTCGAGTTTGGTGAAGAGCTTGGCGTGCGCCATCTCACTTGTGAGCTCTTCGCGCTTGGGAATTGGATAATGCTCCCTCATGATATTGCGATTTAGATCCTTGGGATCAATGCAAATTCTCAATTCGCCGGAAGGCTTTTTTACACGTACCATGGAACTGACCCAGTCGGTTGGTTCCGTGACTTTGGAAATCACTCCTTAGTTCTGGAGGTCCTGCAGCTGCTGCTTGAGGCGGTCCTTAAGGGGTGCTGGGACCCTGCAAGGTGCGTGCACCACAGGCGTGGCATTCTGTTTTAATAAGATCTTGTAGGTGTACGGGAGCATGCCCATGCCTTCGACGACGTCATGGTACTGGTTGATATTGGTGTTGAGGTGCGCCCTGAAGTCAGTGTCCTGAAAGGCAGACGTGTCAGCAGGAGAGAGACAGTGAACACTCTGAACTAGGTTCAACAGCTTGCATGCCTGCGCGCCAAGCAGGGAGGCTTTCGAGGAGCCCACGATTTCAAAGGGAAGGATGGCTTTGCGCGACCTGTGCGTCACTTCCAGTTGGCACGAGCCGCTGGCAGCAATGGCATTGTCATTATAATCTAATAGCTGGCAGGCTGTTGGAAGGATGGCTGGTTTGACACAAAGGCTTTGGAGGTCATGAGATTGGCGGAGGCACCAGTGTCCAGGCGGATTCGTATTTGGGACCGGTTGACCATCAGGGTGGCACACCACTCATCGTCTGGACCGATAGAGGCTGGATTCTTTGCTTCGGGGACACCCTGTTCTTTGGAACGATACCGACTCGAAAAGGCGCCCTCGGGTCCATGTTGGGTAGCAGGTCCGCATCGGACACGTGACCGTGGGTTGAATGGCCCGGACATTCCTGCGGGGCTGGCTGAAGCGATAGGAGTTGACAGGCTGAGCTGCTCGGCATAAAGCAGCATAGTGGCCAGGTTTGCCACATCGCAGGCAGTCGGGATTTGGCAGGGCATTGCAGTGCGGTCGTACGTGGTGCGCGCCTGCGCATTACATTCGGCGACGTCGGCGTCCCCTCATTTGGTGCGCACGAGCGCGGGAGTCCGCGAAAAGTGCGCAAAATGGCTGCCCTCATCCAGTCTGAGGCCCTGGAGTTGCTCGATTGCTTGGACCCGTTCCGCCTTGTGGGGACCTTGCCGCACCGTTTCAACCGCTTGGTTGTGAGAAAACCGACTGGTGGCATTTTCGTGTAGCACGCAGGTCTCGATGGCAATCGCTAGGGTGAGCTGCTTTACCTTGAGGAGCTGCTGACGTAGGGGGTCCGACTGAACACCGAAAACGATCTGGTTGCGTATCATGGAGTCGGAGGTGGTCCCGTAGCTACAGGATTGCGCAAGGATGCGGAGGTGGGTGAGAAAGGACTGGAAAGGTCCATCCTTACCCTGCAAATGCTATTGGAGTACATGGCGCTCGAAACTTTCATTCACCTCTGTGCTGCAGTGAGTGTCAAACTTGAGGAGGACCGTCTTGAACTTGGTTTTATCTTCACCATCTACAAAGGTGAGAGAATTGAAAAAGTGGATGGCATGGTCCCCGGCCGTGGATAGGAAGAGAGCGATCTTCCTGGTGTCCAAGGCATCCTCCCGCGGGGTCTGTGGCTTCAAGGTAGAGCAGAAGCGTTGTTTGAATATCTTCCAGTTGGCCCCTAGGTTACCGATGATGCGGAGCGGCGGCGGCGGGCGGACGCTGTCCATTTTGCAGGATGACGGAATGCTGGTGGAAGGCAAATCACTTGCAGGTAGGTCGAAGAAGTTCTAATATCCCTCAACTCCTGGTATCATGATGTGTTGGGTGCTCTGGATCCGTGGAACACATACAGGCCACCAACACTTGAAATAGTGCAACACTATTTTATTAAGTCAGAAACTGTTGAACATACTTTCACTGTGGGTTAACACGATGCTAGATTAAACTAAAGACCTATGCCTGTCCTAACCAGTCTATGCACTCAGCACATGGTGAAGATCTGTGCTGCAAGCTGTAAGCTCTGTCCTTCTGAGAGGCTGCAGCTCGAATGAGCGGGAACTCTGATGCCCTCTGTCTTTATAGTGCGTGTGCTCTAACTGGTGATTGGTTGCGGTGTTGTGTGTGTTGATTGGTCTTGCTGTGTGTCCATCAGTGTGTGTGTATCTGCACCATGATATACTGGTGTATATCATGACAGTGCTATGGCGAACGGGGCAGACAACCAGATTTGTAACACACTAGGTTAACACAGCTGCCTCATGGAGCCAAGGCCCCGGGTTTGATCCCGGCCTCGGGTTACTCTCCGTGGGGAGTTTGTACATTCTCCCAGTGTCTGCGTTGATATCAAGTGCAGTCATTCTCACCTCACATCTTTAGCTCAGCTCCTTTTTTGTCCACATTTAAACCAAGGTTGTAATGAGGTCTGGAGCATCCCCAAGTAGAGTAGTCTTGAGTAATTGCTGCTTGATTGCATTGACAATGACACTTTCCATGACTTTGCTAATACTGGAGAGGAGTCTGATGGGGTGGTAATAGGCCGGGTGGCACTGTGGTTAGCACTGTCACCTCACAGTGCCAGGGTCCTAGATTCAATTCCGGCTTTGGGTGACTGTCTGTGTGGAGTTTGCACATTCTCCCCAAATCTGTGTGGGTTTCCTCCCACAATCCAAAGAGATGCAGGTCAGGTGTATTGACCATTCTAAATTCCTCCTTGGTGTCCAAAGATGTGAAGGTTAGGTGGATGGATTGGCCATGATCAAAGCGCGGGGTTACAGGTTAGGGCGGGGGAGTGGGCCGAGGTGGACTGCTCTTTTGGAGGGTTGGTGCAAACTCGATGGGCTGAATGGCCTCCTTCTGCACTGTAGGGGTTCTATAGATTCTTTTTTTAAAATAAATTTAGAGTACCCAATTATTTTTTTTCCCCAATTAAGGGGCAATTTAACGTGGCCAATGCGCCTACCCTGTACTTCTTTGGGTTGTGGGGGCGAAACGCAGGCAAACACGAGGAGAATGTGCAAACTCCACACGGACAGTGACCCAGAGCCGGGATCGAAGCTAGGATCTCGGTGCCGTGAGATAGCAGTGCTAACCACTGTGCCACTGTGCTGCCCGCTGCAGTCTTATCTTTTGCACTGATGAGTAGGGCTCCCTCCTCATTGAGGAGGGGATGTTCTTAGAGCCTTCTGCTCCAATGAGTTGATGAATTGTCCACAAACATTCGCAACTGGATATGGCAGGTTTGCAGACCTTGGGCGAAATTCTCCGGAAACGGCGCGATGTCCACCGACCGGCGCCCAAAACGGCGCCAATCAGACGGGCATCGCGCCGCCCCAAAGGTGTGGAATGCTCCGCATCTTTGGGGGCCGAGCCCCAACCTTAAGGGGCTAGGTCGGCGCCGGACGAATTTCCGCCCCGCCAGCTGGCGGAAAAGGCCTTTGGTGCCCCGCCAATGACATCTCCGGGCGGCGCATACGCGGGAGCGTCAGCGGCCGCTGACGGCATTCCCGCGCATGCACAGTGGAGGGAGTCTCTTCTGCCTCCACCATGGTGGAGACCGTGGCGGAGGCGGAAGGGAAAGAATGCCCCCACGGCACAGGCCCGCCCGCGGATCGGTGGGCCCCGATCGCGGGCCAGGCCACCGTGGGATAACCCCCCGGGGCCAGATCGCCCCGCGCTCCCCCCCAGGACCCCAGAGCCCGCCCGCGCCGCCTTGTCCCGCCGGTAAGGTAGGTGGTTTAATCCACGCCGGCGGGACAGGCATTTTAGCGGCGGGACTTCGGCTCATCCGGGCCGGAGAATCGCGGGGGGGGGGGGGGAGGCCGCCAACCGGCGCGGCGTGATTCCCGTCCCCGACGAATCTCCGGTGCCGGAGACTTCGGCAACCAGCGGGGGCGGGATTCACGCCAGCCCCCGGCGATTCTCCAATCTCGCCCCTTAGATCTGCTCCATTGGTTGTGGGATCGCTTGACTCGGTCTATAATTTGCTGCTTACAGGCATGTAGCTTCACCAGGTTGACACCTCATTTTTAGGTACATTTGATGCTGCTCCTGGCATCTTCTTTTCCATGTCTCATTACCCTTTGTTTGACAGTCATGGTAGAGTGGGAGATATAGCATCACTACAGTGCAGAAGGAGGCCACTTGGTCCATCGCATCTGCACCGACACTCTCGGAGAACACAGTACCTAGGCCCACGGCCCACTCCATCCCCATAATCCAATCTAACCTTTTGGATATTAGGGGCAATATAGCATGGTCAATCCATCTAACCTGCACATCTGTGGGAGGAAACCGGAGCACATGGGGAGAACGTACAAACTCCACGGCTGGAATTGAACCATGGTCCCTGGTACTGTGAGGCAGAAGTGCAGAACAGGCCATGCTGTTATAACTTGCAGTGGTTTACAATTCTGCTGCTGTTGATGGTTCACAGCGCCTCATGGATGCCCAATTTTGATTTACTAGATCTGCCCTGAATCTATCCCATTTAGCACATTGTGTCCACAAGGATCGTGTGGTGATCGCACCCACCAATACACTCATGGAAAGATGCATCTGTGGCAGGTAGATTGGTGAGGCCGTGTTTCCACTCTCATCACTTGTCCCAAGCCTAGTCTGGCAGATATGTCCTTCAGGAGTTGGCAAGTTTAGTCAGTCATGGTGCTACCAAGGCACTGCCAGTGATGGTACAGTGGGGGTCCCCACCGAGAGTACATTCTATGCCCTTGCTGCCCTGATCCAAGTGATGTTGAACATGAAGGAATACTGCTTTATCAGTTTAGGGAAAGTAGTCTTGAATAATTGCTGCTTGATTGCATTGTCGATGACACTTTCCATGACTTTGCTAATACTGGAGAGGAGTCTGATGGGGTGGTAATAGACCGGGTGGCACTGTGGTTAGCACTGTCACCTCACAGTGCCAGGGTCCTAGATTCAATTCCGGCCTTGGGTGACTGTCTGTGTGGAGTCTGCACATTCTCCCCAAGTCTGCGTGGGTTTCCTCCCACAATCCAAAGAGATGCAGGTCAGGTGTATTGACCATTCTAAATTCCAGAATCAGAATCAGAAGATGTCTAAAAATTGATAAATCCCCGGGCCCAGATGGGCTACATCCTAGAGTTCTAAAGGAGATAGCTGAAGAAATAGTGGAGGCGTTAGTTATGATCTTTCAAAAGTCACTGGAGTCAGGGAAAGTCCCAGAGGATTGGAAAATCGCTGTTGTAACCCCCCTGTTCAAGAAGGGAACAAGGACAAAGATGGAAAATTATAGGCCAATTAGCCCAACCTCGGTTGTTGGCAAGATTCTAGAATCCATTGTTAAGGATGAGATTTCTAAATTCTTGGAAGTGCAGGGTCGGATTAGGACAAGTCAGCATGGATTTAGTAAGGGGAGGTCGTGCCTGACAAACCCGTTCGAGTTCTTTGAAGAGATAACAAATAGGTTAGACCAAGGAGAGCCAATGGATGTTATCTATCTTGACTTCCAAAAGGCCTTTGATAAGGTGCCTCACGGGAGACTGCTGAGTAAGATAAGGGCCCATGGTATTCGAGGCAAGGTACTAACATGGATTGACAATTGGCTGTCAGGCAGAAGGCAGAGAGTTGGGATAAAAGGTTCTTTTTCGGAATGGCAACCAGTGACGAGTGGTGTCCCGCAGGGTTCAGTGTTGGGGCCACAGCTGTTCTCTTTATATATTGACAATCTAGATGACGGGACTGGGGGCATTCTGGCTAAGTTTGCCGATGATACAAAGATAGGTGGAGGGGCAGGTAGTGTGGAGGAGGTGGGGAGGCTGCAGAAAGATTTAGACAGTTTAGGAGAGTGGTCCAAGAAATGGCTGACGAAATTCAACGTGGGCAAGTGCGAGGTCTTGCACTTTGGAAAAAAGAATAGAGGCATGGACTATTTTCTAAACGGTGACAAAATTCATAATGCTGAAGTGCAAAGGGACTTGGGAGTCCTAGTCCAGGATTCTCTAAAGGTAAACTTGCAGGTTGAGTCCGTAATTAAGAAAGCAAATGCAATGTTGTCATTTATCTCAAGAGGCTTGGAATATAAAAGCAGGGATGTACTTCTGAAGCTTTATAAAGCACTAGTTAGGCCCCATTTAGAATACTGTGAGCAATTTTGGGCCCCACACCTCAGGAAGGACATACTGGCACTGGAGCGGGTCCAGCGGAGATTCACACGGATGATCCCAGGAATGGTAGGCCTAACATCCGATGAACGTCTGAGGATCCTGGGATTATATTCATTGGAGTTTAGGAGGTTGAGGGGAGATCTAATAGAAACTTACAAGATAATGAATGGCTTAGATAGGGTGGATGTAGGGAAGTTGTTTCCATTAGCAGGGGAGAGTAGGTCCCGGGGGCACAGCCTTAGAATAAAAGGGAGTCACTTTAGAACAGAGATGAGGAGAAATTTCTTCAGCCAGAGAGTGGTGGGTCTGTGGAATTCATTGCCACAGAGGGCGGTGGAGGCCGGGACGTTGAGTGTCTTTAAGACAGAAGTTGATAAATTCTTGATTTCTCGAGGAATTAAGGGCTATGGAGAGAGAGCGGGTAAATGGAGTTGAAATCAGCCATGATTGAATGGCGGAGTGGACTCGATGGGCCGAATGGCCTTACTTCCGCTCCTATGTCTTATGGTCTTATGGTCTTTTCAAACCAACATCCCACCTGCGAGCGGTGGGAAATTTCACAGGATAAAATGCTGCTTGGCTGCTGAGCTCTAAACCAGTGTAGTCTGCTAGGCTGCCATCGCAGGGAAGGCCTGACACCCTGATGGGTTACCGGGATAGGGTGGGGGATTGGGCCTAGGTACGGTACTCTTTCAGAGGGTCGGTGCAAACTCGATTGTCCAAATGGCCTCCATCTGCACTGAAGGGATTCAATGATCAACATTTTTGGGGCTCTTTCTGGGTAGTCCACCAGTAATAATGAATTAGGCGTTTAGTGATCAAGGTCATACATCCGGGCAGTCAACAGGATACGCGATTCAAGTAGTGGCTCGCCAAACAAATATCAGCTCTTTCCTTCCTGAAGTCGGAATATCTCATTACTAAGATGGCACAAGTCCAGGATACTAGCTGTGCATCGGAGCTACCACAAAGTGGCTCCGAGGCAATGACATCACCAATGAATTTGCACATATGCTGCAAAAGGTAAGAACATCAGTTTAAAATACACAAGATCAGATAAAAGCAGGGATTAGAATGCAAGGGAGGAAAAATGCAGCTTACAATCTATGGTTCCCAAAGTCAACGGCTCCACCACTGAAGGTTCCCTCATGTTATATCTGGGATTTTTGCAGGATAATTGACAGAGATTGATTGCTATAATTAGTCAACAACTAAATTGCAGCGTATCATGCAACTACCAGGTTCGAAGGCAAGCAGGATGGACTTTTGGCTTTCCTACCTAATAATTCCCATGCCCGATTAGATTTCAACTTGCATTTTAATCTAAAAGTAAAATGAACTTGCAATCAAGCCTACTCGGCATAAACCCACAGCAAGAAATAACTCCCAATTCTGTTCTGACTGGCAATCATATTCAGAGACGTTGGCTGATGTGGCTTGTCACACGCATACAAGACTAGGCTGAGGGCTGGGCTGGAGTGCTGGGAGCTTTTCCTTACCTGCTCCAAGTTAACAAGAGTAACAAAATTGAAAGCATCTCACTTCTTTTAAGCCCTCAAAACTCACCAGAAGAGCAAATCTATATGACCGAGCACAGTGGTTAATGCTGTTACTTCACAACTCCAGGGTCCCAGGTTCGATACCAGGCTTGGGTCACTGTCTGTGCGGAGTCTGCACGTTCCCCCATGTGGCTGTGTGGGTTTTCTCTGGGTGCTCCAGTTTCCTCCCACAGTCCGAAGATGCGCAGGTTAGGTGAATTGGACATGCAAAATTGGTCCTTAGTGTCCAAAAAGGTTAGGCGGGGGTTCACTTGCCAGGGGCCAGTACAGGCTCGATGGGCCGAATGGCTTCCTTCTGCACTGTTGATTCTATGATGTCATAATATCCACATATATCATATATATAATGAGATGCAGACAGGCAATGATTGACACACAGGATGACCAGTAAGCATACAACACAGCACAACCAATCACCAGACAGGACACTACCACTATAAAGCCAGAGGGCACTAGGTTTCTCGCTCTCTCGGGACCCAGCTACTGAGGCAGTCAGAGTCCACGAGCTAGCAAGCACAAACACCATGCGGTAGCTAGTAAGTCTGGTCAGGCTACTTACTACAAGATCACTAGTCAGGTCAGTATAGTGTCGACCCACAGCTGAATATGTACAGCAGTTCATCTAGTTGAATAAAACAGTGTTGGATCTTCTACAGTGTTAGATGTCTGTTTCTAACTTCCCTGCATCGAGCGCAGTCCTCATCAAACCTACCTGCCTAACACATCATGGTACCAGAGATACTGATCTTGACGGACCTACCTCGAGTGAATCAGCATCGACCAGCAAGCAGCCATCCAGCGAAATGGAAAACATCCAGCCTCCTCTGCAACTCCGCATCTCCGGCAACCTCGGCGCCAACTGGAAAATCTTCACGCAAAAGTTCCTCTTGTACATCGAGGCCTCCAACCTCGAGGCAGCATCGGATGCCAGGAAGATCGTGCTATTTCTCTCCACTGCGGGGGACCACGCCATCCATACCTACTCACTTACGTTCGCCAACGGCGAAGACAAAACAAAATTCAAAACAGTCCTGAAGTTCGACAGCCACTGCGACATTGAAGCGAATGAGAGCTTTGAACGGTACATCTTGCAGCAGATGCTTCAGGGTAAAGATGAACCTTTTCAGTCATTCTTGACCCATCTCCGCATCCTAGCGCAGTCATGTAACTGTGACTCGACGGCTGATTCCATGTTCCGGGATCGGATCGTTTTCGGGGTCCACTCCGACTCCCTGCGGCAACAGCTCCTTAAAATCAAACAGTTGACCCTCTCTGTCGCTATCGAGACATGCGTTGTCCATGAGCATGCCAAGAATCGTTACCCCCACATAAGGGCGGCAGAAACTGTAAAGCTGGCCTCCCACGAGGCAGAAAGGGTGCAGGCCATTGCACAGATGCAGGGCCTGAGCATCGAGGAGAGTGGCATTTCGCGCACTTTTCTCGGATCCCTGCGCATGCGCGCCACGACCGAGTGGACGACGAGACCGAAAACCCGACTGCGCAGGTGCATACGTCGGCTGACCGCACTGCGCATGCGTGATGGCGCACGGATCACACTGACGTCAGTGTCATGACGTGTCCGAATTGTGGCTCCGCCCGCTTAAAGTGGCAATGCCCGGCAAGAGGACGGCGATGTCTCTACTGTGGCAAGTTTGGCCACCCCGCAGCCCTCTGCAGATCCGCTCCACCGCTCAGCAGCCAGCGATCCCAGCTGCGGTGCAAAAGTATCCGCTCAATACAACAAGGCATGCCAGATTCTGATCCCGAAAGCCCAACAGACCCTGATGCTGACTGCCTCAAGTCTCCATATCGGGTGGGCATCATAACCACACAGGAGATGGCCTCCACAACACCTGCGCAACACCTCTCGATCCTCAGTGTGGATCCCGACGACGAGTGGTGTGCTGTCCTCACAGTGAATAAGGCTCGCATCCGATTTAAACTGGACACCAGCTCGTCTGCAAACCTCATCTCACAATCCGACCTAGACATCATCCGGACTCGACCAAGCATTCTTCCACCGGCCTGCCAGCTCCTCGACTACAATGGCAATGCCATCGCTGCCAGTGCCTCGTGTCAACTAGGGGTATCCAACAAGGCGATCAAGGCAATGTTACGATTTGAAATCGTCAGGCCTGACAGGGCATCCCTGCTCGGTGCTCGCGCCTGCAAGCTCCTGAACCTGGTTCAGCGAGTCCACAGCATGTCATCGTCACCAGCGACGGCCTCGCCCGATGGATATTTGCAAGCCAACATAGACGACATTATCATGCAGTACCAGTGTATTTGATGGAATGGGCACGCTCCCGTACCGATACAAAATACTGCTCAAGCCGAACGCCATCCCTGTAATCCATGCACCACGCCGGGTGCTGGCGCCCCTCCAGGATCGTCTGAAAAAGCAACTACAGGACCTCCAAGACCAGGGCATCATCTCGAAGGTCACGGAGCCAACAGACTGGGTCAGCTCCGTGGTCTGCGTAAAGAAGCCATCAGGGGAGCTCCGCATTTGCACTGATCCAAGGATCTAAACCGCAACATCTTGCGGGAGCACTACCCGATCCCGAAGCGTGAAGAGTTAACCAGTGAGATGGCTCATGCCAAATTCTTCACTAAGCTGGACGCCTCCCGGGGTTTATGGCAAATACAGCTGGACGCATCCAGTCGCAAGCTGTGCACGTTCAACACCCCGTTCGGCCGCTACTGTTACAACCGCATGCCTTTCGGTATCATATCTGCCTCCGAAGTGTTTCATCGCATCATGGAGCAGATGATGGAGGGCATCGAGGGGGTACGAGTATACGTGGACGACGTGATCATCTGGTCCACAACGCCCCAGGAACACATCGCTCGCCTCAAGCAGGTCTTCCAGCGAATTCATGAACATGGTCTCCAACTCAACAGGGCTAAGTGCTCATTTGGTCAATTTGATATAAAGTTTCTAGACAACCACATCTCGGAGCAGGGTGTGCGGACAGATGCCGACAAGGTCTTGCCGATCAACGCCAGGAAGACCCCGGAGGACAAGAAGGCGGTCCTCCGCTTCCTCGCGATGGTCGACTTTCTCGGGAAATTCATTCCCAATATGGCATCCCACATCACGGCCCTCCGCCATCTCGTCAAAAAGTCAACAGAATTCCAGTGGCTAACCACACATGAAGCGGAATGGCGCGAGCTGAAGGCAAAGCTCACCACAGCCCCAGTTCTAACGTTCTTCGACCCAACCAAGGAAACCAAGATATCAATTGATGCAAGCCTGGACAGCATTGGGGCGGTGCTCCTCCAGCAAGATGACTCCTTGTCCTGGGCTCCAGTGGCATATGCCTCCAGGGCCATGACGCTGGTCATAATATACACCAGTATATCATGGTGCAGACACACACTGATGGACACACAGTGGGACCAATCAACACACACAACACCGCAGCCAATCACCAGTGAGAGCACACGCACTATAAAGCCAGGGGGCATCAGAGTTTCCGCCTATTCGAGTTGCAGCTAGCTCGGAGGACAGAGCTGACAGCCTGCAACACAGACATTCACCATGTGCGGAGTTCATCGATTGGTTAGGACAAGGCAAAGGTCTTTAGTTAAAGCTAGTATTGTATTAACCCACAGTCTGAGTATGTTTAAACAGTTAATGATTCAATAAAATATTGTTGCACTTTTTCAAGTGTTGGTGACCTGTATGTGATCCAGAACACCCAACACATCAACGCCCACTGAGCAACGGTATGCCCAGATTGAAAAGGAGTGTCAGGATCCCCTGACAGGAATAGTCAAGTTCATGATTAAGTTTACGGCCTGCTGAAATTCATGGTGGAAACGGACCACAGGCCTCTAGTCCACATAATCCAGAAGGATTTAAATGACATGACACCTCGGTTACAGCAAATTCTTCTTCGACTCCGCCGCTATGGCTTTGAACTTATCTACACGCCAGGCAAAGAGCTGATCATTGCAGATGCCCTATCCCGGTCCATCATCACACCGTGTGAACAAGGTGACTTTATCTGCCACATAGAAGTGCAAGTGCAATTGTGTGCCACCAACCTCCCAGCCTCTGACGAACGGGTGGTCCAAATTTGTGAGGAAACGGCCAAGGATCCTTTACTGCAGCATATGATGCAGCACCTTACCCATGGCTGGCAGAAGGGACAATGTCCCCAATTCTTTAATGTTAAAGACGAGCTGACGGTTGTGGAGGGAATCCTTCTGAAACTCGACAGGATTGTTATTCCTCAAAGCATGCAGGCTATGGTGCTGGGTCAACTCCATGAGGGTCAACTTGGAGTCGGGAAATGCTGATGCAGAGCTCGGGAGGCGGTTTACTGGCCGGGCATTAACCAGGATATTGACAACACGGTCCTCAACTGCCCCACCTGTCAGAAGTTTCAACCGGCTCAACCCAAGGAAACACTGCAACAGCAAGAGATTGTGACCTCTCCGTGGTCCAAAGTAGGTGTAGACCTTTTTCACGCCAAGAGGCGTGACTACGTACTCCTGGTCGACTACTTCTCCAGTTACCCAGAAGCGGTGAAACTGTCCGCCCTCACGTCGAAGGCGGTCATCAAAGCCTGCAAAGAAACGTTCGCCAGGCACGGGATATCGCTCACGGTAATGAGCGACAGCGGTCCATGCTTTTACAGTCAGGAATGGTCTGATTTTGCACAGTCCTACAACTTCCGTCACGTTACCTCCAGTTCCCACTACCCGCAATCAAACGGGAAGGCCGAGAAAGGGGTTCATATTGTCAAGCGGTTGCTGTGCAAAGCTGCAGACTCAGGCTCCGACTTCAACCTGGCGATGCTGGCATACAGGGCAACCCTACTGTCCACTGGGTTGTCTCCAGCGCAGATGCTCATGAATCACACTCTGAGGACCACAGTTCCAGCCATCCATGTTCCAGACCTCGACCACCTCACGGTACTACAAAAAGTGCAGCAGTCCCGGGCCCAACAGAAGGCCACATATGATGCTCATGCCACAGATTTACCTGAGCTGGCTCCAGCCGATCATGTTCGCGTCCAGTTGCCTGAGGGCAGTTGGTCAGCCACATCTGTTGTTGTCAAACAAGTTGCCCCGAGGTCTTTCATTGTTCGCATGGCTGATGGCTCCCTGCTACGGCGCAACAGACGGGCATTGCAAAGTGTTCCACGCCCACCACCTGACCGCAGTGAGATCCACTCATGTATATAATGAGATGCAGACAGGCAGTGATTGACACATAGGATGACCAGTAAGCATACAACACAGCACAGCCAATCACCAGACAGGACACTACCACTATAAAGCCAGAGGGCACTAGGTTTCCCGCTCTCTCGGGACTCAGCTACTGAGACAGTCAGAGTCCATGAGCTAGCAAGCACAAACACCATGCGGTAGCTAGTAAGTCTGGTCAGGCTACTACAAGGTCACTAGTCAGATCAGTATAGTGTCGACCCACAGCTGAATATGTACAGCAGTTCATCTAGTTGAATAAAACAGTGTTGGATCTTCTCCTGGGTTAGACGTCTGTTTTTAACTTCCCTGCATCGAGTGCAGTCCACATCGAACCATCCTGCCTAACACATCAGGGTTCTCTTGCCAGGGATCAGTACAGACTCAGTGGGCCAAATGGCCTCCTTCTGCACTGCTGATTCTATGATCAGTCTCAGACCATTGCTGTGCTATTTTCTACCACTTTGTTGAGGAATTTTTCCTTTTACACACTTTTTGTCATATTCTACATCCGACATAAAACTAAATAATCCAGTATGCATCAAGGCAACAACAGCTGGCATGAACAGAGTACTGAAAGTCACCAGAATCCAGCACTTTCCAACGTGATCTGTAACAGTCGACTGTGTAATCTTGAGACAGGTCAATAATAGACTATCAAGAAGATCAAACTCGACCAAATGTTTCTCAAATCTTGATAGCAATTAAAACATTTTCGGCTACTGGTCCATATTATTCAGCCTTGCCAGCTCCCATCCAATCGATGTTGAATGAATAGCAGGACCGGAGCCAGTATTCCTGTACATAATCATATTTATCCTGCAATCCTTTATCCTGTCCTTAACTAATTATTCATGCAGCTTTTTTTTTAATAAAGTGCTTTTGGTGGGAATATGTGTGCTTAAATGCCTTTGTGGAAAATTTTTCTATTTGTCTAGTTCTATGCTTGTTAATTTTGTCTTCTGGTGTAAAGTTAAATAATCAGTTTAAGTACATTAGCATTGCTCACAAATCTAGATCATGTTCCCTTTCAATGAAAACAAATTCAATGTTATAGGTTTCTCTTCATGGCTCTGAGTCATTGTTTCTCTGCACTGAACCCTTTCCGAAGGATTCATTCCCATTCACAGGAACAATATCCAAAACCGCACACAATATTCTGAATGTGGTCACCTGACGCCATATCACTTTCCATCACCAAGACCACCCACTTCCTTCTCCAGATCGTCGCTTGTTTCGGCGCCTTCCTCACCTGTCGCTGAAACCTTCCTCCATGCCTTTCTTACCTCTAGACTCGACTATCCCAATGCATGCCTGGCTGATCTTTTACTACTTCTAAAATTAAAAACTGATCCCAAACTCTGCTGCCCATGGCCTAACTTGCACCCTGTCTGGAAATGGCTCGATTAAAGTTCTCAGCCTTGTTGTCCAATCTTGCCATGGTGTCGCCCTTCCCGATCTGTCAACTTTTCCAGCTCCATAACCCTCAAAGATTCCTGCGCTCTTCCAGTTCCGATCTCCTATGTACCTTGGTACTATTCACTTCATCTCTTATGGCTGTACCATCTGCTGCCCCAGGCTCTTGAATTCCCTCCAAAACATGCGTCTTCCTACTTCGCGCTGCCCTACTCCGCGCTTCTCCTTTAAGAATGAAATGAAAATGAAATGAAAATCGCTTGTCACAAGTAGGCTTCAAATGAAGTTACTGTGAAAAGCCCCTAGTCGCCACATTCCGGCGCCTGTTCGGGGAGGCTGTTACGGGAATTGAACCGTGCTGCTGGCCTGCCTTGGCCTGCTTTTAAAGCCAGCGATTTAGCCCTGTGCTAAACAGCCCCAGATATTAGTTCCTTGACCAAACATTTTGTGAAAGCAATTTTCATAGAATCCCTACAGTGCAGAAGGCCATTTGGCCCATTGAGTCTGCACCGGCCAAGAGCCCTGTACCCAGGCCCACTCCCCTGCCCAACCAGCCCTATTCCCCCTAACCTAACCTGCACTTTCCAAGACACTAAGGGGCAATTTTAGCATGGTCAATTCACCTAACCTGCACATCTTTGGACTGTGGGAGGAAACCGGAGCACCTGGAGGAAACCCATACAGACACGGGAAGGAAGTGCAACTCCACCTAGACAGTCACCCAAAGCCGAAATTGAACCTGGTCCCTGGCGCAGTGAAGCAGAAGTGCTAACCACTGTGCCACAGTGCCGCATATTTGTTACATGAATTGAATTTCAAGGGGTTTAATCCCCATATTCAAAATGTATTCCAGAGCATATTAATCTGCCTCAAGAGTCTCGCGCTGTCCTGACACTCTTCAGTTTTGTCTCTTTGCCCATCTGTGTCAATACACGCCCATTGTGTAGACAGGCTGCCTAAACTAAAATGCATAACTATGTTCAAAGGAATGTACAGCCATACATACTAGTGAGCCTTTGGTTTGGCATTAGCACACCCTCCTCCGAGCACTCGGGGCCCCACTCCAGACATCCCCGTGAATGGAGGTCGGTGTGCTGCGTTGTGCATTACACTGAGAAAAGAATAACAGGTGGACTTGCTGCAGGCAGCCATTATTGAGCTATTTTGGTTTACACAACCCCAACAGAGAGGGAAGTTGAACAAAATTCTCAGATCTTGCAAAATGCTATATCCCTCCCCACTCAAAAAAACAACCTATACATTAAAATGTAAAAAGGCACATAATTTCCCAAAATACAATATGAATAAACACACTCATTATGTTGATCAGATTGGGTTACATATTTGGTTTTACTATCACAACCAAAACATATCTGTCCAAATTTGCCAGAGTAACTTACATGCAAATAAATAAAATCCCTTAACACCAGTAGGTGTTTGGGGTGGCACAGTAGCGCAGTAGTTAGCACTGCTGCCTACGGTTTGATCACCGTCTGTGTGGATTTTGCACATTCTCCCCGTATCTGCAGAGATTTCATTCCCACAATCTAAAGATGTGCAGGTTAGATGGATTGGCCACTCTAAATTGCCCCTTAATTGGAAAGAAATAATTGGGGAATCTAAATTTTAAAAAAACACCATTATGCGTTGAACAAAAATATAATTTGACAAGAAATGAAGAAAAGAACTTTCATGAAACCATTATTAATTGAAGGGCAGCACGGTATCATTGTGGATAGCACAATTGCTTCACAGCTCCAGGGTCCCAGGTTCGTTTCCGGCTTGGGTCACTGTCTGTGCGGAGTCTGCACATCCTCCCAGTGTGTGCGTGGGCTTCCTCCGGGTGCTCCGGTTTCCTCCCACAGTCCAAAGATGTGCAGGTTAGGTGGATTGGCCATGATAAATTGCCCTTAAGTGTCCAAAATTGCCCTTAGTGTTGGGTGGGGTTACTGGGTTATGGGAATAGGTTGGAGGTGTGGACCTTGGGTAGGGTGCTCTTTCCAAGAGCCGGTGCAGACTCGATGGGCCGAATGGCCTCCTTCTGCACTGTAAATTCTATGATTCTTCTTCCTTCCCACATACTTTTAATTAACCTATTCAGCTTATTTTTCTTTCTACTCTCTCAACATCTCGGACTTGTCAAACTTTAAATTTGACTGCCAATCCCACTGAACTATGATTAATTTGTATTAATCGAAGATCCCCGACTCACTTTGGTCTTCCAGTGGGTTCTGTAAAACCGGCAAACTTCAGTGTTTTTCAAAAACTTCCACTTGAGTTTGGATGATGAATTTTGGACTACAGGAGGTTTCTCATGCACTCCCTTTGTCAGATTTCCTTTTTAAAAAAATATTTTATTGAGGCATTTATATTAAAAATTGTAACAATGATCAACTACATAAAAGGAAAAACAAAAATCTCAATGACAATTCCCCACCAACCTATCCCCACCTTACCCAACTCCCCTTGCCTCCCTTTTTAGCCCCCCCCCCCCCCCCCCCCCCCCTCCACAGCTTAGTCCTTTCCAAATAAGTCGATAAACAGCTGCCACCTCTGGGCAAACCCTTGAATTGAGCCCCTCAGGGCGAACTTACTTTTCTCAAGCCTGAGAAACCCAGCCATGTTACTCACCCACACCCCCAACTTCAGGGGCTCCGAGTCCCTCCATGCTATAAAGATCCGTCTCCAGGCTACCAGGGAGGCAAAGGCCAAGACATCGGCCTCTCTCGCCCCCTGAACTCCCGGGTCATATTTCCTTTTTTAATTAAATGATCGACATGATGCCGATGGGTCCTCTCTCCAATTTTCCGATAACTCCATTTACATACTTTTCCTCATCACCTTAATGGATTTTCATCATGACCAGCACTGAACTCTTAAGTTTCATGAATGCTGTACCATGACTCATCTTCACTTTGTCTTGCTTTCCTCTTACTTTGCTGTTGACTTTAAGCTGAAGCAAACTGAACCTTGTCCCAGGAGCCTGTTTAAACTTGAACACGCCAGGTGAGTAACTTATTGCAGACTGTGGGGGGCATTCTATGACGAGAATAGAAAATGGTCGCCAAAGAGAAACATAGAATTTACGACCCAGCTTATCACCTAGCAACTGCTTCAACAAAGATCTCTTCGCAACCTGTACACTTCTTTCTGTAGCACCATTCGATGCCGGGTGACACGGGGATATTCGAGTGTGTTCAACTTCATTCCTACTCAAAAATTATTTCAAACGTTTCTGACAAACTGTCTGCCAATAGCAGCTCTGGCAATCCATACATTGTAGACTACTTCTCAAAACCTCAATACTTTGGACACTTGTGGTATTGGGCATAGACTCAATATTTATCCATTTGTTTTAGTCGATAGCTGTAGCTCTTCCACTTCAAACAAATGAACACATATTTGTTTCTCATGTTTCACCACGGAATGAAAGGAAACTTGGTCAGATCATTTATCAGTCGGGGACACACCACAACTTTTCATCAACCCTTCAATATCCCCATCTACCTTTGGATACCAAAAGTAACTTCTTGCTGCTGTTGTCATGCAGACTATCCCCGTGCTCTTTTGATGAAGTTCCTCTAACAATTTCACTCCAAAACGTGGCAGAATGATGATGCCATGAGCCCCCAAAGGAGACAGTCTTGATCTACACTCTGTTCATTTCTATGGTGTGAAATACTTCTGCAATTTCTCATCACCACACTCTTTAAGCCAGCCATTCATAACATAATTGGGTACTTTACTGAGCATCACATCCTTTTAAAGATTCTTCACTAATTTCTCTGGCAGACACTGGCATGTCATTTGTGTATGTAAAGTAATTCATCGGTGGCTTCCTGGTGCGGCGGTGACCAGCTAAGTCGCACGTTTCGGCACCTCCCGTTGAAACGGACTTTTGGGCTCTTATTAGGAGCCCCAACGGCAATTTTTAACAGCCAAAATCATTGTGCGGTGAAATAGGAGGGAATCCTCCCGGTTAAATATGGATAAAGGAGAGGATAGCGGCCGGATTTCAGTGGATCCACTGGAGCAGCGGCAAGGAAGGGAAGCTCGAAGCAAGATGGCGTTGGAAGGTGGCTGTTTGGTATGGGGCCCGGAGCAACAAGAGTTCCTGCGGCGCTGTGTGGAAGAGCTGAAGAAGGAGGTGTTGGCCCCGATGCTACAGGCGATTGAAAGGCTAAAGGAGGCACAGAGGACCCAGGAGTTGGAACTTCGGGTCATGAAGGCAAAGGCTGCGGAGAATGAGGATGAAATACAGGGCCTGGTGGTAAGGACAGAGACGCACGAGGCACAGCACAAAAGGTGTGTGGAGAGGTTGGAAGCCCTGGAGAATAACTCGAGGAGGAAGAATTTAAGAGTCTTGGGTCTTCCCGAAGGCACAGAGGGGGCGGACGTCGGGGCATACGTGAGCACGATGCTTCACTCGCTAATGGGATCGGAGGCCCCGACGGGCCCTTTGGAGGTGGAGGGAGCTTATCGAGTTCTAGCGTGAAGACCAAAGGCAGGAGAAATACCTCGAGCCATAGTGGTGAGGTTTCACCGCTACAATGACAGAGAGATGGTTCTAAGATGGGCGAAGAAAACTTGGAGCTGCAGGTGGGAGAACGCGGTGATCCGCGTGTACCAGGATTGGAGTGCGGAGGTGGCGAGAAGGAGGGCAAGTTTCAACGAGGCCAAGGTGGTGCTCCACAAAAAGGTTAAATTTGGAATGTTGCAGCCGGCGAGACTGTGGGTCACACACAAAGGGAAGCACCACTACTTTGAGACGGCAGAAGAGGCGTGGACATTCATTGTGGACGAGAAGCTGGAATAGTCTGGCGCGAGAACAAGCTTCTGTAATAAAGTGGTGGGGTGATTATGTGGGACGAGGAAGGGGGGGGGGGGGATTTTTCAATTTTGTACTTTTCTCTTTTCCCCTCGTGGGGGGGGGGGGGGGGGGGGGGGGGGGGAGTATGGGGAACTGTGGGCGCCGGTGGGAAGGAAAGGGGAAGGAGAAGGGAACTGTGCCATCAGGGGCGGGGCCGAGTGGGAAACGCGGGCTTTGCTCCCGCGCTATGGTAATTGTGGCGGGAACGGGGACGCAGGAAGGAGGGGGCCTCGCACAATGAGGGGCCGAGGACAAACGGGGGAAGCGGAGGTCAGCCAGAGTTTGCTGACTTCTGGGAGCAACATGGGGGGTGCAACTACGCTAGAAGGGGGGGGGGGGGGGGGGGAGGAGTTAACTGGGTTGCTGCTGCTAAGGGGAAGGGGGAGCTGTTATGGGGCGGGGTGGTCGGGACGGGAGAGCACCGTCGGTGGGATATACGGGTACGTGGGAACTGGGTGAGGAGCTGGGTTAGAAAAGGGGATGGCTAGTCGACATGGGGGGGGGGGGGTAAAGAGCCCCCCAACCCGGTTGATCACGTGGAACGTGAGAGGGCTGAATGGGCCGATTAAAAGGGCACGGGTACTCGCACACCTAAAGAAATTAAAGGCAGATGTGGTCATGTTGCAGAAGACACACCTGAAACTGGCAGATCAGGTCAGACTACGTAAAGGATGGGTGGGGCAGGTGTTCCATTTGGGCTTAGATGCGAAGAATAGGGGGGTGGCTATTTTAGTGGGGAAACGGTTACTGTTTGAGGCAAAGACCATAGTGGCGGATAGTGGGGGTAGATACGTGATGGTGAGTGGCAGATTGCAAGGGGAGGCGGTGGTTCTGGTGAACGTATACGCCCCGAACTGGGATGATGTAAACTTCATGAAGCGTATGCTGGGGCGTATCCCAGACCTGGAGGCGGGAAAGCTGGGAATGGGGGGAGACTTCAATACGGTGCTTGATCCAGGGCTGGACCGGTCTAGGTCTAAGACCGGGAGGAGGCCGGCAGCGGCCAAGGTGCTTAAGGACTTCATGGAGCAGATGGGAGGAGTAGACCCTGGAGATTTATTAGGCCTAGGAGTAAGGAGTTTTCATTTTTCTCTCATGTTCACAAGGTGTATTCACGGATAGACTTTTTTGTCCTGGGAAGGGCACTGATTCCAAAGGTGACAGGGACGGAGTACATGGCCATAGCCATTTCGGACCACGCTCCACATTGGGTAGATCTGGAGGTAGGAGAGGAAAAGGAGCAGCACCCACTCTGGAGATTGGATATGGGGTTGTTGGCGGATGAGGGGTATGTCTAAGGGTGAGGGGGTGTATCAAAAGGTACCTGGAGCTTAATGATAACCGAGAGGTCCAGGTGGGAGTGGTCTGGGAGGCGCTGAAGGCGGTGGTCAGAGGGAACTGATATCCATAAGGGCCCATAAAGGGAAGCAAGAGAGCAAAGAAAGGAGCGACTGTTGAGAGAACTTCTGAGGGTAGACAGGCAATATGCAGAGGCTCCGGAGGAGGGACTGTACAGGGAAAGACAAAGGCTACATATGGAATTTGACCTGCTGACCACGGGCAAGGCAGAAGCACAGTGGAGGAGGGCACAGGGAGTACAGTATGAGTATGGAGAGAAGGCGAGCCGGTTACTGGCCCAACAACTGAGGAAGAGGGGAGCGGCGAGGGAGATAGGTGGGGTGAGGGATGAGGAAGGTGAGATGGAACGGGGAGCAGAGAGGGTGAACGGGGTGTTTAAGGCATTCTACGAGAGGCTGTATAAGGCTCAGCCCCCGGAAGGGAAGGAGGGAATGATGCATTTCCTAGATCGGCTGGAATTCCCGAAGGTGGAGGAGCAGGAGAGGGCGGGACTGGGAGCACAGATTGAGGTGAAGGAGGTGGTAAAGGGGATTGGGAGCATGCAGGCAGGGAAGTCCCCGGGACCAGATGGGGTTCCCGGTGGAATTTTATAGGAAATACATGGACCTACTGGCCCCGCTTTTGACAAGAACCTTTAATGAGGCCAGGGAAAGGGGGAGGTTGCTCCCGACTATGTCGGAGGCGACGATATCGTTACTCTTAAAGAAGGAAAAAGACCCGCTGCAGTGCGGGTCTTACAGGCCCTCCTGAACGTGGATGCTAAGCTCCTGGCCAAGGTGATGGCGACAAGGATAGAGGATTGTGTCCCGGGGGTGGTCCACGAGGATCAAACTGGGTTCGTTAAAGGGAGACAGCTGAACACGAATATACGGAGGCTGCTAGGGGTGATGATGATGCCCCCGCCGAGGGGGAGGCGGAGATAGTGGTGGCGATGGAGGCTGAGAAAGCATTTGACAGAGTGGAGTGGGACTACCTATGGGAAGTGTTGAAGAGATTTGGTTTTGGAGAGGGGTTTATTGGATGGGTACAGCTGCTATATAGGGCCCCAGTGGCAAGTGTGATCACGAACAGGCAGAGGTCCGACTACTTCCGTCTTTATAGAGGGACAAGACAGGGGTGTCCCCTGTCTCCGTTACTGTTTGCATTGGCAATTGAGCCGCTGGCCATAGCACTGAGGGGCTCTAGGAAGTGGAGGGGAGTACTCAGGGGGAGGAGAAGAACACCGGGTATCTTTGTAAGCAAGTGATCTATTGCTGTATGTTGCGGACCCAGTGGAGGGGATGCCTGAGATAATGTGGACACTCAGGGAGTTTGGGGAATTTTCGGGGTACAAATTGAATATGGGGAAGAGTGAGTTGTTTGTGGTGCATCCGGGGGAGCAGAGCAGGGGAGTAGATGATTTACCGCTGAGGAGGGTAACAAGAGATTTCCGGTACTTAGGGATCCAGATAGCCAGGAACTGGGGAACCCTACATAGGCTTAATTTAACACGATTGGTGGAACAGATGGAGAAGGATTTTAAGAGATGGGACATGGTGTCCCTGTCACTGGTGGGCAGGGTGCAGGCGGTCAAAATGGTAGTCCTCCCGAGATTTCTTTTTATGTTCCAGTGCCTCCCGATGATGGTTACGAGGGCTTTTTTCAAAAAAATTGAGAAGAGTGTTATGAGCTTTGTGTGGGCTGGGAAGACCCCGAGAGTGAGGAGGGGGTTTTTGCAGTGTAGCAGGGATGGGGGGGGGGACTGGCACTGCCGAGCTTAAGTGATTATTATTGGGCCGCCAATATCTCAATGGTGTGTAAGTGGATAGGAGAAGGGGAGGGAGCGGCGTGGAAGAGACTGGCAATGGCGTCCTGTAAAGGAACCAGCCTACAAGCATTGGTGACGGCGCCGTTGCCGTTCTCCCCGAAGAAATACACCACAAGTCCAGTGGTGGTGGCAACGCTGAAAATTTGGGGGCAGTGGAGACGGCATAAGGGAATGACGGGTGCCTCGGTGCGGTCCCCGATAAGGAATAATCATAGGTTTGTCCCGGGGAGAATAGATGGGGGATTTAGAACATGGCAGAGAGCAGGGATTGTGCAACTGAGGGATCTGTTCCTAGACGGGACGCTTGCGAGTCTGGGAGCGCTGACCGAAAAATACGGGTTGCCCCAGGGGAATGCATTTCGATATATGCAATTGAGGGCTTTTGTGAGGCAACAGGTGAGGGAATTTCCACAGCTCCCGACGCAGGAGATTCAGGATAGAGTAATTTCGGGGACATGGGTGGGGGATGGTAGGGTGTCAGATATATACAAGGAAATGAGAGACGAGGGGGAGATCATGGTGGATGAGCTGAAGGGAAAATGGGAAGAAGAGCTGAGGAAAGAGATCGAAGAGGAGCTGTGGGCAGATGCCCTACGCAGGGTAAACTCTTCGTCCTCGTGTGCCAGGCTTGGCCTGATACAATTCAAGGTCTTGCACAGGGCGCACATGACCGGAGCAAGGCTCAGTAAATTTTTCGGGGTAGAGGATAGGTGCGGGAGATGCGTCAGAAGCCCAGCGAACCACACCCACATGTTTTGGTCATGCTCAGCACTGCATGGGTTCTGGGTGGGGGTGGCAAATGTGCTTTCGAAGGTGGTGGGGGTCCGGGTCGAGCCAAGCTGGGGGTTGGCTATATTCGGGGTTGCAGAAGAGCCGGGAGTACAGGAGGCGAGAGAGGCTGATGTTTTGGCCTTTGCGTCCCTAGTAGCCCGGCGAAGGATATTGTTAATGTGGAAGAAAGCTAAACCCCCGGGCGTGGAGGCCTGGATAAACGACATGGCAGGGTTTATAAAACTGGAACGGATAAAGTTTGCACTAAGAGGTTCGGCTCAAGGGTTCACCAGGCGGTAGTTCATTGACTATCTCGCAGAACGATAAAGGAACTGGGAAAGTAGCAGCAGCAACCCGGGGGGGAGGGGAGAGGGCTCGGGTGGGTCCTCAGGGGTGTTTTTGTATGGATATTTTTACTTGGATATGTATATTGGCTTGTTTGACTTTATTATTTGGGAGAGTTAATATTTTGTGATGGCAGTTGCCATTTAGTTGAGATATTATTTATTTATTTGTTAAAAACGGTCACTATTATTTATATTGTTTTATTGTTGTAAAAGGGAAAAATTTTTGTACTGTTTTGTTTGGCCGGAAAAAAATTTGAATAAAATATATATATATTTTTTAAAGTAATTCATCGGTACCTCAGTGGCTAGAAATCATAGAATTTACAGTGCAGAAGAAATGAATCAGTCTTCAGGGGGAATCTTAGAACGTCCACATTTGCATGCGGGATTATGACATTTAAGATCATAAAGTCAACTCCCAGTTCTGAGCTCATGCTGCCACTAGGGATGGTACCCCCTTCTTTGAACTAAATGTGATCATAATCAAAGAATTTACAGTGCAGGAGGCCATTTGGCCCATCGAGTCTGCACCGGCCTTTGGAAAGAGCACCCTACCCAAGCCGACACCTCCACCCTATCCCCGTAACCCCACCCAACCTTTTTGGACACTAAGGGCAATTTAGCATGGCCAATCCACCTAACCCGCACATCTTTGGACTGTGGGAGGAAACCGGAGCATCCGGAGGAAACCCACGCAGACACGGGGAGAACATGCCGACTCCACACAGACAGTGACCCAAGCCGGGAATCGAACCTGGGATCCTGGAGATGGGAAGCAACTGTGCTAACCACTGTGCTACACCCTGTAGTACCATTCAATGCCGAGGGCCTGGTGGTCAGTTAACAAAGTGACCTTCCTACCATACAAGTTATTTGTGAAATTTGGTAACACCGTATCGACACTTTCTTAACTTGTGGGTAACTTTGCTCTAACTTTGTTAAAGTATAGAAGTATTTGCTACAGGCTTCTCCACACCATCTTTCATTAAGTGAGATAATACAACACCGAGCCGCTGTGGTGAGGCATCGCATACTAATACCAATTTGCTTCTTGGGATCATGGTTGGTCAAACTGGTATCATTGGTCAGTATTTTCTGACACTCCACAGGCCACTCCCAATCGGTTCCATCTTCAAGCAGTTGATAGAGTGGAGATAAAAGCTAATTACTGCGGATGCTGAAATCAAAGCTTTGACAAAGTCATCCAGAATCGAAACTTTAGCTCCCTCATCTCTCCACCAGTCAGACCTGCTGAGATTGTCCAGTATTTTCTGTTTATGATACAGTGGAGAGAGTGTAGCTAAGACAGAGATGAACTGAGAACAATAGAACATTCCTGGGGATTGTTGTGCGAGTTCTTTGTTCTCTGGTCTCTTTGCTTTCAAAATCCCCTCAACTTTCTCTTGGGCTGGGTGGATACCTTCACCATTTACTTGGTATGTCACACTTGATACCATATTTTCTTATAGCTTTAATGCCATCCTTTTGAAGTTAATCCAGGACTTAATTCATCCTTACAATGTGCTCTTTCCCTGTTTTAGATCAACTTAGAATGTCATCCAGGTAGAAAAACATTCTTTTCACCGCACTTACTACCAGAGCCACAATGCTCTGATATAATGAGGTAGCTGTAGACACCCCAAATGGACTGGTGTACGGCTGGTTATGAATGGTAGATGGTTCCTTGCTCCTGTTAGTTAATTCAAATTGGAAATACCATAAATGTTGGCGCATCAATTGACCCTGAAGTCTTGAAAAACCCCTCGAAAAGCAGGGATTGAATTATATTCCGAGTATAAAAATGAACCACTAGCATTGGTGTGGGGGAACACCAGCTTTGTTGTATGCCACTGTTCTGCATCTTAAACTCCTGCACATTTTTGCAACATAGCCCACATCACCCGCTTGACCCCTTGTGCCTAGTTGAAGGTACCGGCGAGGAAAACACCCACGTGTGTGGTGGAAAAATAAATCGAGGCTGACTATTAATGCGAGTACGTTTTGGCTGAAAGGTGGCGGGGGCGATTGACTTGTATGCTGAGTGTGTGCAAAAGTATGGTTTTTGGAGCCAAACAATTTGGTGGTTTTATATGTCAGATTGACTTACACACCATGATCTACTACAGTATATCTAATTGACCAGTCTATTGTGCTGCACACCTTCCCATTGACTACATTAGAAAATACATTTTCACTGATAGGCAAAGGGCAAGATCGTTCTTGATCACCTTATTTGCCATTTACTTTTAATCTCCATGAATCCTAACAGTCCCATCTGCTCCTTGAACCACCACAAAGGATGTGGTCCATTCACTGCTTTTCAACTCATTTGCCAGTTCTTTCTAATCTATTCAACTCTTTGCTTACTGCTTTTAACTGAGCTCAAGACATTGGCCTAGCCTTGCAAAATGTTGGTTCTTCATTGTCCTTTATCTTGACTTCAGCCTTGCAATGCCTCATTTTATCATTTGGATCCTCCTTGCTCAAAGACCAGTTTGTGCGCGCTCAGTATTTCCTCAATGACAGATGCACTCTTACTGATTCCTATCGTAATTAACTCAGCCCAGTTTAACCGTATCTTCCTCAAACCATTTCTTCCCATCACGGAGATGTTATTGTCTCCTATGGCAAGTAAAATGATGCATCATCATATTCCGCTCGAGCGCCAACTTCACCATGCTGGATTACTTTTATCGGAGAATTAGTCAGTTTCACATCTGATTTGCAAAAAGAAATGCGGTTTAAGGATTTCACATACTCTCCTTCCAAGATAACAGGGACAGTGCTGCAGCTGTACCATGACAAAATTAAGTTGTAAATCTCCAGTATTCATTTTTACAGTGGACGCTGGAATTATATCTTCATCCCCTTTTATTCAAGTCTTCCACATGCAATTTTTCTTGCTCCCTGACAGAGAACAACTTTTAAACTTCCTGTTCGATAATATCAATTTCTATTTCCATATCAGGCACACATTCAATGGTTTCCAGACTCCTGAACTAGCTTTAAATCTACCGCAACCTCGGCCTAGTACAGCTACCGCAACCTGGACCTGGTACATCCAGCGCAACCTCGGCCTGGTATAGTTACCACAACCTCGGCCTGGTATAGTTACCGCATCCTCGGCCTGGTACAGTTACCGCAACCTGGGCCGGTGCATCCAGCGCAACCTCGGCCCGGTACAGCTACCGCAACCTCGGCCCGGTACAGCTACCGCAACCTCGGCCCGGTACAGCTACCGCAACCTCGGCCCGGTACAGCTACTGCAACCTCGGCCCGGTACAGCTACTGCAACCTCGGCCTGGTACAGCTACCGCAACCTCGGCCTGGTACAGCTACCGCAACCTCGGCCTGGTACAGCTACCGCAACCTCGGCCTGCGGCCTGAAGCTTTCCCACAACCTGCAGCATTACTATTCCCTCTACTCTTGCATGCCATCTGTATATGACCAACTTTCTCCTTGGCATGCTGTGTGACTGGGAATTGAGGTATTTAAATGGTCAGTGACAACCGGGGCAGCTGCAGCATCTAAATTCTTGACACGGAGAACGTGGCTGCTGTGGCTTGAATCTTGCTGAAATCTGATGGACCCCAAATCTGTGCTCTACTCCCCCAACACCCCCTCACACTCGCTCTCCACTTGTCCAAGGCCCTGAAGGCACTGCCTCAATCGGCATATTTATACACCACCCCCTTTGCCTGTTGCAGCTGACCCACCACCCGGCCTGTGGAAAACAGGTTAAGCTGCATTTGCAGCAGCTTCCTGCGTGCCCAAAGCTCTGCCGTGGACTCACTCGCATAGTTCCTATCCACAACTTGAATCTCATCCACCAGCTCCTGGAAGTCCTGCCTGCCTTCCTAACTATATGAGCCTTGTACGAAATGACCTCTCCCCCGATCACTGCCTGTGTAATGCCTCCCACAACATAGACAGGGCGACCGTCCCATTCTCATTCCATGCCACAATTCCTTATGGTCCTGGATATCTTAACACAAAACCAGAGGTCCGCCAACAGATCCACATCCAGCCACCGTGCTGTGCCTGATACGCAGCCAACTTCATGGTCCGAAATTACCACTGCCGAATACTCCTTGTGCTGCGACAGGGCCTCCTCCACCCCCTCTAATGTCTCACCCTCCCTGCGCTTTAACCATATTCGAGGTCTTCAACAACTGCTCCAAAATCGGACCCAAAGCTTCTTAGACACTGGCTTTACAGGATTCTTTAGTCTCCTTGCCCTGCCACTCAAACTATGAATCCATTTGCTTGCTAAACTGCTCCTGCGCCATCACTACTGCCAACGTGTCTAAAGTAATGGGTGCGGTTGCCATTTTCCCTCCTTCCCTTCAATCGACAGGCTACCCTCCTGAGCTTTCTTCGAGGAGAGCTTCTTTGTTGACATGCCTCCGTCGAGGAAGAATTCCGAAACCCACAACGGGCGTTTGGTCATCAAAGCCCCTTGCGAACAGTTCGGTAAAAGGGATCAAAAATAAAGACCCAGCCGGAAGCCACGTTTTGTGCCCCTTGCTTCTACATGACGTCAAATTACACCAGTATTTATTGTTAGGGTTAAATTCCACCATTGTCCCCAAATATGGATTCAATTCCATTTGCTGCATTGCGTTCTGTACTGTGCTGACTCGCTGTATCTGAACACGACATGAACACACAGAGCTGTCTTTCAAGCTTACAAACGTCCTCAAAGTCAACTTCAGGAGTTTCAAAAAAATGGTGCTGCAATATTCTTCAGTTCTTAACTTCGTAAATAATGTGTTAAATATAACTTTGTCTCATCTTGCTCTTTCTGGGTATTGCACTAAGAGATGAACACATGGACTCATAAAGGGCAGCTATTATTGAACTACTTACACCTCCCCAACAGAGAGGGCCATAGAACAAAATGCTTAGATCTTGCAACATACTACACACTGGTTCTGAATACTGGATTGATATCCACTCCTTTCCCGCCGTTTCTACCCCCACCCCCCCCCCCCCCCCCCCCCACACATTCCCCTGTACCACCACCTTATCATGAAGTCCACAGAACTCCAACAATGCAGAAGTAGGCCATTCACCCCATCGATTCGGAGTCGACCCTCTGAAAGAGTACCCTACCTAGGCCCACTCCCCCGCCCTATCCCTGCAACCCCACCTAACTTGTACATCTTTGGCCTGTGGGAGGAAGCCAGAGCACCAGGAGGAAACCCACGCAGACACGGGGAGAAAGTGCAAACACCACACAGACCGTGACCCAAGGCTGGAATTGAACCCAGGTCCATGGTGCTATTAGGCAGCAGTGCTAACCATTGTAAAAAGTAGGGGTAGAGCTCTTTAGCCTTAGAGAAAAGTACTCTGAGGAAGGCATTGGGATACCAGCTCAGCTGCTTTCCCCTAGTAAGTGGCTCAAGACTCTCAACTTGAGCTGCAACCTGCCCAAGAACAGAACCAAAATGTTCAAAATGAATGAAAACAAGATTAACCTCATGAAAACCCCATAACCCTCCCTCAATCATTAACTTTACCTGCCCAGGTCCCTTAACCTGCCTGACCCGACATTACACAACTGGCAGCTTTCCGCAGTGACCTCCTCAGCAAATATTATGTAGTGTGTTTGGGAGGATGTTTATAACTCATGTATGTAAAGTGGAGTGGACCCAGTTGAGACCTGTGATGTATGGGAATTACTGCGGACTCCTCCTCAGGCAAAGGTTTTCCATTTCATAATAATAATCGCTTATTGTCACAAGTAGGCTTCAATGGAGTTACTGCGAAAAGCCCCTAGTCGCCACATTCCGGCGCCTGTTCGGGGAGGCCGGTACGGGAATCGAACCCGCGCTACTCCTTGTTCTGCATTACAAGCCAGCTGTTTAGCCCACTGTGCTAAACCAGCCACCTTCCAATGACTTGTAGTTGAACCGATTCATAATCAAGGTGACTATCTCACAAGCTCTCCTCAGCTCCTTGGAAATGGACACTACCAGCCCTGCCGTGGGTATCTAAACTTTTATACTTCGGTGGAAAAAGTTTATTACTTTACATTGCCCTAGTACAACATACACACAAGTGTTGTAACATCAGTAGGACTGTCTTATTTAACACGACGTGTTATACCCCTTATTGCTGATTATGATGTTCAGCTGCTAACTTGCCCAGTCTCCAAGGTCACTTCCTCCAGGAAAATGACCTAAATAAGTCCTTAACTCAAGTCGGGTTTCATTGAAGTCACTGTAGAGACTCGAAACTTTAATTCTGTTTCTCTCTCCACAGATGCTGCCAGACCAGCTGCGTTTATCCAGCACTTTCTGTTTTTATTTCAGTTTTAATTGTCTGGTGAGAGAAGTTAGCAAATTACCAGCCACTTGCAAAATGCCAGCTTCAGGTTAAAAGAAACTGCGCACCTTTGTTTATTTTAGTAAATACTTCTGATAGCTGAGAGTATGATGGCAGCTCTCAAATTTCATATTTATAATTTGCAGGGGAAAATAGGTACAATTCCCAGTATGTAACAGAGTCATTCTCTCTGTTCAACAGCTGTCTCTCCAAGTTTTGTTCTTAATCTGGGACAAATGTTCGGCACAACATCATGGGATGAAGGGCCTGTTCTGTGCTGTATTTTTCTATGTTCTATGTTCATCTCCTGAAGTTCAGAAACTGTGCCTTTTCAGTCAACTGCTCTTGCACAGTTGCATGAGAAGGATTAACAATTATCCTACTTGCAATAATCGGTTTACTGGATTATACATATTCTTGCACTGCTCCACCAATTCACTTCAGGACTGCCATTTACTAAACTCCGATCAGATTTTTTGGAAATAAAATGTATATTTTTACAAGATACTCAAAAATTCAACAAATGCTACGTACAATACAAAACACACGGGAAAATGTCTGCAACGGGGCAATTGCCCTTCAAAGATTAACTTTTGAAGAAATGCTATAGGTTTCTGGTTATTGGTTATTATAACACCAATATGTTATAATATATTGGTGTGTTATATCTTAGTAACAAATCAAATTAAATATGGTGCACATTAGTAATACATTGTATTGTGTCTTACTACAGCTCGTGTGGCCAGATATTGACGTTAAAGAATGGGAAAATGTTGGAGGTCATAATCTTTTACAATCAAATGATGTCCAGAATGTCAGGATCCATTTTGCATAATATCAGTGGGAGCTATAGCCCTGGGCTCCCAACATATCTGAGAACATGTTGAGAATCGGGACTGGTTTAGCACAGTGGGCTAAACAGCTGGCTTGTAATGCAGAATTTGCCATGTTTTGGCTTCTCGCACCACATTCAATATTGGCGTAACATATCCAATCACACCAAGTCACCTCCCTCAGGCAGAGAATTTGAATTGATGCTCCTGACTGATCAAGCAGCAGAAGCAACGTTAATTGCAGCACTGTTTTGGAAACCTGTTTTTTTTTAAGTTAGACAAATTCAATAAGGAAACATTCGTAAAAACAAGATCGACAATGCTGGGCTAAAATGTTTGAATAAATCGGCCAATGTTAGAATGGATAGCACGACTCACAGCTGTACAGCTGCAATGATTCATCAGTTGACAGTTTTCCAGACAAATGGGTCCATTAGCTAAAATGTAACCAGACATTCAAAATGGACACCCAAGTAGCTTGTTCAGATCACAGTAAGAACCTATTATTTACATCAATGCAATCATTAGCAATTTAAGCCAATGATCAGAATGATCTGGGATCAAAAGGCACCATTTTTTTTTTTAAAAAAGGAAATTGAATTTAAATTTATGTCAATGATTTGGATAGCAATGTTATACTAATTTAAAATTATATTGTGTACACAGGGGCATCATAATCCAGCTATAATATATTGGTGTGTTATATCTTAGTAACAAATCAAATATCAAATTAAATATGGTGCACATTAGTAATACATTACATTGTGTCTTACTATAGCTCGTGTGGCCAGATATTGACGTTAAAGAATGGGAAAATGTTGGAGGTCATAACTTTTTACAATCAAATGATGTCCAGAATCTCAGGATCCATTTTGCATAATATCAGTGGGAGCTATAGCCCTGGGCTCCCAACATATCTGAGAACATGTTGAGAACAGGGACTGGTTTAGCACAGTGGGCTAAACAGCTGGCTTGTAATGCAGAACAAGGCCAGCAGCGCAGGTTCAATTCCCGTACCGGCCTCACGAACAGGTGCCGGAATGTGGTGACCATGGGCTTTTCACAGTAACTTCATTGAAGCCTACTTGTGACATTAAGCGATTATCATTTTCAACGGCATTGAGGTTTTGCACCCTCAGGAAGGCCCCTTTAAAACGCAACAACCTTACACCCTCCTATTTTCTTTGCAACATTTTCCGGAGGTGTGCGTTGTCACTTTGCGACACATCCCCCTCGCTAGCAAACACGTATCTGCTGTGGGTTCATATTTTTGACACACATTTTATAGAAAGTTTCATCCATTTTCTTTCCTGGCTTGAAGACCACAGATGGAAATGGAGCTCCTTCACCCGGAGCTAGCAGGGGCCGAGCGATTTCAGACCTGTCCCACACAGCAGTGAACAAAGCTAGGTCGGCAGGAAGGAGTGCAAAAAGGAAAAGCTGGAATCAAACCTTGCAACAACAATACTTACTATTGAAGAAGCTTCTGCTCACTACCTGAATACTGTCTGAAAGGGTGGTGGAGGCAGAGACCCTCATAACATTTAAGAAGTATTAAGATGATGTGCACATGCAATGCCAAGGTATATAAAGCTATTGGCCAAGTGCTGGAAAATGGGATTAGAATACTTAGGTGGCTGTTTTTGACCGGCGCAGATATGATGGGCCGAAGGGCCTTTTCCGTGCTGTAGGCCTCTGTGACTCTATGACTGTTTTGAAGGGAGGTAGAACAGCAAAGGTCAATCAGACCATCAACATTGTTTCTGTTGTCTAACACAAGACAAACAAATTAACTAAATTGTAGGAATGTGCCTCCTTCTTTAAACATGCGTGTAAACATTCTATCCAGTATCAACAGGCGCCAGCTAAATAAAGATCATCCCTTGTTTAATTGCTGGGGGGGGTGCGACTCAATTCATCATCCATTTCTGCAGTGGTGTTACTCATGATTATGCCTTCCACCATTATTCCCGTTTTCGCTCCTGCACATTGGGAAGCTTCAGCTCCTTGTTGGGGTTCAGCGCCACAAATGCTGATGGCCCCTCTTCTTGCGTGAATCTTGTCGGCGGCACGGTAGTTAGCACTGCTGCCTCACAGCTCCAGGGACCTGGGTTCAAATCCAGCCTGAGGTGACTGTCTGTGGGGAGTTTGCAGTTTTCCCCGTGACTGCGTGGGTTTCCCCCGGGTGCTCCGGTTTCCTCCCACGGTCCAAAGATGTGCAAGTTAGGTTGGGTTATGGGGATAGGGTGGGAAAGTGTGCCAAGGTAGTGTGCTCTTTCAGAGGGTTGGCGCAGACTCGATGGGCCGAATTTGATGGTTCTAATATTGGCTGACTCTTCTGAGCTGCTTCTGACCCCCCCAAATCCACACATGGTCTTCCAACAGGTTTCACTGGATGATGATATGAATAGGAGCCATGGCTATCTTCTTTCTTTCACTACCCCAATTTTATTGGAGTCAAGTATGACAACAACTACTTGCATTGATACAATGCCTTTAACAATAATCTTTATTGTCACAAGTAGGATTGCATTAACACTGCAATGAAGTTACTGTGAATAGCCCCCTAGTCACCACATTCCGGCGCCTGTTCAGGTGCACAGAGGGAGTCTTCAGAATGTCCAAATGACCTAACAGCACGTCTTTCGGGACTTGTGGGAGGAAACCGGATCACCTGGAGGAACCCACGCAGACACGAGGAGAACGTGCAGACTCCACAGACAGTGACCCAAGCCAGGAATCGAACCTGGGATCCTGGTGCTGTGAAGCAACAGTGCTACCCTAGAGAAACATTACACAATGCTCAACAGAAAAGCAGCGACAAATGAAGAGGCATTCGGATCGGCGAAGGGTTAGAGTGTCGTAAAGGAGGGAGACAGGTGAAGCGGTTTAGTGAGGGAATTTCTGAGCTCAGAGCCCAGTTAGCTGAAGACATGGTTGCCATGGTGCAAGAAGGAAGTGTTGGTTGGACAAGAGGTTACCGCCGTGCTACAGAGGCCGAGATCATATCGCTGAGTGCAAACCAGAGGTGAAGCATGAATTTCTAACCAGTGGTGCACAACCCTACTATTAACAAGCTGCTAAATCCTAGATTTAAGTTTAAACCAGTTGAGTATCCCTACTATCCCATCAAAATGAACACTTTGCTTATCGATGTGCCCTTTGGACAGTAGCTGTGTGCTCTGTCCACTCACAAACTGATGCTTGGACCCATGCTGCTACCAGTGAGTCAATGGATTTGACAGCCTGTCACTCTGACTCAATGGTGCCCCAGTCGGGAGGGTCTGGGGTGATGCAGGGGTAGGGTATGTAAAAAGAACCCAAAAGAATGAGGAGACGGCCAACATTTATACTCCCTATAAATACCTGCACAAAAGAATCAAAAAACACACGTAGGCCTGACAAAGCTCCTGCTGACATTAGAGACGACACACAAACACCAACACATGCACACTGACATGAGCGCACACACACAAACACCCACATGTGTGCACACACATGCATAATGACATGAGTGCACAAATTACACAAACACTGACACGCATGTGCACAAATGCCGACACGCAGACGCGCATACACACCATAATGTGCAGGCGCACACACAAATGCTGAAATGCTCACGCGCACATAAACGGCGACACGTGCACGCACAAATGCGCAAACGCCGACACTCATGCACATCGACACATGCACATTGATATACGCACACCGGCCCACACCGACCCGACACACTGACACCGACATGACAAACGGACACTGACACCAGACAAGTTGAAAGTAAAAATGATGAGGGGTGAAGATCCTGCAGCTGTGTCACTGAGAGGAGCATTCAAAAGTCTGCTACTACCCCAAGACGCAGTGCAGATTTCTTCACATCTTTGTGTATCACCCCCCCTCCACCTGACCTCACAACACAAACACGCACACACATATTTGCGTGACAAGGATGAAAAATCGCAATCCTAATTCCAGGACCCCTGGTGTCCATGGCGACCGGTATCCATCTCCTAGGAAACTAATCTCGTGGTATTTGAACAATGTAACTATGGTGTTTAATCTCTCCAAGACTGATCTTTTTATCTGCACACAACTCATTCCATCATTGCACCACCAAAATAGCAAAAAACAAATCCAACCTCTAACTCTGCCCACACCAGGATTGCCATTTTATATAGACCAGGATTTGTTGAAAATTCAACAACACAAAGTATAAATAAAAATCAAGTGACTACCCGACACAAAAGGAACAAGTATGCAACTCTGAACACAGCAAAGGTATTTTTTTTTTGCAATGAATTAGCAAAACGTCAGACTGGAAAGGTCAGCTGGGCCATCTATCTGCCCCCACTCAGGTGTGGGTCCATTATGCAACTCATCATATCCCTTGGTGCTTTGTTACCTCCTGGGTGTGAGGTAAAGTGATGATTAGGGTTAGGGGAAAAGATGTCTGCCAGGCCAACGACAATGAAATCCTTATGGGTGGAGTGTGAGATTGGGTTACCCTGCAGCAGATTGTGAGAGAGGGAGATGAGAAGATTTATACTTAGTCTCCACAACTGGCTGTACATCCGTTTCGCTCTTCCTGCTACAGGCAAGATCAGGTGGTGTTTGTAGGGCAGATCATTTGCTTTATTATGGGACTTTTCCAAAATGACACAATCCTATTTTGTTTTACGGCAAAAAAAATCAAATGATTCTATTCTGTCTCCCAAGTCCTACGTCAATTCTCTCCGAAACTGAAGTAGGTTTTTGACTAACCTCTGCCAGTGTGAACGGTCAGTTCAAAACCGTCTATGCAACAGTTTTAACTTGGAAGCCAGGCCAACAGAAGTAACACACTGGGATAATTTTGATGGTGCAAGCTATCACAGAGGGAGGGAATGCAGATTAGTCCCCATCGTTACCTACCAAATAAACTGAACTGGTCTGAGCAATACAAAAACCTGGAAGTGACTCATTATCCAGTGCCTGGCCGAGGGAAAGTCTGTTGACTCCTCATTCACCATTTCCAAATAATGTTAATGTGGCAATAAACAAGACACTGCCAAAATCAGTTCAAATCCCCAGAGGTCATGCTGAAGCTGGGCAATGACCTGCTAGGGTTTCACCTAGAGGACTAGGTACAACTCTGGTTAATGTGACATGGAGGGTCAACACGAATGCAGAGGCCACAGAGTGAAGAGCAACAAGACTGGTCCTCGGCATCAGAGGGAACAGTTCTGAGGAATGTCTCCAGACTTGAAGACAGAATCTCAGAGAGGACCTTTTCTAAGTACATCGGATACATAGGGAGATGGTGGGATTGTATTTCTGGGCTAAAATTCCTTCTTTATCCAAACCTCCCAGCAGTACTGACAGAGGCTGGTGAACAACTCACCCAGTTACCAATGACCTGGGGCAAGGGCAACCCGAGGGTAATCTGAGACAATAAGACTGTCACACAGTGCTAAAACATAGCGGCTTAAATCAGGATTCTTCCCACTACACAACTACATTGGCATCAAAATACACTTTGTGAGAAACCAAAGAAAAAAATGAAAAAGTCATTGTGCCATCCACCAGATAAGAGGGTAAAAGTACTTTTGAGCAAATATTCCCTAAACTATTTCATGCCCAGCCTCAAGGAACATGAGGACATCACGACAAGCAGATTCCTAGAATTCGCTTTCTGCATTACAAATAAATGGCAGTTTAACATTTATCCTTGACAACATGTAACAAGAATCCTGCATCAAAATGAGCTACTTCCCATGATTCAGCGATTAGCACTTTAACTTCGAGTCAGAAGGCTACGTATTCAAGCCCCATCTCAGAACAGTACGGAGGGGGTGCTGCGTTATCGGAGGTACTGTCTTTCAGATAAGTTAAACCTAGGTTCTCTAAAAGGTGCAAAATAATTTATCTTTATTCTTTTGTGGGTGTAGGCCAGGATTTGTTGCACATCTTTAATGGCCCCTTGAACTGAGTGGCTTGCTCAGCCATGTCAGAATCAACCCACATTGCTGGGGGTCTGGTGTCACGTGTAGGCCGGACCAGGTAAGGATGGCCGATTTCACAGAATCTCTACAGTGCAGAAGGGGGCCATTCGGCCCATTGAGTCTACACCAACCCTCTGACTACCTAGGCCTACTCCCCTATTCTAGCCCTGTAACACCACCTAACCTGCACATCACCGGACACCAATTATCAATTTATCATGGACAATCCACCTAACCTGCACCTCTTTGGACTGTAGGAGGAAACCGGAGCACCTGCAGGAAACCCACGCAGACACGGGGAGAATGTGCAAACTCCACATAGACAGTCACCCGAGGCTGGAATCAAATCCAGGTCCCTGGGGCTGAGGCAGCAGTGCTGACCATACAGCCCTCAATTTCCTTAATTAAAAAAGGACATTACTGAACCAAATGGGTTATGACAATCAATAGTAGTTATCATGTTCTCCATTACTGAGACTAGCTTTTAACTCCAGGTTTATTCATTGAATTTAAATTCCACCAGTTGCCATGGTGGGTTTTGAACCCAGATGTCCTCAGAGCATCAGCCTTGACCTCTGAATTACTGGTCCATGGCAATACCACTATGCAATTGTCTCCCCCCCCCCCTTTCACTTCAAGTGCCCGCCCCCCACCCCGCCCCCCGTAATTCTAAGGTGAGCATGCAGCTCTCTCATGTCGTTGCCAACATTTATCTCCTAACCAACATTAAAACCAGTGATCTGGCACTGCATTGCTGTTTGTGGGAGCTTGCTGTGCACTTAGCAGCTGCTGAGTTTCCTCCATTACAACAGTGACTACATTTCAAAAGTATTTAATTGGCTACAAAGCACTTCAAGAACCTCCTGCAGCCATTCAAGGTGCTATATAAAGACAAGTTATTTCCATTACAAATGCATCTGGTCACAAGTTAATAATTCCACTCATGTTCAAAAGGAAATCATGGTTGGGGAAGGGGGATGTGCAGCAAAGGGTCATTGCAGGAAGAGATATCTTCAGCTCACTAACTCCATTCTTGTGCAAATATCTGCACCTTCCTGCAAATACTGGCACTCACTAGATGCACCTGGGCACAAGCCCAATTAAATAGCAACATTCTCCCGTGAAGCCCAGTCTGAACACACTCACAGGGACCCCCTCCTTAAAGGCAGAAACACCAGCCACAAACGCGGACACAATACTATTATCACTGGACTGTTGCTTTAAGATCCAGCTGTGGAAATAACATCCAGGTCAACAAACGGGGGGGGGGGGGGGGCAAAGAGCCGATGACCTTCAGGAACCCCTGGAGTTCAGTTTGAAAATAAAAGAACTTGGTTAGAGGAAGCACAACTTTATACAAAAAACACGCACAGAACCAGCATCAAAAGGAGTTTCTAAAAAAAAAGGAACCCAGTCACTGATTATAATTTTTTTTAAAAAATGAAATCAAAACAGCAGAGAAAAACGATACAATGCAGCGATTAACATTAATAACAACCCAAGTTGGTGAAACCTGGCACTTTGCAGCAGTGCTGTTTAAAGTGGAGAATTGGGGGGGGGGGGGGGGAAATAGTAAAGCGGGTTCCTTTCGGTGGTGGTGTCGGAATATTCCACAGCATTCACAAAACTGCGGAAGAAACGGACCGCGAGGTGAAATGTGGTGTATGTGGGTGAGAGAGACTTGGTGGTGAATGGCCAAGGCACAGTTGCGGGAGACTCGGCCTATACCGGACACTTGTCTCACAAGGCACACCAGTAAAAAAAAAAAATCCCACTGCACACAGGTCGGAGCTGGAACTACCAGTGCTGGGAGGGAAAGGAAGGAGGTGCCGCGTAAGGGAGGGGGGAGTCAGATTAATTAAAACAGTGGGGGGAAAAAAAACCCTCTTCCCCCCTTGGAAAGACAAGTGGGAGCCCTCACTGACTTATGTCTGGCAGGCTGACCCAGCGAGTCACGTGTCGCCGCAGGATACAAAATGTATCTTTTTTTAAAAATGAAACATTGTGACAAGTTGCTTGTTTTTGTTTCTTTTTGTTGTTACCTTTAAATTTAGACGACTCACCACAGAGCGCTGTTCTTCTTCCAAAACAAAACACACAAGAGTTCCTCCAAAAATAAAAATATATATATCTTTAAAAACTTCCCACCGTCCTATAGTTTCTCCTTTACACCAATCCGGATTTAGCCTTTTGTTTTTTTTGTTGGATTTTTTTTTGTTGTTGTTGAAATGTACTGTTTTCTGATACAGAAAAAAAAATAAATGGGGTGTCTTTTTGTCCTGATTGCAGAGTAGGCACTGAAGGAGGTTTGGCAGATTTTTTTTTTTTTTTGCTGGCTCTGCTCAGACTAGCCTTTGTTCTCTAATCCCAGTAAAGCAGAAACTCATTCGCCCCTGCTAATCCCAGCTCCAATCCTACACCCTCCTTCATTGGCTGTCATTTACATACGGATTAAGGCACACACACACACATCCCATTCTTCAACCAAATTACAGCACCTTGAAATTGACAAGATTGGGGAAGGGGGGAGTGAAATTGACAGGGGGAGTGAAATTGACAAGACGGGGTGAAATTGACAATTTCCTTACATTTTAAAACCCCCTCCAAAAAAAAACACATCGGGGAGGTTACATATATTATCGAACGGACTACTTAGGGCACCATTCTGGCGATTTTTCTTTCTTAATCCATTTTATAAAGACTGATGTTAAACTGTGTTCGAGAGAGAGAAAATTGGTTTGCCAAAGTGAAAAGCGGCACTGAATAGCCACGTTGGTTAATCTGCAGGATTTAAAGATTCTGCGGGGTTTTTGAATATACCCTTTCCTTCCAGGGTGTAGATTAGAGAGAGAGAGCATGTGATCCTCCCACGGGTCTGATAGAAAGAGACAGACAGACAGACGTACTAAATGGCCGCCTGCACTTTACGCTGCGTCTCGAGCTGATCATTCAGCCCAGGCTATAGAGAGACACACACATACATACCTGCTACAGAGCATAATGTGCACACTCAGCGGTAATCCCGAATCCCCCAGCAGCTCAAATATTCCTTTGCAAACATTAAATATGTCATGTGTTTTGTTAAGATTCCAGGAGTTCAGTTTACAGAGTAGAGGTTTCGCAGTACAGCGGGCAGCTAATAAATTAAATGGAACTCATCACTCACTCTCTCTCCTTCACTTTGGTAGCTTTTCTGTTAACTCTCTGAATACTGCCATGCTTCGCCAGTACACTGCCACAGTGCGTTCAGATATGTTTTGACCCAGTGATGGAAATGATACCAATGAGGAATTCCCTTCTCAAGGGTTGGGAGTGCACCTCATGGGGCCCCTCGAGTTTGCTCCGCCATTCAATAATCGTGACTCAATTTCAACATCAACTCAATTTCCCTGCTGTGATGCACTATCGATTACCACAAAGACCACAAATCACCCCAGTCCAACGCCGGCATCTCCACATCACAAAGACGAGAGTAGTGAATAATCGAGGCTTTATTGAGCAAAGATGTGGTGCCTCCTGTAGCTGGAACCAGAATGGCTGCAGCACCTGGCGAGCACACACATTTATACGCCGCCTACTGGGCGGAGCCAGCAGGCAGGGATTTACCCATATACCTCTACTATACGGGCAGTGCCGTAAGACATGTAATATACTACTAGTGGTGAATACCACATTCACCCCCTGTTATAAAAGAGTCCGGCGGGGGTGGTGGAAACATTACAAGTTAAGTCTGTCGCGGGGCCTTGACCCTCCGCTGTGATCGCCTCAGTCCTGGTGGTGATGTGGGCGCCGACTTGGTCACCTGCGACTCCGGGAGCGTGTTGTCCTCGTCTTCGTCACCCCTGAGTGGAACCAGTGGGAGGACGGATCCTACTGGGGGTGAGGTTCGCTGGAGGGAGGGTGAGTGGCGCAGGGGTGAATGAGGCAACTGGGGGGGGGGGGGGGGCGGTTTCAGGTCGGGAGTCGTGGGTGGGGATCCAGGGCTGCCAGGTCCCGGAGGGAGACTGTGTCCTAGCACCCGTCGGGGTGTGCCACGTGGGCGTACTGCGGGTTCGCATGTAGGAGGTGGACTTTATCGACCAAGGGGTCCCACATATGGCTCCGCGCATGCTTCTGAAGGAGGACGGGTCCAGGAACTGTCAGCCATGTTGGGAGCGAGACCCCAGAGGTGGACATCCTGGGGAAGGCAAACACCCGTTCGTGAGGGGTCTCATTAGTCGCGGTGCAGAGGAGCGAACGGATGGAGTGCAGAGCGTCGGGGAGGACCTCCTGCCAGCGGGAGACCGGGAGATTTTTAGACCGCAGGGCCAGTAGGACGGCCTTCCAGAGAGTCCTGTTCTCCCTCTCCACCTGCCCGTTTCCTCGGGGGTTGCAGCTGGTCGTCCTGCTCGAGGCAATGCCCTTGCTGAGCAAGAACTGACGCAGTTCATCGCTCATAAAAGAGGATCCCCGATCACTGTGAATGTAGGTGGGGAAACCGAACAGCGTGAAGATGCTGTGGAGGGCTTTAATTACCGTGGCAGAAGTCATATCGGGGCATGGGATGGCGAAAGGGAACCGGGAATACTCATCAATCAGAAAGTACGTGTTGCGGTCGGTGGAGTGAAGTCCATGCTGAGGCGCTCAAAGGGGCAGGAGGCCTTCACCAGGTGCGCTCTATCTGGCCGGTAGAAGTGCAGCTTGCACTCTGCGCAGACCTGGCAGTCTCTGGTGACGGTCCTGACCTCCTCAATGGAGTAGGGCAGGTTGCGGGCCCTGATGAAATGGAAGAACCGGGTGACCCCCGGGTGGCAGACGTCATAGTGGAGAGCCCGGAGACGGTCCACTTGTGCGCTGGCACATGTACCGTGGGATAGGGCGTCAGGGGGCTCGTTGAGCTTCCCCGGGCGATACAAGATCTCATAGTTATAGGTGGAGAGCTCGATCCTCCACCTCAAGGTCTTGTCATTTTTGATCTTGCCCCACTGTGTATTATTAAATATAAAGGCAACCGACCGTTGGTCAGTGAGGAGAGTGAATCTCCTGCCGGCCAGGTAATGCCTCCAATGCCGCACAGCTTCCACAATGGCTTGGGCCTCCTTTTCGACAGAGAAGTGCTGAATTTCAGGGGCATGGAGGGTGCGGGAAAAGAAAGCCACGGGCCTGCCCGCCTGGTTGAGGGTGGTGGCCAGAGCCACGTCCGATGCATCGCTGTCGACCTGAAAGGGGAGGGACTCGTCGACCGCGTGCATCGTGGCCTTGGCGATGTCTGCCTTGATGCGGTTGAAGGCCTGGCGGGCCTCAGCCGTCAGGGGAAAAAACTGTGGACTGAATGAGTGGGCGGGCCTTGTCCACATAATTAGGGACCCACTGGGCATAGTAGGAGAAAACCCCAGGCATCGTGTCAGGGCCTTGGGGCAGTGGGGGAGGGAGAGTTCCATGAGGGGGCGCATGCGGTCGGGGTCGGGCCCTAGGATTCCATTTTCCATGAGATAGCCAAGGATGGCTAAGCGGTTGGTGCGGAACACGCATTTCTCCTTATTGTATGTGAGGTTAAGGAGTTTGGCGGGTTGGAGGAAGTTTTGGAGGTTTGCGTCATGGTCCTGCTGATCGTGGCTGCAGCTGGTGATGTTATCTGGGTGCGGGAAGGTGGCCCGCAGTCCATACCAGTCAACCATTCAGTCCATCTCTCGTTGGAAGACCGAGACCCCATTAGTGACGCTGAAGGGAACCCTAAGGAAGTGATAGAGGCGGCCATCTGCTTCGGACGCAGTGTATTGGCGATCCTCCTTGCGAATGGGGAGCTGGTGGTAGGCGGACTTCAGGTCCACTGTGGAAAAGACTCGATACTGCGCAATCTGATTGACCATGTCAGATATGCGTGGGAGGGGGTACGCGTTGAGCTGCGTGTACCGATTGATGGTCTGACTGTAGTCAATGACCATCCTGTGCTTCTCCCCAGTCTTCACTACCACCGCTTGAGCTCTCCAGGGGCTGTTGCTGGCCTCGATGACCCCCTCCCGCAGAAGCCGTTGGACCTCCAACCTAATGAAGGTCCTGTCCTGGGCACTGTACCGTCTGCTCCTAGTGGTTACGGGTTTGCAATCCGGTGAGTTCGCAAACAGGGAAGGTGCATCGACCTTAAGGGTCATGAGGCTGCATACGGTGAGGGGGGGTAGGGGTCCGCCGAATTTTAAGGTTAGGCTTTGGAAATGGCACTGAAAGTCCAGGCCGAGTAACAGGGCAGCGCAGAGATGGGGGAGGATGTAGAGCTGGAAGTTGCTGAACTCTACGCCTTGGACAGTGAGGGTCGTGATGCAGTACCCCCGGATTTCCACAGAATGGGATGCGGAGCCCACCGGCTTTCTGGGTGACGGGGTGTACCGGGAGGGAGCAGCGCCTTACCGTAATGGGGTGGACGAAGCTCTCTGTGCTGCCGGAGTCAAAAAGGCAGGTCGTCTTGTGCCCATCAATCTTCACCGTCGTCATCGTGGTCGCGAGGTTGCGGGGCAAGGACTGATCCAGGGTGATAGAGGTGAGCTGCGGCAGATGCTGGGAGGTCCCGGGCTGGTCAGCGGTGGTGGAGGTAGCGGCAGGCGATGAACGGCCAGATGAGCAGGGGTCCTGAGGTGCCGTCCAAAATGGCGCCGAAGATGGCGGCGCCCACAGGGCGCACATGGTGGGCGGCATCAAAGATGGCAGGTCCCACGGGCCACACGTGGCTTGCGGTGAAGAAGATGGGGGCACCCACGGGCCGCACGTGGCATGCGAAGGGGAAAATGGCAGCACCCCTGGGTCGCACGTGGAGGGTGTAGGAAGGCCGGGCCTGGAAACAGCGGCGACCGACCAGGCCTGGCAAATAGAAATAAAGTGTCCCTTCTTCCCACAGCCGTTGCAGGTCGCGCTCCGTGCCGGGCAGCGCTGCCTGGGGTGTTTGTTTTGCCTGTAAAAATAGCACTTGGGGCCCCCCCAGAGTTGGCTGGCTGATGCGCGGCGCATGCTTGCGGTGAGCTGGAGTCGGCAGCTGGTGGGTCCCACGAGGGTGCCGCGTGGTCGGGGAGTAGGACTGAACGTTACAGAAGGCCACTTCTAACGAATTAGCCAGCTGCCTAGTTCCCACAAGATCAAGCATACCTCCTTCCAGTAGCCGCTGGCGGACGTACGTAGACTTCATGCCCGTAATGTAAGCGTCTCGAATTAAAGTTCGGTGTGCTGGACTGCCGAAACTGCCTGGCAGGCACAGTTCCTACCTAGGATGTGCAGGGTGAAGCACAATCAATGACCACTAAAGCGAGGTTGTAGTACAACTGCAGGCTTTTATAAGCTAGATGATTCCCCCAGCAGCTCAGGTACAGAATGCGGGCTGCTGGGACGGCATGGGTTCTTATACCCCGCCTACCAGGGCGGAGCTATTATACTCTCTAGCCAATAGCAAGCATATAGGTTCTACCAATGGTACTTCAGCCTCTCAGGGACCGTAATATCTATAATACCACATTCACACCCTGTTAAAAAAAAGTCCGGCAGGGGTGGTGGCCAGCAACTACAAAACATAACAACATGGTATAATTAGTTATGGAGGTACCGTAATACCTCCGTACAGTGTTTCGTAACTATTTACAAGTCTGGTAGCTATGTACATTTGATGGTTTATATTTACAGATTACGGTTAAAATGAAGCAATCAGTCGATCGGGGGCCCCGGTCGTCCTCTGTGATCGTCGGAGCATCGGTGGTAACTCCGGTGGAGGCGCGGGCGTCTGTGACTCCGGGAGCGTGGCTTTGATCTCCATGGCAGCTTCGGCACCCCTAGACGGCACTGGTGGGGAAAACGGCTGACCTGGGGAGGGAGCGCCTGCGGGGGGGTGTTGGTGTGTCTTTCTCTAACAGGCGTTGGCGGATTTTAGACGAAAGCATACCTGCCACGAAAGCGTCCCGGACTAAGAGTTCCGTGTGATCGCTTGCCGAAACTTGCGGGCAGCCGCAGCTTCTGCCCAGCACCAGGAGTGCGCGGTGGAATTCCTCCAACGATTCCCCAGGGGTTTGCCGTCTTGCTGCAAGCAGATGCCGGGCGTAGACCTGGTTTCCCGGGCGAATATAGTGTCCTTTTAGCATCTCAATTGCTGCATCGAAGTCTTCCGCTTCCTCGATGAGGGTGTAGATCTCCGGGCTCACCCTTGAGCGCAGGATGTGCAGTTTCTGCTCTCCCCAGGGTGTTTTCTGCCATCTCGAGATACACTTTAAAACACGCCAGCCAGTGCTTAAAGATCGCCGCTGAGTTCGCCGCGTGGGGGCTAAGTTGCAGACACTCCGGCTTGATTCGGAGCTCCATCCTTTCTTCTTAAAATCTAGCTTATTAAATTGATGCACGATCAATGACCACTAAAGCGAGGTTGTAGTCCAACTGAAGGCTTTAATAAGCTAGATGTTTCCCCCAGCAGCTCAGGTACAGAATGAGGGCTGCTGGGACGGCACGGGTATTTATACCCCGCCTACCAGGGCGGAGCTATTATACTCTCTAGCCAATATCAAGCAAAAAGGTTCTACCAATAGTACTTCAGCCTCTCAGGTACCGTAATACCTATAATACCACACACGGCACGCCAGAAATCGTCCAGAGACTCCCCGGGGAGTTGCTGTCTCATGGCCATGAGGTGCCTGGCGTATACTTGATTGACTGGTCGAACGTAATGTTCTTTCAGGAGCTCCATCACTTCGCAGTAGGTGGGCGCATCCCGGATGAGAGGAAAAATGTCAGGGCTCACCCGTGAATAGAGGATTTGGAGCTTCTGCGAGTCCGAGGGTTCCTCAGCGGCTGTTTGGAGGTAGCTTTCGAAGCAGGCTAGCCAGTGGTCAAAGGCGGATGTAGCGTTGGCTGCTTGAGGGCTCAGCTGCAGGCGATCAGGCTTGATGCGGAGATCCATCGTTTTACAAACCGTGCTCAATAAATTGATGCACTATCAATTACCACAAAGACGAGAGTAGTGGAATCATCGAGGCTTTATTGAGCAAAGATGTGGTGCCTCCTGTAGCTGGAACCAGAATGGCTGCAGCACCGGCGAGCACACACATTTATACACCGCCTACTGGGCGGAGCCAGCAGGCAGGGATTTACCCATGGACCTCTATTATACGGGCAGTGCCGTAAGACATGTAATATACTACTAGTGGTGCCTACCACATGCTGTTCCCATACTCCTGATCGGCAAGAGCGCCCCCAAAATCGATCAATCTCCGTGTTAATTTTAGGGCATCTGTGGCCCACACAACCCTCTGGGGGTGGAGAATCCCCAAGACTCGTTCAACCCTGTGACAGAAAACATTTCTACCATCTCAGCATTGAATGGCCAATCCTGGAGACCATACGACCCCGATTTCTGGACTCACCAACTATAAGGGAGACAACCTCCCAGTATCTATCCTGTCAACCCCTCTTAAGAATCTTGTACATTTCAGGGCGGCATGGTGGCACAGTGGTTAGCACTGCTGCCTCACGGCGCTGAGGACCCGGGTTCGATCCTGGCACCGGGTTACTGTCCGTGTGGAGTTTGCACATTCTCCCCATGTCTGCACAACCTAAAGATGTGCAGGGTAGGTGGATTGGCCACGCTAAATTGGCCCTTAAATGAATCTTGGACATTTCAATGAGATCACTTCTTGTTCTTTCACAGGACAGAAAATACTGGTCCATTTTGGAGCAACAAGTCCAGAGAACCCTGGATGTCTAAGATTATCCAGGTCTGGAGAGGAAGGAAAAGAAAGGCTTTTCACAGGTACAAAGGGAGCAAATCTACAGTGGCCCTCGTGGAATATAGGAAGTGCAGAGGAAAGTCCAAAAAGCAATTAGGAGTACACTGGTGGGTAGGATCAGAGAAAATCCCATTATATTCCATCAATATATCAAGGGCAAGAGGATAACCAGGGACCAAGGGGGTAATCTGTGTATCGAGCCGGATGAAATTGGTAGGGTGTTAAACGAGTACTTCACTTTGGAGATGGCGGATGTAGGTGCAGAATTCAGACAGAGAGGTTCTTGAGCATCGGGAGTGAGGTGCTATTGGAGGTTTTGGCGGGCTCAAAATTAGACAGATCCCCAGGTCCGGATGAATTGTATTCCAGGCTGTTGGGGATGCAAGGGAAGAAATTACAGGGGCTCTGACCCAAACTTTTAATTCTGCTCTGGCCACAGGGGAGAGGACTGGAGGACAGTTAATGTGGTCCCTCTTTTCAAGAAGGGTGGTAGAGATAAACCAGGGAATTACAGCCCAGTGAGTCTCACATCAGTGATAGGGCAACTATTGGAGAAAATTAATGTTCACTTGGAAAGGCAAGGTTTGATCAAGGATAATCAGCCTGACTTTGTCAGAGGGAGGTCATGCCTAACAGGCTTGATTGAATTTTTTGTGGAGCTGACCAGGTGTGTAGATGAGGGTAGTGCAGTTGATGTCGTTTATATGGAATTCAGCAAAGCCTTTGACAAGGTCCCACATGGGAGACTAATAAAGAAGGTAAAAGCACATGGGATCCAGGGTAACTTGGCAAGTTGGATCAAAATTAGCTTAGTGATAGGAAAATTCCTAAAGTGGGTCCGGCAAACGAGACAGAGCACGTGGGAAGGGAATAACATAAGGGTGTATCAGGGCATTGGAGCGGACCTGGCCAAAAACAGGGCTGAGTTCAACAAGGCAAAATCAGCACTACACAAAAACAAGGTGAAATTTGGGATGTTATTCCCGGCCAAACTCTGGGTAACATTTCAGGGGAAAGAGCTGTATTTTAACACCCTAGCGGCGGCTGATGAGTTTGATAGAGCGAACAAGCTGGGGGAGGAGCAGCCGTGGGTCGCACCTGGCAGCCGAAATTAAAGATGGCGGCAAAGATGGCGGCACCCACGGGTCGCACATGGCGGGTGGTACGGCAGCTGGGGCGGCCCCAACAGGCAGCAGGCAGCGATGCTGGGCCTAGAAGATTTAGGGGGGGATCGGGCCTGGCAGGCTTTTGCGAAGTGGCCCTTCTTCCCACAGCCGTTACAAGTTGCGTTCCGTGCCGGGCAGCGTTGTCTGGGATGAGTACCCTGGCCCCAGAAGTAGCACCTCGGGTCTCAGGCATTGGCGGGCCGCTGCGCGGCGCAGGCTTGTGTCGCACCGAGGTCGGTTGATGGCTGCGCCCACGAGGGTGGCGCGCGGTTGGAGGTGTAGGACCCCATGTCCTGGGAGGCCACTTCCAGCGAGTTGGAGAGTTGTACTGTCTCTGGGAGGCCGAGTGTGCCCCCTTCTAGTAACCGCTGGCGGATATAGTTAGAGTTCATGCCCATGACATAAGCGTCCCTGATCAGCAGCTCCACATGCTGGGTAGCCGATATCACCGGCAGTCACTGTTCCGGCAGAGGATGCGCAAGGCACGCAGGAATTCTGCGAGTGATTCCCCCGGGCGAGGAGGTGCCTGGTTAACGGATTTCACAAATTGTACTTTTAGCAGCGTTATTGCCTCTGCGTATGAGGGGGTGTCCCTGATGAGGAGAAAGACTCTTGGGCTCATCTGTGCGAGGAGGACCTGCTTCTTCTGGGGGTCTGTGAAGTCTTCATTGAAGGATGCAAGGTACGCTTCGAAGCAGCTTAGCCAGTGTTCAAAAGTTTCTGTAGCGTCGGCTGCCTGTGGGTCCAGCTCCAAGCGATCAGGCTTGAGTGAAGAGTTCATCTTGAGTGAAGATTCCATCTTTAGAAGTTTAGTATATTAAATTGATACACCATGAATAACACATGACGAGCGATGAACGTAACTGAGGCTTTAATACTCTAAACAGCAAGCCTCCTGCCTCTGGACCTGAACTGGGTCGGAGGCGGAGACTTGCCACCTTTGTACAGACGCCCGAGGGGGGGAGCCACAGAGCCAGCCTGGACAAGTCCAGGCATGCACAATACAATACAATACATATAATGCAATAACGTGGTTTACCAGAGGTACTGGACCGATTTGAGCTAGGAGCAAGGTTTACCGCCTGGGTGAAGCTCCTGTACATCGCTCCCAAAGAGAATGTCCGAACTAACACCACCAGCTCTGAAGACTTCCAGCTACAGAGAGGAACAAAACAGGGCTGCCCCTTGTCCCCACTCTTCTTCACGCTAGCGATCGAACCCCTGGTGATAGCCCTGAGGGACGCAAATAGCTGGAAGGGAATCCGGAGAGGAGACAGAGAGCACAGAGTCTCACTCTATGCAGATGACATCTATGTCTCGAAGCCACAGGAGGGACTGGAGGCAATACTGCAAATCCTGAAAGAGTTTTGAACCTTTTCGGGCTACAAACGTAACCTGGGCAAAAGTGAGGCATTCACAGTGAACCCAAAAGGGGGAGGGTGAGAGCTGGAGGGGCTCCCATTTAAAATGGCCCAGAACAGATTCCGTTACCTGGGGATCCAAATAGCCAGAGACTGGGCACAGATCCACAAGTGGAACCTGACCAGCCTGGTGGAGGAAGTAAGAAAAGATCTTCAACAGTGGGGTTCACTCCCACTCTCCCTGGCGGGATGAGTGCAGACGATCAAGATGAACGTACTGCCAGGGTTCCTCTTCCTGTTTAGATCCATCCCGATCTTCATCCCCAAGGCCTTATTCCAAAACGTAGACAGTCGAATCATGGCATTTGTGTGGGGAGGGGGGGGGTAAGAACACGAGAATTCCCAAACCGACACTGCAAGGAGGAAAAGTCAGAGGGGGCTTGGCTGTACCGAACCTACAATACTACCACTGGTCGGCAACGGCAGAAAAAGTGAGGGGATGGGTACAAGAACCCAACACAGATTGGGTACAAATGGAGGAAGCATCCTGTAAAGGAACAACCCTCCGGGCCCTGGCAACAGCAGCACTCCCATCCTCCTCAACAAGATACACAACGAGCCCAGTGGTAGCGGCCAAGCTGAGAATGTAGACTCAGTTGAGACAGCACTTCGGGATAACTAAAATGTCCCCCATGGCCCCCATCTGCGGCAATCACAGATTCCCCCCAGCCATGCTGGATGCCACCTTCAAAGATGGAGGTGGGATGGGGGCACACTGACGGTCGGGGACTTCTACCTAGGGCACAGACTGGTGACACTGGACGAACTGACGAGGAAGTGGAAACCAGCAAAAGGACAGGAATTGAGACACCTGCAAATAAAACACTTCCTCCGCAAAGAGACAGTAGGCTACCCCGGGGCCCCAGAAAGCACACTACTAGAGGACCTGATAGGCACAAGCAGCGAGAAGGGGGGGGAGCTATGTGGGAAAATATACGGACAGCTACTGGAGAGAGCTCGAACACCACTGGACGAGACTAGACAAAAATGGGAGGACGAAATGGGGACAGAGGTAGGGTGGAGACTCTGGAGCGAAGCACTGAGCAGGGTGAACTCCACCTCCTCCTGCGCAAGGCTAAGCCTAATGCAGCTCAAAGTGGTGCACAGAGCGCACCTGGCCAGAACCTGAATGAGCAGGTTCTTCCCGGAGGTGGAGGACAAATGTGAACAGTGCCAGAGGGGCCCGGCCAACCACACCCACATGTTTTGGGCTTGCCCCAAGCTTGCTGGGATTTGGACAGCCTTCTCCGAGGCAATGTCCAAGGTTGTGTGGGGTGAGGGTGAAGCCATGCCCAATAGTGGCAATCTTTGGGGTATCGGAGCAGCCAGAGTTACACATGGGGAAGAGGGCGAACGACCTTGCTTTCGCTTCCCTAATCGCACACCGGAGAATCCTGCTCAGCTGGCGATCAGCAGCACTACCCAAAGCTGCAGACTGGCTCGCTGAACTCTCGGAATTTCTCCACCTGGAGAAGATTAAGTACACCATCCGAGGGTCAGAGGAAGGCTTCTAATTAGCGAGGGCAAGAAAAATGTAATGTATACATACAACTGTTTATAAATATGAGAAAAGCCAATAAAAAAGCTTTTTTTAAAAAGCGTAGTGATAGGAGACAGAGAGTGGTGGTAGAAGGCTGCTTGTGTGACTGGAGACCGCTCTCCAGTGGTGTACACTGGGATCAGTGTTGGGTCCCTGATTGTTTGTGATGTATATAAACAATATAGAAGAAATTGTGGAGAGGATGATAAGTAAGTTTATAGATGTCACGAAGATTTACTGGGTGGGTGAGTGAAGATGAAGGTCTTAGGTTACAGGAGGATATAGGTGGATTGGTCAGATCAGTGGCAGATGGAATTTAACACTGAAAAGTGTGAGGTGACTGATGTACTTTGGAAGGAGTATGAATTGCAGGACACCAGGATACTCAGAGGAACAGAGGGTTCTTGGGGTACTTGTCCACAGATCCCTGAAGGCAGCAGGACAGGTGAATAGGGTAGTTAAGAAGGCATACAGGACAAATGCCTTTATCAGTTGTGGCACAGATTATAAGAACAGGTAGGTTATGCTAGAGCTGTACAGGACCTGGGTTAGGCCACAGCTGGAGTGCTGTGTTCAGTCTGGCCACTGCACTATTCTTTCTTCTATTCTTGGGACGTGGGCATCGCAGGCCAGGCCAGCATTTGTTGCCCATCCCTAATTGCCTCCAACTGAGTGGCATTTTAAGAATCAACTACATTGCTTTGGATCTGCAGTCACATGTAGGCCAGACCAGGTAAGGGTGGCAGATTTCCTTCTCTAAAGGACATTAGTGAACCAGATGGGTTTTTACGACAATCGTTTCATGGTCAATTTTAATTCCATATTTTTTGTTGAATTCAAATTTCACCATCTGCCATGGTGGGACTCGAACCCATGTCTCCAGGGCATTACTCTGTGTGTCTGGATTACTAGTCCAATGACAATGCCACTACGCCACCGCCTCCCCCAATTATAGGAAGGATGTGATTGCACTTGAGGGGTGCAGAGGAGATTCACCAGGGTGTTGCCTGTGCTGCATCATTTTAGCTATGAAGAGAGGCTGGATGAGCTTGGGTTGTTTAATTTGGAGCAGAGAAGGCTGAGGGGACCTGATTGAGGTGTATAAGATTATGAGGGGCATGGACAGGGTAGACAGAAAGCAGCTGTTCCCCTTAGTTGAAGGATTAATAACAAATTTAAAGTGAAAGGCAGGAGGTTTAGAGGGGATTTGAGGAAAGATGTTTTCAGCGCCAGAGTGTGGTGTGAGTCTGAAATGCACTGTCTGGGAGGGTAGCTGTGGCAGGAAACCTCACAATCTTTAAAAAGTACTTGGATGAGCACTTGAACTGTCGTAACATCCAAAGCCATGAGCAAAGTGATGGGGAGTGGGATTAGTGTAGATTCGAGTATTATTTTTGTTGTTGGTGCAGCCTTGATGGGCCTCTTCTGTACTGTATGATTCTCTGAATAGGAGTAAGCCCATGGATTGGGAGAGTTTCAGAAACCAGTAAAATAGAATGAGAGTCTTCTTCGGGGAACACTCGCTAACAAGTATGATTGTCCACCTAAGAAACTCCATGTCACTGGTCATGGTTTTTGTGGGTCCACGCTTGGCTGATTAGTCTGATCCTAGAGCCACACCTCCAATCATACACTTGGCCGGTGTTTCCGGAAGGTGGGATTGGTCCTTGGACTCAAGATTGCTGGTATTCCTTTCTCAGGCTCCTTTTCTGGACCTCCTCTTGTTATCTGGTGTCATCAATGAATTGTGTCCCTTCAATCAGGAGGTTCCTCCAAGTAGGTCTCTTCTGAGAAGGGTCTCCCAGGCACTGACATCGATGTTGCATTCAGGGTGACTTTGAAGCGCTTCCTTTGCCTCTCTCTTGTTCGGGAGCTTCTTTGAGCCGGGTGAAGAAGATTTGCTTTGGTAGTGGGACTCTGACATCCTATGCAAATGGCCGACCCAGCGGGGTTGGTTTCGAACAATGATGGCCTCGACGCTGGTGCTCTTGGCTCCTTCAAGGACGGTGATGTTAATACGGTTGTCCTCCCAGCTGATACAGAGATCCTGCCTCAGACAGCATTGATGGAACCACTTCAGGGCCTTGAGGTGGCGGCTGCACATTGCCCAAGTTTCTGAGCCATATAGAAGAGTTGGGAGGACGACTGCCTTGTACACAAAGATCTTGGTGGTCAGCATGGATGTTGCAGCCATCAAAGAGTCTTGATCTTAGGCATCCGCGGAGGTGCTTGTGGATTGGATATGTTGTTGGATCTCTGCATCGGTGTGAGCCTTTGGTGAGGTTCCCCAGGTAGGCGAAATGTTCCACATTTGGGAGACCTTCTCCATGGATCTTGATGGAAAGAGAGAGACAGATCAGTTCTTGTCTTGGGGCAGTTTGGTAAAGGACGAGTCTTCCTGAGGCTGAGGTTAAGGCTGAGACCGGTATGCTTCTGTGAAGGTGTTAAGCATGGCTTGGAGATTCTCTTCTGAGAGAGTGGAGGTGGCAATGTCATCTGGATACTGAAGTTCCACAAGCGATGTCAGTGTCGCTTTCTTCTTGGAAGAGGTTCAAAAACTTTCTGTCCATCCAGTAGGCGATGTCCATTTTACTGGGAAGCTTGTTCTTGACAAACTGAAGGATAGTGGCGATGAAAATGGAGAAAAGGATGGGGGTGATGACACATCCCTGCCTGACCCCGGTCTTGACCTGAAAGGTTTCTGTCTTGTTTCCAGCGGTGAGGACTGTTGCCGACATCTTGTCGTGGAGGAGTTGGAAGATGTTGATGAATTTCTCTGGACAGCCAGCCTTTGACAGGGTCTTCCCTCGCATTTCAAAATTGACGGAGTCCAAAGCCTTGGTCAGATTGATGAAGGCCATGTAAAGTGGTTGATGTTGCTCCTGGCATTTCTCTTGAAGTTGTCGAGCAGTGATAATCATGTCTGCTGTTCCAAGGTTTGGTTGGAAGCCATGTTGGCTTTCTGGAAGGATTTTTACAGAGACTGGGAGAAGGTGGCTCGTGAGGGTTCAGGTGATGATCTTCCCAGTGATGGAGAGTAGGGAGATCCCTCAGTAGTTCCCACTGTCCGCTTTGTCTCCTTTCTTGAAGATCGTGGCGATGAGGGCATCCTTGAGGTTGGCAGGATTTTCTTCTCTGTCCCACATTTTCAGGAACAGCCGATGGAGATGACGGGTGATTTTTTCTCCTCCCAAGTTTGAAAATCTTCATTGGAATCCCGTCCACTCCTGCGGTTTTCCAATCCCCCGTTTTTAATGGCGGCTTCAACTTCATCCACGCTTGGTGGGAGTGCAAGACCATCTTTGATGGGGAGTTGGGGGATTTCTTTGAACACATCCTCATCTATGGTTGTCTCACAGTTTAGGAGTTCTGTGAAGTGTTCTCTCCATCGAAGGATGAAGCTTACTCTGTTTCTCAAAAGGATTCCGTCCTTACTCTGCACTGGTTTGAGGCCTAAGGTGCTGGGTCATTATATTGCCTTGGCGGCACGGAAGAAGTCCCGGGTGTCATGCTTGTCAGTGAGGAGTTGCAGCTCCTTAGCTTTCTCAGTCCGCCATTGGTTTTTGAATTCTCTGGTTCTTATTTATATCTCCGCCTTTGCTGAATGATGAGCACTCCTCATTGCCATGCTGGCTCTGACATTTTGCCAGGTGTGGAGAGCAATCCTCTTGTCAATGAGGTCTTGGATAATGTAGTTGTTCTCAAACCAGTCTTGGCATTCCCTTGTATAGTAGCCGGTGGTTTCTTCACAGTTTGAGATGATGGCTGTCTTCAGCTCTTTCCAGTTTTCCTCCATGCCATTAGAATGGACAGTTTGGAGATTTTGGTGAAGATATTGTTGGAAGTTCACTAGCATGCTTGGCTCTTGAAGCTGTTTAAAGTTGATCTTTTTTCAGAGCAGTTTCTTCATCTTCCGCTGCTTCTGGTGGAGTTTGATGGACATAGGGGAGTGAATGAGCCGGTGGTCTATCCTGCAGTTGTCTGCACTGGTCATCACTTTGATAATGGGGGCATCCTTTTGGTCTTTAAATCGGAAGATGACAAAGTCAATCATGTGCCAGTGCTTTGATCATGGATCTCTCCAGGAATTCTTGAACTTATCTTTTGGCGGAACAGTGTGTTCGTGATGACACCGTTGAAGTTGCAATTTCCAACTTCTTCCTTTCCATTGGTTCCTTTCCACAATTGGGAGTCCTTTCCAACCCTGGTGTTTAAGTTCCCAAGGAGGAGGATCTTATCTTCCTTAGGAATATTGGAGAGTATGGTGTCCAGGGTGGAGTGGAAGCCTTCTTTGGGCTCGTCATTGGCATCAAGGTTTGGGGCGTAGGCACTGACAACCTGGGCGTCATTCTCCGACCCCCCCAGCGGGTCGGAGAATGGCCGTTGGCCGCCGTGAATCCCGCCCCCGCCGGTTGCCGAAGTCTCCGAAGGGAGAAAAGTCGGCGGGGCGTTAACGGCGCCGCTGACGTCGGAGAATGGCACGGGTCTGCGCAAGGCAGCCGATTTTGGGCCTGCCGATATTCTCCCTTCCGGATGGGCCGAAGGCCCGTCGACGTGATGACCGTTCACGTCGACGTAAATCAAACCTCCTTTTCATCGGCGAGAACCAGTGCTCCAGGTTCACGCCGACCAGCGTGGAGGTGAGTGACGGCCTGGGGGGTTGGCCGCTGGGCAGGCGATGGTGTGGCCGCAGTCTGAATGTGTGGGGGAGGTGTGTCTCGGGTTGTGTGTGTGTGTGTGTGTGTGTACGGGGGAGGGGGGGTGGTTAGAGTGGGCTGGGCTCCGGGGGAGTGCCGGGAGGGGGGTCCGTGCCGGGGAGGAGGATGGGGGGTCCGTGCCGGGGAGGAGGTTGGGGTCCGTGCCGGGGAGGGGGGTGGGGGGGGTCCGTGCCGGGGAGGAGGATGGGGGGGTCCGTGCCGGGGAGGAGGTTGGGGTCCGTGCCGGGGAGGGGGATGGGGGGGGCCCGTGCCGGGGAGGAGGATGGGGGGTCCGTGCCGGGGAGGAGGTTGGGGTCCGTGCCGGGGAGGGGGGTGGGGGGGGTCCGTGCCGGGGAGGAGGATGGGGGGGTCCGTGCCGGGGAGGAGGTTGGGGTCCGTGCCGGGGAGGGGGATGGGGGGGGCCCGTGCCGGGGAGAAGGTTGGGGTCCGTGCCGGGGAGGAGGATGGGGGGGTCCGTGCCGGGAAGGGGGATGGGGGGTCCGTGCCGGGGAGGGGGATGGGGGGTCCGTGCCGGGGAGGGGGGGGGGGCCGTGCCGGGGAGGAGGTTGGGGTCCGTGCCGGGGAGGAGGTTGGGGTCCGTGCCGGGGAGGAGGATGGGGGGGTCCGTGCCGGGGAGGGGGATGGGGGGGTCCGTGCCGGGGAGGAGGTTGGGGTCCGTGCCGGGGAGGAGGTTGGGGTCCGTGCCGGGGAGGGGGATGGGGGGGTCCGTGCCAGGGAGGAGGTTGGGGTCCGTGCCGGGGAGGAGGATGGGGGTCCGTGCCGTGGAGGAGGATGGGGGGGGGGGGGGGTTCGTGCCGGGGAGGGGGATGGGGGGGGTCCATGCCGGGGAGGAGGTTGGGGTCCGTGCCGGGGAGAAGGATGGGGGGGTCCGTGCCGGGGAGGAGGTTGGGGTCCGTGCCGGGGAGGGGGATGGGGGTGGGGGGTCCGTGCCGGGGAGGAGGTTGGGGTCCGTGCCGGGGTGGAGGATGGGGGGGGGGGGGCCCGTGCCGGGGAGGAGGTTGGGGTCCGTGCCGGGGAGGAGGATGGGGGGGTCCGTGCCGGGGAGGGGAATGGGGGGGGGGTCCGTACCGGGGAGGAGGTTGGGGTCCGTGCCGGGGAGGAGGATGGGGGGGGGGAACCCGTGCCGGGGAGGGGGATGGGGGGGGGCCCATGCCGGGGAGGAGGTTGGGGTCCGTGCCGGGGAGGAGGATGGGGGGGTCCATGTCGGGGAGGGGGATGGGGGGGGGGGGGGCCCGTGCCGGGGAGAAGGTTGTGGTCCGTGCCGGGGAGGAGGATGGGGGGGTCCATGTCGGGGAGGGGGATGGGGGGGGGGGGGGCCCGTGCCGGGGAGAAGGTTGTGGTCCGTGCCGGGGAGGGGGATGGGGGTGGGGGGTCCGTGCCGGGGAGGAGGTTGGGGTCCGTGCCGGGGAGGGGGATGGGGGGGGGGGCCCGTGCCGGGGAGGAGGTTGGGGTCCGTGCCGGGGAGGAGGATGGGGGGGTCCGTGCCGGGGAGGGGAATGGGGGGGGGGTCCGTACCGGGGAGGAGGTTGGGGTCCGTGCCGGGGAGGAGGATGGGGGGGGGGGAACCCGTGCCGGGGAGGGGGATGGGGGGGGGCCCATGCCGGGGAGGAGGTTGGGGTCCGTGCCGGGGAGGAGGATGGGGGGGTCCATGTCGGGGAGGGGGATGGGGGGGGGGGGGCCCGTGCCGGGGAGGAGGATGGGGGGGTCCGTGCCGGGGAGGAGGATGGGGGGGGGGGGGCCCGTGCCGGGGAGGCGGATGGGGGGGTGTCCGTGCCGGGGTGGAGGATAGGGGGTCCGTGCCGGGGAGGGGGATGGGGGGGCAAGTGAGTTGGTCCACCTGGCCAGGTGCCAGCCTCCAACAGTAGGACCCATGCGGTCCATGCCACCTGGCTGGGGGGAAGGAGGGGATATGGGCAATGATGACATATCATCGTTCACCCCCCCCCCCCCCCCCTCCCCACCCCAACCAGGCCATCATGTTTTCCATTCATCCAGCGATGTTGGCCGCCGTGGCGGCAGCCGCTAATGTCCATGTTGCCCTGGATGAGGAGGAGGAGGAGGAGCGTGCCAGAGAGGCGGCGCAGGCTGCCGCAGAGGGGCAGGCGGCAGCCGCCCAGGCTGGAGGGACACCTGACCGACAGGCCGAGGAGGGGGAGGAGGACATCACGGCGCCACGGCAACGGAGGCACCCGAGGGCGCCCCGTGTGTACCGGCCCAGGCAGTCATACCAGGACCTCACGGACCGGGAATGCAGGAGGAGACTCCGGATGAGGCGGGAAACCGTGGCACACATCTGCCACCTGCTGGCACACCTGTCACCGCGTGGCACTGGCGGGGGACACCCTCTCTCCGTGTCCGTCAAGGTTACGGTTGCCCTGAACTTTTATGCAACGGGGTCATTCCAGGCACCGATGGTGGACCTGTCCGGCATATCGCAGACATCGGTGCATCGGTGCATCCGGACAGTGACAGATGCCCTATATGCCATGGCGCACCGCTACATCCGCTTCCCTGTGGACCGGGCCAGCCAAGATGCCCGGGCCGTGGGCTTCTCTGCCGTGGCCGGGTTCCCCATGGTCCAGGGTGCGATTGATGGGATGCACGTCGCCGTGCGGCCACCTGCAGATAACAGGGCCGTGTTCACTAATAGGAAGGGGACCTATTCGATGAACATACAGGTGGTCTGCGACCACCGCATGATGATCCTGCAAGCCTGCGCCCATTACCCAGGCAGTGTACACGACTCATACGTGTTGTCGCGGTCATCCATCCCTGGCATGTACGAGGGACGCCATCCCCGGCTGAGGGGCTGGTTGCTGGGCGACAGGGGCTACCCATTGCGATCGTGGCTGATGACGCCTGTACGGAGGCCACGCAATGAGGCGGAGAACCGCTACAATGATGCCCATGTAGCGACAAGGGGAGTGATAGAGAGGTGCTTTGGCGTGCTGAAGATGCGTTTCAGGTGCCTGGACCTCTCTGGGGGCACCCTCCAGTATCGGTCAGATAGGGTCGGCCGCATCATTGTGGTGTGCTGCGTCCTGCACAACATAGCCCAGCAGAGGGGCGATGTGCCGCAGGCAGAGGAGGGCGGAGTGGAGGAGCAGCAGGAAGAGGCGCAGTCCTCCCCAGATGAGGGGGATGGGGGCAATGGTCAGGGCAGACGGGCTAGACACAGGCGGGTGGCTGTCCACTGTTACCGGCTGGCCCAACGGGCACGGGACAGAGTGATAGCCGCCCGCTTCACTGACTAGATGGGCGTGGGAATCGGGTAGTATGTCCACAGACCGCACACGATGGCAACAGCCGACCACCCACACCCCCCACCCATCCACCCACCCAGCACCCTCACCCCCCTCCCCAACCCCACCCACCCCACCCGCATGCACACCACCCCCCCATTCCCGATCCACCTGCGGCACAACGGCCGGGCTCACACAGTTGCGGATGGACACGTGTCTATTGCAGGCCATGGAGGATGATGACAACCCGCCCTGCGGTGAGCTCCTGGCTCCACATCGTTGGACTATGTCTGACCTATGGCCACAGTACCACCATCCACCCGGACCATCCCTGCATGCGGCTGTGACACTGCAGCGCACGGTCCCGTCCTCTGCCCGGGGGGATGTTGATGGCGGCTCAGGGGGAAGGGGGCAGACTCACCTGGGGCTGAGGTAAGACCACCCCTCACACACACACTTGCGCTCAACGTACATGACACCCCCGCACGCTTTGGACAGAGCACAAAGGCAGCTTCTGCAGGTGTAACATTGACTTTAATAACCAAACGAGTTCATGCACGTGCCCTAGCCCCTAAAACTCATCTGTGCCCTGCACCCGTGCCAACTTACTCAGTGTCTAATTGTTTGGCCTTACGGGCCCTTTGACTACGTCTACGTGGTTCCCCAGACGGTACAGCAGAACTGGAGGTGGACTCCTGTGATTCCTGCCCTTTGACACTGAATCCCTTTAGCGGCCGTTTCCTGGGGCGTCCTGGCCTAGATGGGCCAGGCTGCGGCCCGGGCGACTGGGATGGCGAGCTGCCAGCCTGTCCTGCCCTTTGCCCACCCGATGCACCTGGGACGGAAGGGGGGGGGGAGTCCGAGGTGTCGCGGTGTTCCCGGACCTCCCCTACAGGGGGACCCGGGACGGCCCACACCACCTCCTCCTCCCTCGGGGTGCCCGATGGCCCCCAGGCCTCTACATGGGTGGGGGATGCGAACGGACTGGCCATCCGACGCCCCCCCGGCATCTGGCGCTGCCAGTCCTGGAGGCCCGTGCTGGTATCGAAAGGGGTCTGCAGGTTTGCAGCCATGGAGCCCAGGGGGTTGGGAAACCCTGTCTGTGACAGTGCGACGCCGGCTCGCACATGGCCACTGGCGCCGATGCCCTCAGCGATGGCCTGCAGAGACTGGGCCATGGCCTGCAGAGACTGGGCCATGGCCTGCTGAGACTGGGCTATGGCCTGCTGAGACTGGGCCATGGTGTTGAGCGCACTCTGCCATCTGGCGCTGGCACTGGCTCATGGCCTCCTGTGAGAGGGCAGCCATGTCCTGGGCCACAGACGCCACCTGCACGGAAAGCCCCAAGCCTCGCAAACCGTTCCCCATGTCTGACACCGTCGCACCCATTGCCTCCACCGCGGACGCCACCCGTGCGGTGTCGGCCTGGGTGGCACGCATGACCGGCACCACTTCCAGCTCCTGGACGCGGGTGGACTCCTCCACCTGCGACTGCAGCCGCCGCAAGCCGGCCGTCACCCTCTTCGCCCGTCTCCGGTTCGGTGGTTGCATCGGATCTATGTGTGGGTGTGGAAACTCCAGGAACCCGGGATCCATCTGGGCGGCAGATGTTCGCTTGGGCTGGGCTGCCCTCCGACCGCCCGGCCCCTCTGCTGCTCCTACCTCCACCTGCTGTACCAGGACGGCTGTGTTGTGCGCACCAGTGAGTGTACCAGACGCCTCATCACTAAAGTGCCCAACCGAGGTGAGTGTTTCTGCGATGGTGGAGGGTGTTGGTGACAGCAGTGGCGTTGTGTCGTGCTCTTCGTCCCACTCTGAGTCCATGGCACTTTGGGGTGGGGGTTCGTCTCCACCCATCCACTCTGAGTCACTGTCCGGTATTTCGTCTTCCTGGGTAGTGCTGTCCCGGGTAGGGGTGTCCTGGGTAGTGGTCTCCTGGGTAGTGGTGTCCTGGGTAGTGGTGACCTGGGTAGTGGTGACCTGGGTAGTGGTGTCCTGGGTAGTGGTGTCCTGGCTCGGATGTGACGGGGGCCTGTGGCTGCCCCCCTCGTCGCTGGGTGGCACACGCCTGCGTCGTCGCTCCCGCACGTGACGGGGGTGTCGTCGCCCTGTTTCTCCAGGTCTCTCCGTCTCCCGTGGTGTGCGAGCGGCATCCTGCGGGCGTCGCATGCCGGAGGGTCCGGGTCTCTCCGTCTCCTGTGGTGTGCGAGGGTCATCCTGCGGGCATCGCATGCCGGAGGGTCCGGGTCTCTCCATCTCCCGTGGTGTGCGAGGGGCATCCTGCGGGCGTCGCATGCCGGAGGGTCCAGGTCTCTCCGTCTCCCGTGGTGTGCGAGGGGCATCCTGCGGGCGTCGCATGCTGGAGGGTCCGGGTCTCTCCGTCTCCCGTGGTGTGCGAGGGGCATCCTGCGGGCGGTCTGCATCTGCGGGGATGGGTGCCTCGACGTTTGCTCCTGCGATACACAATGAAGCATGCATGGTTAGACACGCAGGCAGTGATCAGGTGATATGGGAGAGGGGGGATACAGGGGGTGGGGGGGGGAGGGGGGGATATGGTGACGGGCTGTCGGTGGCTCACTTGCTAGTACGCCCCCGACCTCTGCATCAGCAACCTCCCGGTCCTCAGGTCCGCCAGCCAGTTCCAGGGCCCTTTCCTCGTGTTCGGTCAGTGGCCTCTCATCAGCGGGGCCTCCTCCAGTCCTCACATGCTCCCTATTGTTGTGTGCGCGCTTCTCCTGTGGCGGGGGGGTGGGTGGGTGTGGTGGCAGGGGTAAAAGGCAACAGTGTTAGGCAGGTATATGAATGCACGCCATCGGTTGCGCGTGCATTGCAGAGGTTAAGGTTAGGGCTGGATTCACTTGGGGATATGGGGGATATGGGGGAGGGGTGGATATGGGGGAGGGGGGGATATGGGGAGGGGGGATATGGGGGAGGGGGGATATGGGGAGGGGGATATGGGGGAGGGGGATATGGGGGAGGGGGATATGGGGAGGGGGGATATGGAGGAGGGGGGATATGGGGAGGGGGATATGGGGGAGGGGGATATGGGGGATGGGGGATATGGGGGAGGGGGGGTTATGGGGAGGGGGGTATATGGGGAGGCTCACCCTGCCTGCTCTGACAAGGTTGTTCACCTTCTTGTGGCACTGGGTGCCTGTCCATGGTGTCAGGGCCGCAGCGGTGACGGCCTCTGCCACCTCCCTCCACAGACACCGGCTGTGGCGTGGGGCAACTCTGCGGCCGTGCCCGGGATACAGGGCGTCCCTCCTCTGCTCCACTGCGTCCAGGAGCGCCTCCACATCCCGTGACTGGAATCTCGGGGCTGAGCGGCGGCCAGCCATCCAGTCGGGTGTTCCGGTCGGGTGGGGGGGAGCAGCGCGGCCTTATGAGCCATCACGCCATGCGGCGTGTATGACGCTGCACGGCATGAACCACGTGCGCAAGCGTGGATCCCGTCACGTCGCTGCTAGCCCATTTCGGGCCGGAGACTTTTGAACCATTTTTCCGACGTGACGCAAGTCAGATTTGCGCCGTTTTTTGCGCCGATCGGCAGACTTTGCGCCGATAACGGAGAATTTTGCCCCCTTTTCCTGCTGGTTCTTGGCAAGTTGTAGATGAGGGTCAGGAGGTGGTCATTGATGCCGACAAGGAGCTCCAAGAGTCGGTTGACGAGTTTGTTCTTGATGGCGAAACCAAGCCCATGCACCCTGGGCTGATCCTCGGATTTTCCTCTCTAGAAGAAGATGTAACCACCGCCATCTTCCCTCAGCTGCCCTTTGCCTGCTTGTCGGGTCTCTTGCAGGGCAGCGACATCGATGTTGGAGTGCCTGAGTTCACAGGCAGCAAGGGCAGTTCTCCGTTCTGGTTGATTGTTTTGCTCATTACCTATGAGGGTTCATACATTCCAGGTCCCAAAATTGAGTTTAACTTTGATTTTATTTAAAAAAAATATTTTTTAAAAGTTTTACATTTTTACACTGGACATTGGTGAAATATAGATGAGACAGTTACAATTTACACATTCTTTTTGGGTATCCCCCTCCCCCTCCCCCCCAACCCTTGCTCCCCCTGACTCTCCAATGGCGAACTTAATCTTCTCCAGGTGGAGAAATTGTTGCCAGCCAGTCTGCAGCTGTTGGTGGTGCTGCAGGATTGTCCAGTGGCCGATTAGGGACGCAAAGGCAACGGCATGAGCCCTCTTCCCCATATATAGTTCTGGCTGGTCCGATACACCGAAGGCTGCCACACTTGGGCATGGCTTCACCCTCACCATCACAACCTTGGACATTGCCTCGAAGAAGGCTGTCCAAAATCTGACAAGTCTGGGGCAGCCCAGAACATGTTGGCACATTTGTCCTCCACCTCCGGGAAGATCCTGCTCATTTGGGTTCTTGTCAGGTGTGCTCTGTGCACCACATTTAGCTGCATGAAGCTTAGCCTTGCACAGGAGGAGGTAGAGTTGGCCCTGTTCAGTGCTTCTCTCCAGAGTCCCCACCCTATTTCCATTCCTAGCTCTTCCTCCCATTTTTCCCTTGTTTCGTTCAGTGGGGAGCATGTCCTTTCTAAGAGTCGTCCATGCAGGTCCCCGCGGTTCCTCTTCCCCAGACTATCTGCATCCAGTAACTCCTCCAACAGTGTGATTCTCCGGGTCCTTGGGAACCTTGTTGTTTCCTTGCGGAGAAAGTTTTTGACATATAGATGTCGGAGTTTGCTTCCGTTCGGTAGTTCCAGTCTCTCCATCTGTCCCCCATGTAAAAGTCCCTAACTGACAACATCCCGTCCTATCTCCCCTCTTAAAGGTGGCATCTGCGCCTCTGTGCAGCTGGAAGTATTCAGAGCTGGTGGTGTTGGTTCGAGCGCTCGCCTTGGGGGCGTTGTATAGGAGTTTCACCCAGAAGGTGAACCCTGCTCCCAGCCCACACCGTTCCATTACCTCGAAGAGACACTTTCACTCAACTCTGTCGAAGGCCTTTTCTGTGTCCAGGGAGACGATCACCTCTGGTGTTCTGTCCCCAGAGGGGATCAGTATCACATTCAGCAGCTGTCTGATTTTCACGGTTAGCTGTCTACCCTTAACAAAGCCTGTCTGGTCCTCTGCAACCGCCTCCGACACACAGTTCTCTTGGCCAGGACTTATGCGAGTATTTTCATGTCCACATTGAGCAGCGAAATGGGTCTGTATGATCTGTAGTCCGTTGGGTATTGTCTTTTTTGGGTATCAGTGATATCGTAGCCTGTGTCAGCGTAAGAGGCAGAGTTCACCTCGCAGGTGAGTCTGCAAACATCCCCCGCATGAGCGGAGCGAATATTTTGTTAAAAGACCGCCGGGAACCCATCGTGTCCCGGCGTCTTCCCCGCCTGCTCTCCGTAACCTCTCCCAGTCCTTCTGGTGTTCCCAGCCCCTTCCATCTATCGTCCCCCACGACTGGCATGTCCAGTCCATCAGGAACCTTTTCATCCCCGCGTGCCCGTCGGGGGGTTCGGAGATGTACAGTCCTGGTAGAAGGCCTTGAATGCTTTGTTGACCTTTTTTGGTTCGACTACCCGGCTGCCTCTGCTTTCATTCACCTGCGCTATTTCCCTTGTGGCTGCCTGCTTTCTCAGCTGGTGAGCCAGCAGGCGGCTAGCCTTTTCACCTTGCTCGTAAAAAGTCCTCCGTGTCTGGCGGAATTGGTGGACTGCTTTCCTGGTGGATGGCAGGTTAAAGTTCATTTGTAGCTTTTTCCTCCCCGCTAGAAACTCTACCGGCGGGCCTCGGAGTATCTTGTGTCGATCTCTAGTATGGAATCGATCAGTTATTGCCTGGCCGCCCTCTCTTCCCTATCTCTACAAGCCTTGTAGACAATCGTTTTTCCCCGAATCACAGCTTTCAGTGCCTCCCAGAACGTGGAAGGTGAGACTTGCCCATTCCGGGTGTTTGTAACGTACTTGCCTACATGATGTTTTCTGGCAGAAGACCTTGTTGGCCAAGAGGGTCGTGTCCAACGTCCATACAGGGCGTTGGGCACAGCCCTTCTCCAACCTCACATCCATGTGATGTGAAGCCCTTCTCTCTCAGGTGCATCTCTTGGAGGAAGACTATGTCGGCTCTCATACTTTTCAGATGGGCGAAGACTCTGGACCTTGTCACTAGGCCGTTAAGTCCCCTGACGTTCCAGGTGACTATCCTGATGGGGGGTTCTGTCGTCCCCTTCCTCCAGGATCAACCATACTTTCCTGGTGGATGGGCCCCTGCATTACGGGGTTTTCCTTTGTTAGGTGGCTGTCTAAAAGGGCCACAGTCACCTTTCTCACCATAAAGCTGGGCCCTGGCGCTCCGGAGTTTCCCTTTTTCCAGCGGCCACCCAACATGGCCGCCAACTGTGTGTATGCCATGTGGGTGAGCCGTTGCACTCCGGCATTTCTCTTTGATTAGGGAACCTCCAAACTTGACCTGCTGAAGCCAATCCAGAGTCCTTAATCTCCTTGTTGCTGTGCTCCCCCCGTGGTCTCGATCCCCCTTTCTATCACCCTCACAGCCCTGCCCCCCCCATACACCCCCATTGCTATCTGCCTGCTTGGTCCCCTCTCCCATCCCTGTGTTCCCCCCTCCGCCACCATCAGATGCTCTCTCCCCACTGGAGGCTCATTCTTCCTGGCACTAGCTTTCCCCACTAGTGTGGTGGACCCCCTCTTGGGTTGATCTGACCCCCTCCTACACCCGTGCCATTGTTGTCCTCTCTGTTTCCTCCTGACCCTCCCCTGCGCTCTGCAGCCCTCGTCCCTTCCTTCCTTTGTGCTAGTTCCCTTACTCATAACGAGGCAGTGCAGTTCCACGCAAAATTGTCCATTTCCATTGCTTTCTCTGTGTCTTCCTTACTGCTGCCTCGTTTGCCTTTTGTCTAGTCCGTTCATACGAAAGAACCCGGGTAGTAAAATAGTGCTCCTTGTTTTGCTACATCACCCAGAGCCTGGCTGTGATTAACATCCCAAATTAACATTGTTTTTGTACAGGGCCGACTTTGCGTGGTTGAATTCGGCCCTGTACTACGCCAGGTCTGCCCCAATGTCCTGGATATCTTGTGTCCCTCCCAACTGCTTGCCTTCATCTGTCGAACCCAATGCAGGATCCTCACCTGATCCTGGTATCTGTGCAACTTGGCAATTATCGCCCTCGGCTGCTCTTCGACCTTGGGCTTTGGTCGATCTCCAGTGGCTTAGGGAAGCTGTCCCTTCCGACCAGGTTGCCCAGCATCTGGGCCACATAGTCAGTTGGGTCTCTTCACTCAATTCCCTCTGGCAGGCCCACTGTTCAAATATTTTGTTGCCTCCGGCCTTCCCTTTCAGGCTCCCCTGGGTCGCCACCAATCTCTTTATCCCAGCCCCCAGGGCGGTGATCTGGTCACTCTGGTCCATCGATGCCTTTTCCTATATCATTTTCCCTTGGGCTTCCAGCCTCCTTCCCATGCAGCTTTGACAAAGAGTCATCGGACTCAAAACGTTGGCTCTTTTCTCTCCCAACAGATGCTGCCAGACCTGCTGAGATTTTCCAGCATTTTCTCTTTCTTTTCTCCTTTCCATGCCATTGGGCTTCTTCTGCATGGTGACCTCCGCCTTCGCCTCCGCCACCCTGACCGCTGTTTGGATCTCCACCTTAATCTCTTCCTTCATCGCGGTCAGTTCCTTCGTTAGGAATGTCTTCCAACCATCTCCTGATGGGCTGGGGCGGGTGGGAGGGGGCGGCGGCGGAGCATCCGCTATCCGGGTCACCGGTCTCCCTCTCTCAGGGGTGGCCGGGGACCCCTCGCCTCGTGGGTCCGCCGACCCATTTGCTCGCTGCTCCTGCTCTTTTCCGCAGTCTCTGGCTTCCCTGGGACCTCTCGACCTACTGCCGCCTGGTATTATTTTTCTCTCTGTTGTCTTAGCGGGTGAGGGAATGAATGAGTCTGATTTTCCAGGCTAAATTTGGCCAAAAGTGCCTATTTTGCTGTGTTCTGGAGCAGAGCCACCTGATGTGCGACCACTCAGACATCCCCGTCACCGGAAGTCAACTTTGGTTTTCTCACCACAGGTACATGAGCCTGCTGGATGTGGTTTGCCAGTCAGGTTGGAGACGGAACAGAGTATTTTTTTAAAATTTCCAATTAAGGGGCAATTTAGCGTGGCCAATCCACCTACCTTGCATATCTTATTGGGCTGTGGAGGTGAGACCCACGCAGACACAGGGAGAATATGCAAACTCCACACGGACAGTGACTCGGGGCCGGGATCGAACCCGGGCGCTCGGCGCAGTGAGGCAGCAGTGCTAGCCACTGAGCCACCATGTCACCCGGAACAGACTGTTATTGCGCTTGAGCGCAACAAGACCAGTAAAGAGCGGGAGAGGCCGAAAACGAGAACTGCGCCAGGCGCCAAACCGTTTGCGATACATCTCGCTCGCTCCTTTAGGCGAAGTCGGGATCCCACCATAGAGTGGCGAGAAAGCAATTATCACCATTGAGCCCTATTTCCATACAATTAACGGGAGCAACCCCACACCCAACAGCCGTCCTTGATCCAGCGACCTCCCCAGTAAGTGGTCACGCTGGCGCCGATTAGAACTCCTTCTGAAAAAGGTGAACCTGGCAGATAGGCTGTGGGGAGCTGAGGGGGTGAACACCATCTTCGCTCACAGGCAACGAGCCCAGTGGCACTGGGCTTGCTGCCCCTGTGCTCGGCCGGAGGGACGGGGGGGGGGGGGGGGGGTGCAACTGGAGGTTGCAGCCCTGATTGGGGGTGGGTCACCATGGGGAGCTGGGGACATCGGTGCTGGGGAGGCTCTTCAGGGCGGGCGGAGGTGCGCAGGTCCGCCATGCCAAACCCTGGATCGTGTGTTCCCGTTCCGGGGGCAACCCTAGCCCCTGCCTGTCTGTCCCACCAACCACCCATAACTCCCACTAACCACAGAAGCCTCTGTCTGCGCGGCTGAAGGCTATTGCTCATAGGGAATTGGCAATTGTTAAGGGAGCACTTCACACATACCAAGTGGATTCCCATGGGTGGGCGGGTCATGTAGTATGCGGGAGTCATTGCCGGGCATCCCACTCACACCTTGAGTCATGGACACTGTGCTTGAACACTGTGGGGGGGCAGCATCACAGACGCAGCAGCCAACCTTCGATCACCCAGTGGGTGGGCCCCAGCCCCGGGCACATGTCCGCAGCTGGGTGTGCGTAGGCAGGGCGTGTCAGATGGGGGCAGTGAGGGATGCCCATTTCTGGATGGATGAAGCATGGGATTGGTGGTCAGACTGCATCGCGGAACAAGGAGCCAGAGTAGTTGTGGTGAGGGTATTTTAATGTCCCTCGTACAAGTGTACACAACTGCCCCACTATCTCAATGGGGCTGCCCAATATCCTCCCCCCCAAACCCCGCACAGCGCCCCCTCCCCCCAACACACACTCCACTCCTTACCCCCCACCAACCTTCACCGCCCCCCCCAGTGCCCTCAATAATTCTCAATGTGCCTGGCCCTCCTAGCTCTACCACTACGTCTAGATGTATCCCCAGGATGCACATCAGAAGTGGTGACAGCCAGCTGCTTACCATGTCCCGTGGCCTTCAATGCCCCCGGTGGGCGTACTCCGGGGGCTCTTCGGCCTGAGGGCCCCGGCGCACTTGTCGGCGGCACATGCATAGCCGTGCCATCCTGTCACGTGTGCTGACCTCGAGACACGGCCTCATCAGAGGGGTGGAACCCGGGGGAGCTGGTGCCCACCGTCGCCAGTTTATAGGATGGGTCCTCCCGGTCGGTGCCCATAGGGCCCTGTGGTTCACCTCAGGATGGAGGGGCAGGTGGACTGAGCCCTGGCTGCCCCTGCGTCTGCATCATGGTGTTGACACCCTTGGCAATGCTTCTCAGTGATTGGGTCATGCTCTGCAGTGACACGGCAATGCCCACCTGTGACTGGGACAAGCTCTGCAGAGCCTTGGTCATTCCCATCTGAGAGCGGGTCATGTCCCGCAGAACCTCATCATGGTCAGCCTGATACTGGGCTACGTTCCCCATTGAGTCGGGCAGTCTACTGAGACCTTCAGCCAGGCCGTCACTGACTGTGCCACGCCTTGGATACCTTCACTCATGGTGCCAATGTCGTGCACCAGGCTCTCCACTGCAGTCACCACCCTAGCAGTGTTGGCCTCGGTGCCATGAATTGCCAGTAATATCTCCTGTGCCGGCAGCCTCTGGGACTCCTCCAATTGGCTATGGATCTGCTGGAGTGTCGCTGACATCTCCCTCTGAATGTCCTGGCCGCGCCCTAATGGCTCCATCAGTTCCGGGTAAACCTGTTCCAGAGGCTCAGATTCTGACTGGGATCCAGTTGCATCCTGGGATCCAGCAGCCCACCAACTGCTGTCTCGCCTAGGGGTTCCCTCAGTGCTCATGCACCTTTTGTCATCCAACACCACACAATTCGGGTGGGGAAGGACCAAAGAATTCCACCTCGAGCGGGAGCCACCAAATGTGCGACCACTCTTTCCAAGGCTGCCACCACACGTCAATCGCAAAATATCTGTCGCTCCAGTGAAATCCTCACAAACTTTCACTGCAACACGAGGCTCTGAGGGACTTTATTAAAGTGGTGTATTCTCATCAGGCTGAGGAAAGACAGAGTCCATGGACACCACTTCTGTCTGGCTCATGCTCTCCGTGTGAATTGTTCTGTTACACAGCGGGCAGAACCCCACTTGATTTCTATAGTGAATGAAAGGCCTGCCCTCCAGGCTTCAAATACCAAGACCAACTTCCAGGAAGTTGAAGGGAAGCCGGAGGGAAACTTGGGCTATTCGACCGGGGGAAAGAAAATTCTGGAATAATTCATGACAAACAAGTAGAAGCTGCTGCAATTACAGTGTTGGGGGAGGAGGTGGTGGGGAGGGTGGGAGGGGAGGCGGTTGGGGGCTGTAGGTTCTCTCCGGATGGCTGAACAAGGACAGATCAAATGGCTTTCATCATCCGGGTGGACTTGGGATCCAGAATCTGCCTCCTTCTCACCATTGTAGTGTGTCTGTCTGTCATTCATAAATAATGGGCCAAGAGGACTTCTGGTTGTGGCTTTGCGGAGCTAAGTCGCACGTTCGGCAGCTCCCGCTAAAAACGGACTTTTGGGCTCCTTTTAGGGCCCATAGCGGCGCTTGTTCGACGTTTACTGGTGTGGGAAGGGGACAGCAATATTCCTCCGATAGTGTATGGAGTGGACCAGGAGCGGGGCGATTTAAAAAGTGGCATTGAAGCAAAGAAGGGTGCGGGGAAGGAGGACCGGGATGGCGGCGGGCGGAGACCAGGCAGCGTGGAGGCAGTGGGCGCAAGAGCAGCAGGAGCTTCTCCAGCGCTGTTTTAAGGAACTGAAAGCAGAGCTGCTGGAGCCGATGAAGGCTTTGTTCGATAAGCTGCTGGAGACCCAGACGGCCCGAGGGGCCTCAATCCGGGAGGTCCGGCAGAAGGTCTCGGAGATCGAGGGCGAGATCCTGGGCCTTGCGGTGAAGGTGAAGGCGCACGAGGCGCTCCACAAGAAATGGCAGGCAAGGTTCGAGGAGATGGAGAACCGGTCGAGGCGGAAACATCTGCGGATCCTGGGTCTCCCGGAGGGGCTGGAGGGATCGGACGTGGGGGCCTACGTGGGCACCATGCTGAATTCACTGATGGGAGCGGGGGTCTTTCAGGGGCCCTTGGAGCTGGAGGGGGCCCACCGAGTGCTGGCGAGGAGGCGCAAGCCCAGTGAGCCGCCGCGGGCGGTGCTGATGCGGTTCCACCGGTTTGCTGATTGAGTGTGCGTGTTAAGGTGGGCCAAGAAGGAGCGGAGCAGCAGGTGGGAGAACGCGGAGGTCCGGATCTACCAGGACTGGAGTGCGGAGATGGCAAAGAAGAGGGCCGGATACAACCGGGCGAAGGCAGTGCTGCACAGGAAGGGGGTGAAGTTTGGCATGTTGCAGCCGGCGCGTCTGTGGATCAACACCACTATTTTGAGTCCCCGGAGGAGGCGTGGGCCTTTGTTCAGGCCGAGAAACTGGACTCAGACTAAGGGTCGGGGATGAGGAGCCGCGGTGGAGGGATGATTGGGGATTGTTGGGTTGGGTTTCGAGGGGGGGTTCTTTGTTTTTTTGGGGTTGATTGGGCATTGTTTTAATTAGGTCCACCAGGCGGGCTCGTGGGAGGGGGTATGTAAACTGCTTGGGGGGTTGATGGTCAATAGGGGAGATGGGGCCCCGCGGGAGAGGCCTGAGTTGGGGGTAGTGGGACCGGGCCTGGAAAGGGTGCTGCGCCAGGGGAGGCGGGGACGGGCGAGTGGAAAGCGCGCGCTTTTTTCCCCGTGTTTAGGGCTGAAGGGGCGGGGCTGTAGCTGGGAAGCGCGGGCTTTTTCTCCCGCGCTGGGAGTGGAATGGGTGAGATCCCGCTGGTGGACAGCGTCGGGAGTGACCGGGGTCAGCAGGAGTCAGCTGACTTACGGGAGTGCAATGGGGGGAGCAATGCAGCTTGGGGGGAACCTAGCTGGGGTGGGGGGACCGGGCTGCTGCTGGAATGACCAAGGGGGAGCTGGAGTTGGTAGAGGAGGTCGGGGCGGGGGTCTGTCGCTGTGGGGAACGGGCCGTGCGGGGGGCGCGGGCACGTGGCTGGCCTAGGAAGGGCTATGGCTAGTCGGCGGGGGAGAGGGGTGAGTAGCCCCCTGATCCAGCTGATAACCTGGAATGTAAGGGGACTGAATGGGCCGGTCAAGCGGGCCCGGGTGTTCGCGCACCTGAAAGGGCTGAAGGCGGATGTGGCCATGCTTCAGGAGACGCACCTGTGGGTGGCGGATCAGGTAAGGTTAAGAAAGGGATGGGTAGACCAGGTGTTTCATTCGGGTTTGGATGCAAAAAATCGGGGGGTGGCGATCTTGGTGGGGAAGAGAGTGTCGTTCGAGGCGTCGAGCATTGTGGCAGACAATGGCGGTAGGTATGTGATGGTAAGTGGAAAGCTGCAGGGGGAGCGGGTGGTGTTGGTCAATGTATATGCCCCGAATTGGGACGATCCGGGGTTCATGCGGCGTATGCTGGGCCGGATTCCGGACCTGGAGACAGGGGGCCTGATAATGGGGGGGGGATTTCAATACGGTGCTGGATCCGACATTGGATCGCTCTAGGTCGAGGACGGTGAGGAGGCCGGCGGCGGCCAAGGTGCTCAGGGGGTTCATGGACCAGATGGGAAGGGTGGACCCATGGAGGTTTGCGAGGCCGGGGGCCCGGGAATTTTCATTCTTCTCCCATGTTCACAAGGCCTACTCCCAGATTGACTTTTTTGTCATGAGCAGGGCGCTGATTCCGAGGGTGGAGGATACGGAGTACTCGGCGATAGCCATTTCTGATCATGCTCCGCACTGGGTGGACCTCGAGTTGGGGGAGGGGAGGGACCAGCGCCCGCTGTGGCGCCTAGCGGTGGGGTTGCCTCGAGGAGGTGAGCAGGCGGGTCCGGAAGTGGATAGAGAGGTACCTGGAGGCTAATGACAATGGGGAGGTGCAAGTAGGGGTGGTCTGGGAGGAGCTGAAGGCGGTGGTCAGAGGAGAGCTGATCTCCATTAGGGCACACAAGGAGAGGGGGGAGAGGAGAGAGAGGGAGAGGGTGGTGGGGGGGATGGTGAGGGTGGATAGGAGGTACGCGGAGGCCCTGGAGGAGGGATTGCTTAGGGAGCAGCATAGCCTCCAGGCTGAGTTCGATTTGTTGACCACCAGGAAGGCGGAGGCGCAGTGGAGGAAGGCACAGTGGGCGGTATATGAATATGGAGAAAAGGCGAGCCGTATGCTGGCGCACCAGCTTCGGAAGCGAGAGGCAGCTAGGGAGATCGGGGGAGTTAGGGATGGAGAGGGAACACGGTGCGAAGTGCAGTGGGTATCAATGGGGTCTTCAGGGACTTCTACAAGGAACTGTACCGGTCTGAGCCCCCACTGGAAGAGGGTGGGATAGGTGGCTTCCTGGACCGGCTGAGGTTTCCGAGGATGGAGGAGGGGCAGGTGGCGGGGTTAGGGACGCCGGTTGGGTTGGAGGAGTTGGTCAAAGGGATAGGGAACATGCAGGCGGGGAAGGTTCCCGGTTGAATTTTACAAGAAGTATGCAAACCTGCTGGGCCCATTGTTGGTAAGGACCTTCAAGGAGGCAAGGGAAGGGGTGGCTCTGCCCCCGACGATGTCTAGAGCGCTGATTTCCCTGATCCTGAAGCGGGACAAGGATCCCCTACAGTGTGGGTCATATAGGCCGATCTCACTCTTAAATGTAGACGCAAAGTTGCTGACAAAGGTTTTGGCCATGAGGATAGAGGACTGTGTGCCGCAGGTCATACACGAGGATCAGACGGGGTTCGTGAAAGGGAGGCAGTTGAATACCAATGTACGGAGGCTCTTGAATGTTATAATGATGCCGGCGCTGGAAGGGGAGGCGGAGATAGTGGCGGCGATAGATGCGGAGAAGGCCTTTGATAGGGTGGAGTGGGGGTACCTGTGGGAGGTGTTGAAAAGGTTCGGGTTCGGGGAGGGGTTCGTCAGGTGGGTGAGGCTGCTGTATGAGGCCCCGGTGGCGAGTGTGGCCACGAACAGAAGGAGGTCAGACTATTTCCGGCTTCTGGGCCTCCACTAGATCCTCGATCCTAGTCTGTGAGACCTGAACTGCATTCATTGGTGCGCTTTCGGGTGGTATCCAAAAATATCCATGCCTGGAACCTGCTTTAGCCAGTGCGTCGGCTTTTACATTTCATGGGGGGGAGGAACGATGGTGACTTTGAACTTTGACTATCCCAAAAGTCTTGTTCTGTGCTCTCTCTAAGATGTGACGGAGCAATGGGGCTGAGGGGAGGGGTTTTCCGTCTGCGGAAAGAAATCCTCTTGCTTTCCACAGGGGTAGGAATTCCGTGAGGCTGTTGTAGACATAGAGGCTGTCCGAGTATATGTCTGCTGGGCTGGGGAAGGAATCTGGGTGCTCCACTATATCTGCGATGGCCGCAAGCTCTGCTGCCTGCGCGCCTCTGTGGCCTGGAGGTTTTAATGATATTTCCTCGAGGGCGCGTCCCTGCGCGTCCTCGACATAAATACCGCAACCTGTTATGCGCTGCCCATCCAATACTGTGGAAGATCCATCCACATATATCCTTATGGGCTCACACGTGTCTGTGTGCTTGGGGCTCTGGGTTGAACTACCTATATTTCTGGGGGGTGTTTTAGCAATAAAGGGGCCTGTGTTGTGGTGTGGAGAGATAATTTCACATTCATGGGGGGTTCCGGGGTACTGTATGTTGTCTGCTAAAAAGGTGTGCGTCTTTGTCCGTTTAACAGTGATGTCCCGTCCCTGCAAGAGAAGGGTCCATCTAGCTGCTCTAATCTGGCTTACTGTACCGTCCTTGAGTCGTCGGTCCAGTAAAAGTTGGGTGGGGGTGTGTTCGGTGAGAATTGTGATGGCGTTCAGTCCGGTAATATATGAAAAATAATGAACTGCCCAAAATACTGCGAGCAGGTGCCTCTCACAGGCTGAAAATCCCAGCTCCACAGCATCTAAAATTCTGGAGGCGTAAGCTACGGGCCGAAACTGTTCGTGCCGTTCCTGGAGGAGCACGGCTGAAAGGGTGCGGTCTGTGGTCGCTACCTCTATGGCGTAAGGGGAAAGCGGGTCTGGAACTTGTAGTGCGGGGGCTGCTATGAGTGCTTGCTTCAACGCATCCACAGCATCCGTATGCTGCGGAAGCCATTCCCAGGGGGCTCCTTTCTTTAGGAGGTCTGAGAGGGGTGCTGCCTTGCTGGCGAAACCGTCGATGTGGTTTCGGCAGTAGCCAAACAGTCCTAAAAACGACCGGAGGGCTGAAACGTTTTGGGGAAGGTGCAATTTAGCAATCGAGTCAATCCTTTTATGCTCAATCTCGCGTTTACCATGTGTGATAATTGTTCCCAAATATATCAACTTTTCTTCCAAAATCTGGGCCTTTTGTGGGTTGACTTTACAACCAATTGAGTGTAAGAGTTCCAGGAGTTCGGACAGAAGCTCGATGTGCTCTTCCTTGGTGTATGTCTGCAGTAGTAGGTCGTCTACATACTGGACCAGACATTCAGGGCGAGAGAATTTGGCTAAACCATTTGCCAGCTGTCGCTGGAAAATGGAGGGGGAGTTGTGGAAGCCTGTGGCAGGCATGTCCACGTGTACTGCTGATTTTTAACGGTGAAGGCAAATTTGTACTGGCACGCCTTTGCCAATGGAATGGAGCAGAATCTATTACTGACATCCAAAACCATAAAGAATCGGGAATTGAGTCCCTGCTTGAGCATGGTCTCGGGACTTGTTGCTACTGTGGGGGCTGCTGCGAGGGTGATTTTGTTGAGTTCCCGGTAATCGATGGTCAGTCGCCATGATCCATCGGGCTTTCTCACTGGCCAAATCGGGGCATTATTAGTGGAGGCTACTGATCTAAGTACGCCCTGCTCTAATAAGCTTTCTATTACCTTTGAGATTTCTCCCTCTGCCTCTTGGGGAATCCATACTGTTTTTCGGGTCTCGGGTCAGGTCCTGTTATTTGTACGGAGCCAGTCATCCGTCCAGAGTCGTGCTTGTGGGTCGCGAATGCTGCCCTGTTCTTTTGCAGAACTGCCCTAACCTGCTTGTCCGTGCTAAGCGTGGTCAGGTTGAACCAAAATTCGCCTACTGCGCTAATTTTGTTCGCGTATTCTCCTATGTTGAGCGTTGCGGGGGCTCTTGCAGATTTCGCCATCTTCCAGACACATTGGTTGACTGGATCAAATGAAAGATTGTGGGAATTCATAAAGATGATTCCCAGAATGTGTTCTGCTGTGTGGGGCAGATCGACTAAAACTACGGGGTGCTTGGTGGTGATGGTACCGATTTGAATGGGTACAGGGGATGTGATGTGTCCCTGCTGAGTGGCCTGTAAAGCCGCTGAGGGTGATGGTGGCTGTAGTGGGCCACATGTCCTTTTGGAACATGGTGGAGGAATTTATTGTGGTGCGGGACCCACCTGTGTCCCAGAGAAATTCGATGGGCTGTCCCCGAATTTTCGCTGCAACTACCGGTCGTCCAGACCTATCCCAAAGGGTGTCGCAGACCCAGCTGGGGGAGTCTGAACACCGTCAATCCGTTCCGGTCAAGTCCGTCTGATCTGAACGGGCGCTAACACTATGAATGGGCTCTGTCTTCTTCTTACTCAGAGTGCCCGTCTGCTGGGCTCTCTGTGGCTTTCTAGGGGCATTGCACTCTCTTGCGAAGTGTCCCAACTGTCCGCAGTTGTAACACTCCTGTGACTTGGGTGGGGGGCTGTTCTTTCCTTCATTTACCCATGCGGGTAAATCCTGTATATCTGCGTCGGCCTGCTTTTCCTCGGGATTTTTAACCGCGGGTTTGCTTTGTACAGATTGCCCCCAAGTGCGGGACAATCTTTTCACTACCCACTTCTCGTTATGGGCCTCCTCTGAGGGACCATAACTCGTGCAGGCTTTCTGTCCTGTTTCTGTGGCATGGGAGATAAGGGTGCGGGTCCATTTGGCCATGTTGTCTCGGGACAAATGGACATGGTCTACGTCTCCAAAGACTGCTGCAAAGTGGATCCACAGGCGTCCAGCAAACGCTGTGGGGTGCTCGGCTTTCTTTTGCCTGCATTTGTTGAGGCCATCTACGGGGTCACCCCGGTTATACCCGATCGCATCCAGGATCGCGGTATGCATTTCTGCAAGGGTGCCTCCTCCTACATTCTGTGGGTCGGGAAGGGCTGCTGCTGCTGAAGGATCTAAACTTAAAACTGTGAGCTTTAAATGCTCTCGCTCATCCAGGCCGTACATGGTCACCTGATGCTTAACTGTGGCAAAGAAATGGTGGGGGTCTGAGGTGACCTTATCGCACGCGTCCCGTAATTGGGTCACTGTTAAGGGGGTGGAGTATAGATATTCCGCATCATCCGATGTGGCTGTGCGGTGGGTGGTGACTGGGTTCATTGGAGCTTGAACTATCTGCTCTGTGGGGGGTTGGGGTGCTTTCCTCTTTTGTGGCTTTCCCTGCGCACATGTTCCCTGAACATATCTCTGCGCTGTTTCATTTAATTCTTCCCAATCAGGGCCGTCTTCCTGATCTAATTTCGCTCCAAAGGTTTCCTGGAAGCCTTTCTGAACTGAAAGCAGCGATTGCAACTCTGCAATCTGCTTCCGGCACTTTGCGTGATCTAGCGTGCTTTGTCTTTGCTCTGTGCTGGCAGCATGGAGTGCTCTGCAATGCTTCTACCTGCTTTTCTGTTTCTTCACGTACCAGGACGGCACGTTGCGTGTCCTGATAGGCCTGTTCATATTGAGACTGGAAGCTGCTTAAGTGCGCCAGACAAGACTGGTGAGCCCTTTTGGCATCCTCCACCTCTCCATCTTTTGCTGCCAATTTCCTTCTCAATTCTAAATTCTCTCTTTCTACCTCGCTTACATCGACCTCACTCATTCGATGTATGCCTTCTACTTCTTTCTGGAGCATCCCAATGACCTCCTCTGTGCCTCGCAATTGTGCCAAGCAGGACACGATAGCCATCAGCTTGCGAGCTTTCCCTAAGCTCTTTTTGTGGATCTCGCTCAGGTTCTCCCACCAAGTAGGTCTTATACTCCCGGGACCTGTTTCCTCGTTGTTACAGAATTCACTCCAAAGGGGCCATCCTTTCCCTTTGAGGTACTTCCTGATTTCTTCCTCCCAAATGGCACATTGTCCCACTCTACTGCTGCTGGTCGCTCTGCGGCCGCAAATTCCTCTGGGTTCATGAGGCGTTGCATTGCTTGCATTGCCACCTTTCCTATCCGAATGCTGCTCTTCAAATTTGGGACGGGGGTATTAAGGCGGTGCTGTAAATACGGGTACGGCTTTCGCTACTTTCCGAAATACAAACTCCTGACAGTTTTGTCGCAACAAAAAATCTATTAGTTTTACCTTATCGCCCTGTTAGTTACGCTTGCATACACACACTTCCGAATTATGAGTATTGATCAGAACTGATTGAATGCTTGTGGTTTTATGTTCCCAATTGGATCTCTAATTCAAAATCTGGGTTCTGCCGGAGTGGTTATGCCACTTCGAGATCGGGTCCCGGCGGAGTCGCCAAATAATGTTGCTAACTTTCTCCTTGGTTCAATTGCTCTGTATTATTACCTTTGCTCTCGAGTCGCCAGGTATCTTTATGATACTGCCACGAGGTTCAAGTCCGAGTAATGATCAATAACCCACTACACCGATTAGTAAGATTCAAATCAAAACACATTTATTATACACAGTAATTGCTACTCATGCACAAATTCTACATCTAAGCTACTTCTACAACTAACAGGCCTATACTTAACTTCGGACTGGCCCACCAGGTCAGGGGAACAAATGGCCTTTCGTTCGGGTTCTGAGTCTGTGGGATTCGAAGTTGGTACGGGTTGGTAGCTAGGAGCGCCTATCTCGTAGCGAGCGTTGAATTAAGACTTACTTTGTTTGGTGGTCACTGCACCGGTCACGGTCAATGTTGGTTCGTGTTGCTGGGTGACCCGGGCAGGACGAAGAGGGGGCTGAAGAGAGACCGATTTGAACTTGGGGCTTAACTCTTATAGTTCCCAGGGGCTTCCTGCCTTTCGGGGCGGACCCTGTACCTGGCCCCAAGTGATTTGGTTCGATTTTCTCCAATACTGGAGCGGTTCCCTGATCGATGGGCGGTCCCGAGGTGCTCGTTCACCTCCTTTGTGTTGGCTCCTGCTGGCGCCGAGGAGTCTGGCTTTGCTTTGTGTGTCCAAAATGTTACTTATTGTTCCCGGGGATTGCTCATCAGTATGCAGATGGCTGCTACATTGTTATGATGATGGTCGCTGGTATCGATGTTGTCTGGCCTTTGCAGAGGCAAATACACAGCAAACCTGCAGCTGCTGGTTTCTGTCTATGCTGGCTGGCTTTCCCATCAGCCTTTGCCTTTCGCCATTTTAAATCGGGAGTTGGCCAATTTAGGTGGCTACAGAAGGGTGTAGCGAGGAAGGTATCGAGGGTGGTAGGTTCCTGGGTCAAGCCAGCTGGGGGGTTCGCAATATTTGGGGTGGCAGAGGAGCTGGGAGTGCAGGAGGCGAAAGAGGCCGGTATTCTGGCCTTTGCGTCCCTGGTAGCCCGGCGAAGGATTCTTCTTCAGTGGAAGGCCCCCAAGCGTGGAATCCTGGATCAGCGATATGGTGGGGTTTATTAAACTGGAGAGGGTGAAATTTGCCTTAAGGGGATCGGTACAAGGGTCCTTCAGGCGGTGGCAACTATTCCTAGACTTTCTGGCAGAACATTAGAAGATGGTCAGCAGCGGCAGCAACCGGTGGGGGGGGGGGGGCTGGTTCGTTTTTCGTTTTCCTTGAGTGGCTGTGTGTATTTGCCTCTGTGTTGATGAAGGCTGTTAATTTATTATTTATGTAAATGGGGGGGGGGTCGCTCTTTTCTTTCTGTATTTTGTTGTTGATATTTTGTGAAAATTTGAATAAAAATTATTATTTTAAAAAATTAAATAAATAATGGGCCAACACTGTGGAGGGTGGACTTGTATTCTCTGTTTTGTCTGCATTTCTTGTTAAACATGTAGGTTATTCATTTAGATTAAATATAATATTATTAATACAACTATAATAATATCCCTCGATGCTTATTTCTAAACCAGCTTAAAGTTTTTAATCAAAGTATCGCAACATCAGGCTGTGTTTCACCTTTCAAACTAACCTCTAACTCACGGTATAATAAGATATTGGATCCTTTTGATGTATGTCAGCTTTCAGAAGATGAATTTTCGCTATAATTGAGATGCTTTTTAAATGCATTCACAAGGTCATGACCCTTGTCAAGCCCAGCCCAAATTTCTTTGGTAGACCCCACATCTTGTATGATGAGTGACCTTGATATTGTGGTTGGTGAAAAGCGACGAGGTGGCCGAGTGGTTAAGGCGATATTGTGGTTGGTATAAACCGGCAACAGCCAATCAAGAGGCCATCTTCAGGACTGATGTCCAATCAAAGATGTCATAACATACACCAGTATAAAATGGTGCAGACACACACACTGATGGACACACAGAAAGACCAATCAGCACACACAACACCGCAGCCAATCACCAGTTAGAGCACACTCGCTATATAGACAGAGGGCATCAGAGTTCCCGCTCATTCGGGATGCAGCCTCTCAGAAGGACAGAACTTACAGTTTAGAGCACAGATCTTCACCATGTGCTGAGTGCATAGACTGGTTAGGCGAGGCATAGGTCTTTAGTTTAATCTAACATCGTGTTAACTCACAGTGAAAGTATGTTCAACAGTTTCTAACTTAATAAAATAGTGTTGCCACTATTTTAAGTGTTGGTGGCCTGTATGTGTTCCACGGATCCAGAGCACCCAACACGTCATGATACCAGGAGTTGAGGGATGTTAGAACTTCTTAGACCTACCTGCAAGTGATCTGCCTTCCACCAGCATTCCGTCATCCTGCAAAATGGACAGCGTCCGCCCGCCGCTCTGCATCATCGGTAACCTAGGGGCCAACTGGAAGATATTCAAACAACGCTTCCAGCGCTACCTTGAAGCCACAGACCGGAAAGCTGCCTCAGACACCAGGAAGATCGGTCTCTTCCTATCCACGGCCGGGGAACATGCCATCCACATTTTCAATTCTCTCACCTTTGCTGATGGTGAAGATAAATCAAAATTCAAGATGGTCCTCCTCAAGTTTGACAGTCACTGCAACATCGAGGTGACTGAAAGTTTTGAGCGCTATGTATTCCAACAGCATTTGCAGGGTAAGGATGAACCTTTCCAGTCCTTTCTCACCCACCTCCGCATCCTTGCGCAGTCCTGTAATTACGGGCCCACCTCCGACTTCATGATACGCGACCAGATCGTTTTCGGTGTTCAGTCGGACCCCCAACGCCAGCAGCTCCTCAAAGTAAAGCAGCTCACCCTAGCGATTGCCATCGAGACCTGCGTGCTACACGAACACGTCATTAGTCGGTATTCCCACATCCAAGCGGCTGAAACGGCGTGGCAAGGTCCCCACGAGGCAGAACGGGTTCAAGCAATCGAGCAACTCCAGGGCCTCAGCCTGGATGAGGGCGGCCATTTCGCGCGCTTTTCGCGGACTCCCGCGCTTGTGCGCACCGAACGAGGGGACAGCGACGGCGACGAACGCACTGCGCAGGCGCGCACCACGTACAACCGCACCGCGCATGAGCGGTGGCGCAGCGAACGTACTGACACTACAACATATGGCAACTTAAAGCGGCAATGCCCTGCCAAATCCCAACGATGCCTGAGATGTGGCAAACTTGGCCACTATACTGCTTTATGCCGATCAGCTCAGCCTGCCAACTCTCGTCGCTCCAGCTAGCCTCGCAGGAATGTCCGGGCCATTCAACCCACGGTCACCGAGTCTGATTCGGACCTGATACCCGACATTGACACCGAGGACCCGAAGGCGCCTTTTCGAGTCGGTATCGTTACAAAAAACAGGGTGTCCCCGAAGCAAAGAATCCAGCCTCTACAGGTATACAGCATCGATCCGGACGATGAATGGTGTGCCACCCTTACGGTCAACCGGTCCCAAATATGATTCCGCCTGGACACTGGTGCCTCCGCCAATCTCATTGCACGTCTGACCTCCAAAGCCTTTGTGTCAAACCAACCATCCGGCCATCAGCCTGCCAGCTATTAGATTATAATGACAATGCCATTGCTGCCAGCGCTCATGCCAACTTGAAGTGACGCACAGATCACGCAAAGCCATCCTTCCCTTTGAAATCGTGGGCTCCTCGAAAGCCTCCCTGCTTGGCGCGCAGGCATGCAAGCTGTTGAACCTAGTTCAGAGTGTTCACTGTCTCTCTCCTGCAAACACGCCTGCCTTTCAGGACACTGACTTCAGGGCGCAGCTCAACGCCATTATCAACCAGTACCACGACGTCTTCAAGGGCATGAGCACGCTCCCGTACACCTACAAGATTTTATTAAAACAGAATGCCACGCATGTGGTGCACGCACCTCGCAGGGTCCCAGCACCCCTTAAGGACTGCCTCAAGCAGCAGCTGCAGGACCTCCAGAACCAAAGAGTGATTTCCAAAGTCACGGAACCGACCAACTGCATCAGTTCCGTGGTACGTGTAAAAAAGCCTTCCGGCGAATTGAGAATTTGCATTGATCACAAGGATCTAAATCGCAACATTATGAGAGAGCATTATCCAATTCCCAAGCTCGAAGAGCTCACGTGAGATGGCGCACGCCAAGCTCTTTACCACACTCGACACCTCAAAAGTTTTCTGGCAAATCCAGCTTGATAAATCCAGCAGGAAACTCTGCACATTTAACACACCCTTTGGCAGATATTGTTACAACAGGATGCCGTTTGGGATCATCTCTGCATCAGAAGTGTTCCATAGGATTATGGAACAAATGATGGAAGGTATTAAAGGTGTTCGCATCTATGTCGATGACATAATCATTTGGTCCACCACCCCGCAGGAGCATGTTAGTCACCTCCAGCGCGTATTCAGACGCACACATGAGCATGGCCTCTGCCTCAACAGGGCCAAATGCTCTTTTGGTCAGACGGAACTCAAGTTCCTCGGGGACCACATCTCCCAACTGGGTGTGCAGCCGGATGCGGACAAGGTAGCTGCCATCACAGCTATGAAAACACCAGAAGACAAGAAAGCAGTCCTCCGATTTCTGGGCATGGTCAATTTTTTAGGGAGCTTCATCCTAACCTCTCGTCTCATACCACGGCTCTCAGGAACCTTGTCAGGAAGACGACAGACTTCCAGTGGCTCCCTGCCCACGAGCGCGAATGGAGAGAACTCAAGACAAAACTGACCACGGCCCCGGTCTTAGCTTTCTTTGATCCAGCAAAGGAGACCAAAGTTTCGACCGATGCCAGTCAATCCGGCATTGAGGCAGTGCTCCTTCAACGTGATGAGGCCTCATCATGGGCCCCCGTTGCATATGCGTCACGTGCGATGACCCCCACGGAGCAGCGCTACGCGCAGATAGAAAAGGAGTGCCTGGGCCTTCTGACCGGTGTGGTTAAGTTTCATGATTATGTCTACGGACTTCCTCAATTCACCGTCGAGATCGACCACTGCCCGCTGGTCAATACAATACAGAAAGACTTGAACGACATGACGCCTCGCCTCCAGCGTATTCTTCTCAAGCTCCGGCGATATGACTTCCAGCTGGTATACACCCCAGGCAAGGACCTCATCATTGCTGACGCTCTCTCCAGGGCAGTCAACACTCCATGTGACCCAGCGGGATTTGTCTGCCAAGTCGACGGCGATGTGGCATTCGCGGCCTCCAATCTACCTGCCTCGGATGAACGCCTCGTCCAAATTTGCCGCGAGACGGCGGCTGACCCCTTGCTACAACGTGTCATGCGCCACCTAACGGACGGGTGGCTTAAGGGCCAATGCCCTCAATTCTATAATATCAGAGATGATCTGGTGGTAGTAGACGGGGTTCTTCTAAACCAGGACCGCATTGTCATCCCGCATAGCATGCACCAGCTTGTCCTGGAACAGCTACACGAGGGCCACCTTGGCGTGGAAAAGTGCCGCCGCCGAGCCCGAGAGGCAGTGTACTGGCCCGGCATTAATGAGGACATAGCCAACACAGTGCTCAACTGCTCCACTTGTCAGCGCTTCCAGCTGGCCCAACCATGTGAGACCCTGCAGCCCCATGAGTTGGTCACATCACCATGGACCAAGGTGGGCATCGACCTGTTCCACGCGCTGGGTAGAGACTATGTCCTGATCGTGGACTACTTTTCGAATTACCCGGAGGTGATACGGTTGCACGACATCACCTCGTCTGCAGTCATTCATGCATGTAAAGAAACCTTTGCTCGACACGGCATCCCGCTCACGGTTATGTTGGACAATGGCCCCTGCTTCGCCAGCCAAGAATGGTCCAACTTTGCCAGGCGGTACAATTTTGCCCTTGTGATGTCCAGTCCCCTGTATTCCCAATCCAACGACAAAGCGGAGAAGGGGGTACATATCGTCAAACGGCTCCTATGCAAGGCTGCCGATGCTGGGTCCGATTTCTACCTTGCCTTGCTGGCCTATCGCTCCGTCCCACTGACCACTGGCCTGTCACCAGCCCAGTTACTCATGGTCACATCCTGAGGATGTCGGTGCCGTCCATCCATGTCCCAGACCTCGACCACGTTCCGGTCCTTCGCCGGATGCAGCTGTCTCGTGCACAGCACAAAGAGGCTCATGACTCCCGTGCAGCCGATCTCCCTGCTCTGGCTCCAGATGACAACGTCCACGTCCATCTTCCAGATGGTGGCTGGTCTGCAACCGCTGTTGGCCTTCGGCAGGTGGCCCCCCCGCTCGTTCTTGGTTCGTCTACCGGATGGCTCTATTCTGCGCCGCAATCGACGCACCCTTCGCCTCGTTCCACGCTCGCCACGTGATCCTCCAGTGTCGCCTCGCCCTCCTGCTGACCCTGCCACAGACTATGCAGAGCTCCCTGTCACTCTGCCTTCCCCTGACTTTGACGCAGTCCAGCCCACTCCTGAACCGGCGGCTCTCGACCCACCCTTGAGGCGGTCAACCAGAATTCGTCGCCCACCTCAGAGACTAAATTTATGAACTTTTCGAACTTATGGACTCTCTGAATTGTTTTGTTGCTTTGTTTGATCGTTTCCCTGGTTTGTACGTAGTGTTGATCTCGTTACTCTTGTTGCATACTGCTTCTCTGCACCAGGCACCTTCCCATGTAAATAGCTTAGTTCTCATGTACGTAGTCCTGTAAATATGTCTTCGCACCCCACACGTAGTTAGGAACATTCTCACCACACATTATTTATTGCCACACACATAAATTTCTTTATAAAAGGGGAGATGTCATAATACACACCAGTATATCATGGTGCAGACACACACACCGATGGACACACAGCAAAACCAATCACCACATACAACACCGCAGCCAATCACCAGTTAGAGCACACTCACTATAAAGACCGGGGGCATCAGAGTTCCCGCTCATTCGGGATGCAGCTTCTCAGAAGGACAGAGCTTACAGCACAGATCTTCACCATGTGCTGAGTGCATAGACTGGTTAGGACAGGCATAGGTCTTTAGTTTAATCTAACATCGTGTTAACCCACAGTGAAAGTATGTTCAACAGTTTCTAACTTAATAAAATAGTGTTGCACTATTTTAAGTGTTGGTGGCCCGTATGTGTTCCACAGATCCAGAGCACCCAACACAACAAAAGATGGCAGCTCACCTCCAGTAATCGGAGGGTAGATAAGACCATAAGACATAGGAGCAGAATTAGGCCACTCGGCACATCGGGTCTGCTCCGCCATTCAATAATGGCTGATATATTCTCCTGCCTTCTCCCCATAACCCCTGATCCCCTTATTAATCAAGAACCTACCTATCTCTGTCTTAAAGACACTCAGATAACTTGGCCAGGTAAAGGTGACCACTCCTGGTGTTGAGGAAAAAGCAGAGGGCGTCTCCATGTTGAGGCACCCTCGAAGACCAGGTAAGTGTTTTAGTTTACTGGGCCGGGGCCAAGCGAGGCCGGTCATGGCGATCATGTGGCCATCAAGCAGTGATTTTGGAGCCACAGGGGTGACCATAACTTCCTTGGGCCTCTCCTGAAACTCTCTCTGAGGCCACCACAGGCTTACCTGGCAGCCCTTGCCACAGGGCAGAGGCCCATTCCGACAGCAGGAAAATGCCGGCTGCAGCAAGAGGTGTCCATTAATTAGCCAATTAATTAGTTTAATTGGCTGCCTGCCTCCAGTGAGCGAGCACTATGCATCTGCCATCCCCTACCTGGAGAATATCGCTTTGTGGTGACCTTCTGGCCTGACACCTTCTTCCACCATTTTACCAGACCTCCGGCCTCCCAATCCATCGCCAGCAGGTTGATAAAGCCAAGTCCACGGTATCTACCTTATCAGTAATCGTTGTTCCCTAGGAGCTGAGGGTGAGGGGATGCTGGAGCTTGCGGGCTAGTGGTTCTCCTACCTTCATGAATACTGAGCATTCTAATTTGCATCCATTGCCATGCATTTTCCGCTTCTTAGCTACGTCATTTTACCTGATCAGAGCAGAGTTCCCTCTCTTCCTTTGGTCGGAAAGTTTAATCAGTAAAAGCCTTTTGTGCTGGGTGGAGTAGCTCCCATGCCGGTTGAGACCCATCCATTGTACACAGGGATGAGCGATCCCTTCAAATGTGAAAATTTCAATTTCTGAATTCCTGCTCGTGGGAATTGCACTCGGGTTAAAGAGAAGAAAAAACACGGACCATTGCCATGCTTAATGTCCCACTGCTGAACATATTTTTTTTTGTTGTTGTTCAGCTTCAGGTGGGTTTTGGGTTGAGATCTTTGTTACAGTTTCATCATCTGGGAATCCAATCACCAGGTGTCTACCCTGAGGGAGGCTGCAAATATCAGTGCGGAATTCAGTCAGTGAGCTATCAACGCTCTCAGCCCCTGTGCCGGCTTCGGAATTGTCACTCAGGTCGAGTGTGTTGCAGGGTCGATACATGTAATTTTCATGCGCCCTGTCAATACTGGTAACGCCACATCCACTTGCAAGAGCGGTGACAATGGTTGAGCTCTATAACTGGCAAACAGAATTAAGTTAGGTGGGGTTACTGGGTTATGGGGATAGGGTGGAGGTGTGGGCTTAAGTGGGGTGTTCTTTTCAAGGGTCGGTGCAGACTCGATGGGCCGAATGGCCTCCTTCTGTACTGTAAATTCTATGATTCTCTGATTCATCTGGTCAGGTAAAGTTGATGTTTCTCATGGTACCATCATATACTCTGGAATCAGATGTTGCAGTAAGTGCTTCAGCAGCCTGCCAGGCTCAATGGGTCAGTGTACTCAGGTGAAGTTTGTTTGCTTCATTGCCATGATTTACATTTGTTACCTAACTTGGACCTTGCTGATGTAGCTTTTTTTTTAAGGATTACATGGGCGTAAAGTCCAAACTTGGCGTTGCTGTTAATATTCCCATTTCTTTGGATTGCTCCTCTGGGCGAGCCGTGTGGTTCACCTGGAGGATTTCCAGATACCAAAGACAACCTAGACCAGCTGAACGTGCGCTGTCGGACATTCTAAACTCAGGCACAAAGACATTCCGAATGCCAATCTCGAAGCCTGTACGTTGGCCTGCCACTACAAGGACAAAAGTGACCCTGGACAGATCCAAATGCTGAAATCTCTGTCATCGAGTGATCTCGACATCTGAGGAGAATAGAGATTTTTAACTGGGAATGAGTCGAAGGGTTATGGAGAACGGGTCGGACGGTGGAGTTAAGTTCAGGATGAAATCAGCCATGATCGAATGGCGGAGCAGACACGATGGACCAAATGACCTCATTCTGCTCCGATATCTTATGAATTTATGAACAGACTGAAGTCCCTATAGGACAAGAAAGAAAACTGCAAGCTAAAGCTTTCGCACACTCCTCCAGCAGTGACTTCATGCGTAATCTTTGCAATCGGATCTGCAAATCAGGTCTTGGCTTTTCATTAACACCAGCCCAGGCAGTGAACAATTGGTCTCTTTGCTGAACACCAGTTCATTAAATGATGGAAGAATCCATCACTGCTGTTATATTCACATTTCGTTCGATTGTTTTTGGCTGAATCAGGTAGGTTAATTGTCCAAACCTTGACAACGTACACGCTACAAACATACTTTATTTGCTCTGAAATGCTTTGCAACTTTCTGAGGTGGTTAAAGGTACTTTAGAAATACATGTTCTTTCTCCTGTTTGTGGATTTGAACAGTTGCCATTAATGTCAAACACTCCAGCTCCCGGTTTTGTTTTTTCCTGATGACATTCTGAAGGATTTCACTTCAGGAATACTTCAGCAGCCAATGAAACAATGGAATTTGAGGGTTCTGTTTCCAAAGTCAAGATTAGATTGTAATCTTGTTAATATCTCGGGATATTGCTCCATCTAGTGGTGGGCTGCATTTAAGGCCAGAGAGCAAAAAAAAAGAAAATATTGGAAACTCTCAATACAGAATTCATTGTGTATTCCCCTTTTTGCTGTACACCTTATACATTTGATTTAGCTCAGAGAATTTCAGGGACGACAGTAGTTTTAAATCGACAACAGGTCAATTTACATTACTTATATCATAGGGAATTCTATATACATGCACTCTGCCAGAACACAGGTCAATCTTTTAGAATCTTCTGCAGGTGTCAGTTAGCTAATTCTCTAGCTCCACCCGTAGGCTTAAACAATTAAGCGTAGTGAACATAGGCTAGTAAACACATTAACACAATCAAACACAGATCAATTGAACCATTGAACACTACAGAATTATAGAATGTTTGCAGCACCGGAGCAGGTCATATGGCTCATCAATTCTATGCTGGCCCATTGGAAGAGCAATTTAGCAAGTCCTACACCCCTGCTCTTTCCCCAGAGCCCTGCAACTTTGTTTTCCTTCACATTCATTTCCTTAATTGCCTTTTGAAAGCTATGACTAAATCTGCCTGCACTACACTTTCAGCTAGTACAGTCCAGATCCTAATCATTCATTGCTTAAGAAAGTATTTCCAAGGCAGCACGGTGACGCAGTGGTTAGCATTGCAGCCTCATGGCGCCGTGGTCCCAGGTTCAATCCTGGCTCTGGGTCACTGTCCGTGTGGAGTTTGCACATTCTCCCCGTGCTTGCGTGGGTTTCGCCCCCACAACCCAAAGATGTGCAGGGTAGGTGGATTGGCCACGCTAAGTTGCCCCTTAATTGTAAAAAATGAATTGGGTACTCTAAATTTATTTAAATAAAAAAGAAAGTATTTCCTCGGGGTTCTCTTACTTGTTTTGTTAATCACTTTAAATCGATGTCCTATGGCTTGTGACCCTTGCGCCAATGGAACCTATTTTACCCTATCTACTTTATTTAGCTCCCCTTATGGATTTGATTGTGGACTTTTGTCAAATCTCCACCAAGGAGAACATCTCCAGCTTGTCCAATCCATCCACATAGCTGAAGTTCCTCATTCCTGGAACCATTCTCATCAATCTTTTCTGCATCCTTTTCAAAGTCTTCACATCCTTCATAATGTGTAGTGCTTAGAATTGGACACAGTGGGGGTGATTTTCAGTCCACCAGCACCGTCGGGGAGAGCGGCGACACGGGCGAAAAGTCCGGAGAGAATCACATTTCATGCTTTTCCCCCTGCCCTCGCCGGCGATGTTAAATGAATCATAAGACATTATTAACGGACATCCCGGCCACATAATCTCCCTCTCACTGAATATTCATACCTTTACAACAGCCTTTTAAATACAGGATTCAGTTGAGGGGATTCCTAGGGGTCGCAAAGCTAAGTGTAGCCCATGGTGGGGGGAGTTGGAGGGTGGGGGGACATGCCATGGCACTGCCCCTAGCACAAGTTGGTACTGCCAAGTTGGCAATGGATCCCGATGGGGGTGTTCCATTTATGTGTGGTGCGAGGGGATTGTGGGCAGTGAGGGGATAACTTATGGCACTGTGAGGAGCGGCCACTAGGGGGAGAGGGGAATGCCGGTGATAACTCTGTGGGGGTAAGGGGTCCCCGGGGCGTGGGGAGGAGGGGGGGGGGGGAAGGGAGAGGGGAGTTGGGACCCCGATGATTGTCGTGAGGGGGGGTGGGGATGAATTCTATGGGGAGTGGGGGCGGGTAGAGTAACACTTCAGTGCTCATTGGGGCGCCCTTTATCTGTGGCGACAGGTGCCGGCTCTTTCAGGCCCTGCCCGAGTGACAGTACAAACCCCGCCATTCATTCTTTTTCTTTAAAGAGGCTCAAGAACTGGCCTGCTCAATTGGTGAGCTGCACACCAGTTTTCAATTTGAGCCTGACACTTTGGAAAAATTCTGCCCAATACTTCACTTGAGGTGGAATCAGTGTTTTGCAAAGGTTCATCAGAACCTTTTAGCTCGGTTGGCTGGACAGCTGGTTCGTGACGCAGAGTGAGGCCAGCAGCCCGGGTTCGATTCCCGTACCGGCTGAGGTTATTCATGAAGGCCCCGCCTTCGCAACCTTGCCCCTCGCCTGAGCTGTGGTGATCCTCAGCTTAAACCACCACCAGCCAGCTCTCCCCCTCAGCCTATGGTCATCTGGAACTATGGCCACTTAACACATCAAATTTCATCTGCTGAGTGTCTGCCCATTCCAGCAACCTATTTCCTCCTGAAGTCTACTATCCTCCTCAACATTCAAAGTACTTCAGAGTTTTGTGTCATCTGCATATTTTGAATTGTTTCATTGGTGAGTTGATGTAATCCCTTCTTGCCACCAATATAATGTGACTGCCTGTGTTGATTATACACTGGCACCATTAACAAAGGTGGGCAGAGAAGCTTTAGATTGCGAACTTTGGTTCCTTCAAACTTTGCTCTCCCTCGCTCGCCAGTTAGGTATTGATCCTAAAGTATCAGCACAGAATCAATCCCAAAATATTCTTCATGCAATAACAGTATTATATTGGATAGTACAACAAACTCAAACCCCAAAACTCTTACAATTGGAAGGGCGACGTCCACACAGGCACAGATTTGCCGCCAAATCATACACCATCCCAACTGGGAACTTGTAATATTTCCTGGTCACCAGTTAGGTAAATAACAATTGCAACATTTATTTACACATAACTACAATGCAGAGGGGTGTAGCCAGGATTGAGCTGATACAGCCACCCATGCTTACTAGGGTGATCCCCACCCTGGTCCCGGATTGCTTACCCAGCTCATGTGGCCCCCTCAGCAGATCCCCTCCCCCCTCCTATAAAGGGGATAACACCACAGAACTACAACCCCATTCCTTCATCATCGCTGAGTCAAAGTTCTGGACCCCACTTTCTAAATTGGCCAAGAAAAACAATAAGCCTGAGGATTGGGAGCAGTTCAGAATTCAGCAAAGGAGGGCCAAGGGATTGATTAAGAAGGGGAAAATAGAATGAGAGTAAGCTTGCGGGGAACATAAAAACTGACTCTAAAGGTTTCTGTAGGTATGTGAAGAGAAAAAGATGGGTGAAGATGAATGTAGGTCCCTTACAGTCAGCAACAGGGGAATTTATAATGGGGAACAGAGAAATGGCTGACCAATTAAATACATACTTTGGTTCTGTCTTCACAAAGGAGGACCCAAAGAACGTACTAGAAATGTTGGGGAACGCAAGGTTTAGTGAGAGAGAGGAACTGAAGGAGATCAGTATGAGTCGGTAAATAGTATTGGGGAAATTAATAGGATTGAAGGCTGATAAATCCCTGGAACCTGATAATCTACATACCAGAATTCTTAAGGAAGAGGCTCTAGAAATAGTGGATGCATTGGTGGTGATCTTCCAAGATGTAACTCCACTATTTAAAAATTGAGATAGAGAGAAAACAGTCATAATTATGTAGAAAAAATAAAGGTCAGAAATGGGACTGTTCACTGATTACATAATACTCAGCTACCTTCAGCCAGAAGTGCCGAGCAGATAATCCACCTCGGTCTCCTCTGGAGGTCCCCAGCATCACAGATGCCTGCCTTTGGTCAATTTAATTCACCCCCCGTGATATCAAGAAACAGCTGAAGGCACTGGATACTGCAAAGGCTATGGCTCTTGACAATATTCCAGCAATAGTACTGAAGAATTGTGCTCCTGAACTTACTGTGCCCCTAGCCAAGCTGTTCCAGTACAGCAACAACACTGGCATCTATTCGCCAATGAGGGAAGTTGCCCAGAGACGTCCTGTACACTAAAATCAGGACAAATCCAACCACTGTCAGTCTACTGTCAGTCATCAGTAAAGTGATGGAAGGGATCATCAACAGTGCTATCAAGCGGCACTTACCCAACAATAACCTGTTCACGGACGCTCAGTTTGGGTTTTTCCAGGGTCACTCAGCTCTTGGCCTCATTAAAACCTTGGTTCAAACATGGACAAAAGAGCTGGACTCCAAAGGTGAGAGTGACTGCCCTTATAACAATAATAATATAATTCTCTTTATTATTGTCACAAGTAGGCTCACATTAACACTGCAATGAAGTTACTGTGAAAATCCCCTAGTCACCACACTCCGCCGCCTGTTCAGGTACACTGAGGGAGAATTCAGAATGTCCAATTCACTTAACAGCACGTCGTTTGGGATATCCTTGACATCAAGGCAGCATTTGGCCGAGTGACATCAAGGAGCCCTAGCAAAACTGGAGTCAATGGGAATCGGAGGAAAACCCTCCACTGGTTCGAGTCAGAATTGGCACAAAGGAAGATGGCTGTGGTGGTTGGAGGTCAATCATCTCAGTTCCAGGGCATCACTGCAGGAGTTCCTCAGGGTAGTGTCCGTGGTCCAACCATCTTCACCTGCTTCATCAATAACCTCCATTCCATCATAAGATCAGAAGTGGGGATGTTTGCTAATGGCCGCACAATGTTCAGGACCATTCGCGACTCCTCAGATACTGAGCGGTCCATGTCCAAATGCAGCAAGACCTGGACAGTATCCATGCTTGGGCTGATACGTGGCCAGTTACATTCGCGCCACACAAGTGTCAGGCAATGACCATCTTCAACAAGAGAGGATCTAACCATATCCCATGACATTCAATGGCATTACCATCGCTGAATCCCCCCAACATCCTGGGGGGCGCCATTGACCAGAAACTGAACTGGACTAACCATATTAATACTGTGCGCACCAGAGCAGTTTAAACGCTGGGAATTCTGTGGTGAATGACTCACCCACTGACTCTCCAAGGCCTGTCCACCACCTGCAAGGCACAAGTCAGGAGTGTGATGGAATACTCTCCACTTGCCTGGATGAGTGCAGCTCCAACAACACTCAAGATATTCAACACCATCCAGGACAAAGCAGCCGCTTGATTGGCATCCCATCTACCAGCTTAAGCATTCACTACCTCCATCATCGATGAACAGTGCTAGCCTTGTGTACCATCTACAAGATGGAGCAACTCACCAAGACTCCTGAGGCAGCACCTTCCTAACCCACGACCACTACCATCTAGAAGGACAAGGGCAGCATATGCATGGTTCCCCTCCACATCACTCACCACCCTGACTTAGAACTATGTCACCCTTACCTTCACTGTCACAAAGCCCTGGAACTCTCTCCCTAACAGCACAGTGGGTGCACTTACATCACATGGACTGCAACGGTTCAAGAAGGAAGCTCACCACCACCGTCTCAAGGGCAATTAGGGATGGGCAAAAAACATGCTGGCCTAGCCAGCGACACTCGGATCCATAAAAATAAATTTATAGATATATCGTAAATGGTTAGCTGGGGGAAAACGTTTAAGGAATAAAGGGAAATCCTGATAATGAGGTAGGAGGAAATGGCCAAAAATGAAAATTTTGCATCTTACTCACAAAAACAACAGATGTAATGAAGATTACTCTGAGTGAAGTTATGAGCTCGATAGGAACAGAGAAGATGAACTGAAAAGACTAGTACCAGTGAATGTTATGAAGTCGGTGACTACTCCACAGATCTGAATACATCTGGTTATTTCCCATGTGTTTTCAGCAAGGGGCTGCGTCCACTGCAGGTAGGTGAGAGACAGTCAGCCATATTCTACCCAGGAGTGTCTGATTGCATGGTTCAGTAAACCCTTTCCCTCCTAAACCACCTTCCTGAAACCTCTCCCTGCGTTTTGCTAGTTTTAAAAAAATAAACGTGTTATTGAGGTATTTTTGGAATTGTAACAACAAAATAAACAATGTACATGAAACTATAAACATAGTGCAAAAGCCTTCCTTACAGGTCCCACCTTTATTAACCCCCCACTCTAAGCTAAACTATCTCCCCCCCCCCCCCTTCTGCTGACGTTTAATTTTCCGCGAAGAAGTCGACGAACGGTTGCCACCTCCGGGCGAACCCTAAAAGTGACCCTCTCAAAACGAACTTGATTTTCTCCAAACAGAGAAAGCTAGCCATATCCAATAGCCAGGTCTCCGACTTTGGGGGCTTTGAGTCTCTCCAAGCTAATAGTATCCGTCTCCGGGATACCAGGGAAGCAAAGGCTAGAATGTCTGCTTCTTTCTCCTCCTGGATTCCCGGGTCTTCCGACACCCCGAAAATCGCCACCTCTGGACTCGGTGCCACCCTTGTTTTTAACATCGTGGACATGACATCTGCAAACCCCTACCAAAATCCCCTTAGCTTCGGACATGCCCAGAACATGTGGACATGGTTCGCTGGTCCTCCCGCACATTTTGCACACCAGTCTTCCACACTAAAGAATCTGCTCATCCGGGCCACTGTCATGTGAGCCCGATGAACGACTTTGAATTGTATCAGGCTGAGCCTAGCACATGTTGTGGACGCGTTGACTCTACTCTACGCGCCCGCCCAAAGACCATCCTCTACCTCTCCTCCCAGCTCCTCCCCCCACTTGCGCTTCAGTTCCTCGGTCTGCGTCTCCTCTGACCCCATAAGTTCCTTGTAAATGTCAGAGACGCTCCCTTCTCCTACCCACCCTCTGGAAACTATCCTGTCCTGAATCCCTCTTAGCAGGAGGAGCGGGAAGGTTGACACCTGTTTACGTAGGAAGTCCCATACCTGCAGATACCTGAATTTGTTTCCCCTCGCCAACCCAAACTTCTCCTCCAGCACCCTCATACTCGGAAAGCTCCCCTCTATAAACATGTCCCCCATCCTCTCAATCCCTGTTCTCCGCCATATCCGGAACCCCCCCATCCATACGTCCCGGGGCAAACTGGTGATTATTACAGATTGGGGACCAGACCAATGCTCCCTCTGCTCCTACATGTCTCCTCCATTGCCCCCAGACTCTCAGGGCCGCCACCACTGGTGGAGCTGGTGGAGTACCGTGCCGGCGGGAACGACAGAGGCGCAGTTACCAACGCCCCCAGACTGGTGCCCTTGCATAAAGCCGCCTCCATACCCACCCGTGCCGACCCCTCCCCCACCACCCACTTCCTGATCATGGCTATATTCACCGCCCAGTAATAGTTACTAAAATTTGGCAGCGCCAGCCTGCCCTCTCCCCCACTCCGCGCAAGCATTACCTTCCTTACTCGCGGAGTCTTGCCCGACCAAACGAAGCCAGAGATCACTTTGTTGACCCGTTTGAAAAAGGACCGCAGTATAAAGATGGGGAGACACTGAAAACAAACAGGAATCTTGGGAGGACCGTCATCGTCACCTTCTGGGGCAGCACGGTGGCGCAGTGGGTTAGCCCTGCTGCCTCACGGCGCTGAGGTCCCAGGTTCGATTCTGGGTCACTGTCTGTGTGGAGTTTGCACATTCTCCCCGTGTTTGCGTGGGTTTCGCCCCCACAACCCAAAGATGTGCAGGCTAGGTGGATTGGCCACGCTAAATTGCCCCTTAATTGGAAAAAATGAATTTTTAAAAAAAATCTTCACCGTCTGCACCCTCCCAGCCAGTGACAACGAAGCGCATCCCATCTCCGAAAATTGTCTTTCATTTGGTCTACTAGTCGGGCCAGATTTGATTTATGCAGCCGGTCCTATTCCCGTGCCACTTGAATGTCTAGGTACCTAAAGCTTCCCCCTACTAATCTAAACGGCAGCTCCCCCAATCGCCTCTCCTGTCCCCTTGCCAGGATCGCAAACATCTCACTCTTTCCCCATATTTAACTTATACCCTGAAAACCGTCCAAATTCCCCAGAATCCTCATGATTTCTTCCATCTCCTCTAATGGGTCCGATACATACAGAAGCAGGTCGTCTGCATAGAGCGAGACTCGGTGCTCCACCACCACCCTCCCACCTCCCCCCCCCCCCCCCCTCCCACCTCCCCCCCCCCCATACCAGCCCCTTGAGGCTCTCAGAGCAATTGCCAACAGCTCTACAGCTAGCGCAAACAATAGTGGGGAGAGGGGGCATCCCTGTCTCGACCCCCGGTGCAGTCTAAAATAGTCTGATGTCCTATTCGTCTGTACACTTGCCACAGGAGCCTGATACAGCAACCTGACCCAGTCAATAAGGCCCCGCCCAAATCCGAACCGTCCCAGTATCTCCCACAGTTAATCCCATTCTACCCGATCAAAAGCCTTTTCTGCATCCATTGCGGTCACTACCTCCACCTCCCACCTTGCGGGGGCATCATGATCACGTTTAACAACCTTCTTACAATGGCCACCAACTGCCTACCCTTAACAAACCCCGTCTGGTCCTCCCCAATAACGTCCGGAACACAATCCTCAATCCTGGAGGACAAAATTTTGGCCAGCAGTTTGGCGTCCACATTCAACAGGGATATCGGCCTGTAGGACCCACACAGCTCCGGGTTCTTGTCCCGCTTCAGAATCAGCGAAATCGTGGCCTGTGACATCATCGGGGGCAGCACCCCTCTTTCCCTTGCCTCATTGAACATCCTCATCAACACCGGCCCCAATATCCCGGAGAACTTTTTATAAAACTCCACTGGGTACCCGTCCGGCCCCGGGGCCTTACCCGGCTGCATGGCGTTCAAACCCTCCACTATCTCTTCCAACCCGATCGGGGCCCCCAGCCCTTCTACCAGCTCCCCGTCCACCTTTGGGAAATTCAACCCCCCCAAGAAGTGCCTCATCCTCTCCGGCCCCATAGGGGGTTCCAACCTGTACAGCCTACTGTAGAATAAGCCTAAACGCCTTATTCATCCCTGCTGAATCTCAAACCAGGTTCCCATCTCCATCATTTACTTTCCCTATCTCCCTGGCTGCCTCCTTCCTTCTAAGCTGCTGTGCAAGCATTTTGCTGGCCTTCTCGCCACGCTCATAGATCGCCCCCCCTCGCCTTTCTCAGCTGCTCCACCGCCCTCCCTGTGGTTAACAAGCCGAACTCCGCCTGTAGCCTCCGCTGTTCCCTTAAAAGCCCTGCCTCTGGGGCCTCCGCATACCTCCTATCGATCTGTAGTATCTCCTTTACCAGTCGGTCCATCTCTGCCCTGTCCACCTTCTCCCTCTGACCACCGCCTTCAGTGCTTCCCAGACCACCGCTGCTGAAATTTCCCCCGTGACCTGCAGCCTCCGCCCTCAACCTCCTCTCTGTCCCTTATCCCAAGTCCCTCCCTCGTCAGAAGAACAATTACCCCCCCCTCCTTCCCCCTAGTAACAACACTTCCGTGAGCTAGCCCGCCCAGCTAGCTTGATGGCCCCCATCCCTGGCGCTGGATAGTCTCCCACCTATTGTTCCCTCCCCACCTTCCCCCCACTCATACAAACATACTCCAACATCAAACAATCCCCACACAATTGCCTGGTAGAAAAACACCAAGATCTAAACAAGCACACCTCCATCCCCCAACAGTGCAAATGAAAACCTTAACTCACTCAGCTCTACCGGTGGTCCCAAATCAATGCAAAACGAAAAACGCGAAACCTTTTTAAAAAAAGAACAGAAAAACAAAACAAAACAAAAAAACAAGAACGCTGCAGCAAAGTTCAAAAGTTCTCAGTCCACCACCAGTCCTTTCCTTTTGGCGAAGTCCAGCGCGTCCTCAGGCGACTCAAAATAAAAGTGCTGTTCCGCGTGCGTGACCCAGAGACGGGCCGGATACAACAGTCCGAACTTCACCTTTTTCTTAAAAAGGATCGACCTAATCTTGTTGAAGCCTGCTCTTCACCTGGCCACCTCCACACTCAGATCTTGGTAAACCCGCAGGATACTATTGTCCCACTTACAGCTCCGTGTCTGCTTGGCCCACTGTAGAATGCGTTCCTTATCCAAGTACCTGTGGAATCTCACCACCATTGCCCTCAGGGAGTCTCCCAATCGCGGCTTCCTCGCGAGTGCTCTGTGAGCCCTGTCCACCTCCAAGGGCCGGGAGAATGCCCCATCCCCCAGCAGCTTCTCAAACATGTCTGCGATGTATGCCGCAGCGTCCGCTCCTTTGGACCTCTCTGGGAGCCCAACGATTCTCAAGTTCTGCCGGCGGGACCTATTCTCTAGGTCCTCCACCTTCTCCAGGAGCTTCTTCTGCTGGTCTCTCAGCATCCCCACCTCCAACTCCACCGCAGTTTGATGTTCCTCCTGCTCAGCCAGCGACTTTTCTATCTTCTGGATTGCCCGATCTTGGGCGTCCAATCGAAGCTCCAGCCGCTCAATTGACTCTTTTATCGGGTCCAAGCAGTCCAGTTTCTGCTTAGCAAAGCCTTCCTGAATAACTTGCATCAGCTGCTCCGTTGACCGCTAGGTCGACAAACCAGAGGCCCGGTCCTCCGCCATGCTATCTCCCGCTGCAGCTTCAACCCAAGCCTTCTCTGTCTGTTTCTGCCTTTACGAGCATTTCTAGTCCTTCTCTCAATGCACCGATGTGGGAATTCAGTACACAATTGCCTCTGTCTTCAGTTTTACAATTCAAGTCCAGTAGAAAATCAGGGGGAAAAGTCCGACCAGAGCGGGAGCCACCAAATGTGCGACTTACTCCTTCATAGCCGCCACCGGAAGTCACGTTTTGCTTTCTGACCGTCTTGCTCCTACTCTGTAGAGCTCCATGGCATAAAGTCACGTGTACATAAAAGCACTCAAGATTCCTCCTACAGTCCAAAGATGTGCAGGCTGGGTGGATTGGCCAAGCTAAGTTGTCCCTTAGTGTCCAAATGGTTAGGTGGGGTTATTGGATTACGGGGATCGGGTGGAGGCGTGGGATTAAGTCGGGTGTTCTTTCTAAGGGCCGGTGCAGACTCGATGGGCTGAATGGCCTCCTTCTGCACTATAAAATTCCATGATTGCATAAATATAACTTGTAGGCACAGTCCACACCTAGTCTATTATTCATTGCCACACCAGATGATCTCGGTGTTGATATTGGCACCCAGATACCATCTTGAGTCGAGAAACCTAAACCTAACCACACCCAAAAGATTAATTTGTCCCCACACTGCTGCTGAACTCCACATTGCTGTTGGCAATTCAGTTTCAAAATTGCACCATCAATGCTAGTTTGTAATTTAACTCTCCTCAGTCAGTCCGAGCAGGTGCCCCTGGTAACTGGGCGCTCTCCTCAGTTATGCTGCACTGGTTCTACTGCTAACCGGACACTCTCAGGACACTCACTCAGGCTGTGCTGGTTCTACTGGTAACCAGACACTCCCCTGAGTCACGCCGTACCTTGACATTCTCCTCAATCAGCTTGTGCTAGTTCAACTGGTAACCAAACACTCTTCTGTGTCAGGCTGTGCTAGTCATACTGGCAACCAGACACTCTCCTGTGTCAGGCTCTGTTAGTTCAACTGGTAACCAACCACTCTCCTGAGTCAGGCTGTGCTAGTTATCCAGATAACAGGACACTCTCCTGGGTCAGGCTGTGCTAGTTCAACTGGTACCAAACACTCTCCTGGGTCAGGCTGTGCTAGTTCTACTGGTGACCAGACAACTCTCCTGAGTCAGACTCTGCTAGTCATACAGATAACTGGACACTCTCCTGGGTCAGGCTGTTCTAGTTCAGCTGGTATCAAACACTTTCCAGTGCCAGGCTTTGCTAGTTATACAGGTAACTACGCACTCTCCTCAGTCAGGCTCTGCTAGTTATAGAGGTAACTGGATATTCTCCTAAGTCAAGCTCTGCTAGTTATACAGGTAACCAGACACTCTCCTCAGTCAGGCTGTGCTAGTTATACAGGGAACCAGACACTCTCCTAAGTCAGGCTGTGCTAGTTATACAGACAACCGGACACTCTCCTCAGTCAGGCTGTGCTAGTTACACCGGTAACCGGACACTCTCCTCAATCGGGCTCTGCTAGTTATACAGGTAACTAGACACTCTCCTCAGTCATGCTCTGCTAGTTATGCAGGTAACCAGACACTCTCCTGAGTCAGGCTGTGCTAGTTATACAGGTAACCAGACACTCTCCTCAGTCAGGTTCTGCTAGTTATAGAGGTAACTGGACATTCTCCTCAGTCAAGCTCTGCTAGTTATACAGGTAACCAGACACTCTCCTCAGTCAGGCTGTGCTATACAGGGAACCAGACACTCTCCTAAGTCAGGCTGTGCTACTTATACAGACAACCGGACACTCTCGTCAGTCAGGCTGTGCTAGTTACACTGGTAACCGGACACTCTCCTCAATCAGGCTCTGCTAGTTATACAGGTAACTAGACACTCTCCTCAGTCATGCTCTGCTAGTTATGCAGGTAACCAGGCACTCTCCTGAGTCAGGCTGTGCTAGTTATACAGGTAACCAGACACTCTCCTCAGTCAAGCTCTGCTAGTTATACAGGTAATCAGACACTGTCCTCAGTCAGGCTGTGCTAGTTGTACAGGTAACCACTCTCCTCAGTCATGCTCTGCTAGTTATGCAGGTAACCAGACACTCTCCTGAGTCAGGCTGTGCTAGTTACACAGGTAACCAGACACTCTCCTCAGTCAAGCTCTGCTAGTTATACAGGTAACCAGACACTCTCCTCAGTCAGGCTGTGCTAGTTATACAGGTAACCAGACACTTTCCTCAGTCAGGTTGTACTCGTACTGTTCTGTCATTTATTTATATTGCAGATTATTTCATACATTCTTCAAGACGGTGACATTTTTGGTATTTAAACTTTTTGGCCTGTGCTCATTTTTTAAATGTTCCGAATATTTCTGCAAACCCTAGGCCTTATCCTCAGCCTTCTGTGCTTCTCTTCATTTAGGCGATTCTCAAATTTGAAACCTCTAGTTGGTTTCAGAATGCAGGTCGTTCATGCGAATGAACAACGGCAGCACTCCAAGCACTGATCCCTGTGGAACACCACCTCCCCCTAGTCTGAGACAGCGAGCGGGATTCTCCAGTCCGCCAGCCACGTTTTCCTGGGCTGCACGCCCTCGCCGGTGGAGGGATTCTCTAATCCTGCCACCCCAATGGGATTTCCCATTGTGGCCACCCCATGCCGCCGGGAAACCCGCGGGCGTGGGTGCGCTGCTGGCGCAACGGAGAATCCTGCCTGTGGTGATATGCATAGACACATTAATGTATACAGTCATCTATTAATGCATATAGACATCTGTATGACCTCCAACCAGCAGGTGGCAATAGAGATACACCATGTGGTGCCAGAGATACGGCAGTTAACAGTAAGTTGTACTGGATGACAGTCGCATGAGAAGTAGTTCCAGGAGAATTCAATTATTTGTTACCATTTGTATCATAGTGCATCAGTTATCTTGCAACGTGTTCATTTGTCACAAAGTATATTACTAGTCAAAGTACTAGATGTTCTGTGTGCACCATTACCACGGCCACAACACAGAACATAACACCACCGGCGGAGAATCCCGCGGAGCATCTGTGAGCATGACTCTCAACCTCCCAGCCTTCATTCCTCGCTTCAGGTCCATACAATATCATTGATTCTAATGGAGCAGCTTATTTATGGGATTTTCACCAAAACTATTTGGGTAAATTTTGTGATGGTCCACTCTAGGTGGGAGCCTTAACTGGTGGGACAATGGGTCACAGAATCAGCTCTCTCACGCAATTGTCCTGTATCTGTCAAGCAAGGAATCTGAATTTCCAAATTGGAAGGTTAAATGGCGATCCGATCGAAGTCTTCAAGATATTAACAGGAAAAGACAGGGAAGATATAGATAAACTGTTTCCACTGGTTGGAGATTCTAGAGCTAGGGATGGCATGGTCCTTGTGGGAGAAAACCAGAGCACATGGAGGAAACCCATGCAGATACGGGGAGAACGTGCAAACCCCACATTGTCAGTCGCCCAAAGCTGGAATTGAACCCGGGTTCCTGCCGCTGTGAGGCAGCAGTGCTAACCATTGTCCCACGTGTCACCTCTGCAGGGTTTTAACCAGTTAAACAGGGGTACTACATTTGGAATTTATAAGTCTTGGTTTTTTTGCCCAACCTGTGACTAAGATTCGTAGATTTAGAGAATGAGAACTCTGGAAGGAGTTTGCATCGAGAGGAAACTACGCAGTAGTTTGATTTGGAGATTCCCAAGTACTGGTTTTCTAAGCATATCGGACACAGGTCAAAAGACTTTGCTGCCGTTGATCAGCTGCTAATGGAACATGCATATTTGTTTTGTTCCATTCCATTGTAATCAAAGATGTCAGTGTTGAAGAGAGGGTAAATGGGGCAGGATGTCCTTTTATTAATAAAGGTAAAGTTGTCATAGTCCCAGATGAGCATTGGCTGCTTTCCCCTTTGAGGGGGAGAGCTGACTGGTGGTGATTTAAGCTGAGAGTCACCACACCTCAGGTAAGGGCAAGGTTGAGAAGGTGGGGCCTTCATTAATAACCTCAGCCGGTACGGGAATTGAACCCTCGCTGCTGGCCTCGCTCAGCATCACGAATCAGCTGTCCAACTGAGCTAAAAACCCACTAAATAAAACAGCCAAAGAAAACAGGATTGATTTTATTTTGAAAACAAGGTTAACACATGTACATCTTCATGCAGTTCACTGTAATGGGGAGAGCATTAGCCACAACTGAGTGTTAAAGATTAAATATTCACAACCAGATCCACACATTAAGACAACAAGGAGAATTCTGTTTGGGACTGACGATAATCTGCATCACAAGTATCGGCAAAGTACAATGGGGCCATTTCATATTTCTTATGCACAGTGTGGAAGTCTGGTGGGCTAAGCTGTTTCGCCTGCACTGTACCCATACAGATGAGGAATATTGCCAATCCATGTTGCACCTCTGAGCACCATCAACAGCCCATTTCCTCAATTCATGGAAAGTGCTCCAGGCAGAAGCAGAAGTGGACTGGTTATCTATATAGCCACCTAGGGATCAAATGCTGAATGCAGTTTTATTTATTACTGTGCAACTGTAATCCCTTTTGGAAGTTTAGTTATAATAGTTTTCTCACGTAACCTCAATATAAGACTGTTTAAGATTGTAACACCAGAATATGTGCATGGGGGTTGGGGGAGCGGCCACATTATAGGTGTAAATTGATGAGCTACATAGAGTGCAGGCTGAAACTCACCGTCCTGTGTATGTTGCGAAAGCATGTCAGCACCGGTTTGCCCTTCTGACCTGTTCGAAGAGCAGAATCGAGATTGGAGTGCCAGGTAGGGGGACATTGCTTCAAACTCCCTTCCCTCGTCTTCTGGCTTGCCAATCTCAACCTCAATCCAAAGTTCCAGGTGGGTAGATCCTCACAGTAAAGTGTATGTGCAGTTGGGGGAAGGCTGCTGGGGGGGGAAGGGGGCGGGGTTTGCACTGCTTGGGGGGGGGGGGGGGGGCTGGGGGCTGGTGCACATTGGCCAGTTCCTGCTCTGTGCCTCTGAGAGCTAGCTGGGAGAGGCCCTTTGGCAAGGCCCAAGATGGCTGCCACAGAGCTGTAGCTTGGCAAGACTCAATTGGGAGGAAAATAAATTGAGGTTGAGGCAGTGGGGAAAGGGAAGAGAAAGATTTCAGACCCTTACTTAAAGAAGGAAAATCTGGAAAGCTCATATCCATACGCCAGGACACACTCTGAAACAAAATGGCTGAAAAGCCACCGTGGTTACATTTACATCAAAGAGTGACCAAATCAGTAGTCGACCATTTCAAACTGTACACAACCCATTTGCTGTTTCCTTTTATTGTTAGCGAGGTAAACAGAATGACCCAAAACAGAATAGAATCGTATGTTTCATTCTGGCCACAATTTTGTTCAGGAATGGATCCTTGGGAATAATGAAACTTCTTCAGTTTCCTGTTGAGGCAGAGACAGAATCAACAGACCAACTCCACTTGACCCAGGCCACAGAACTAAGAATCAAACCAACCTGTACCAGCTCACTATGTCACCCAATAACCTCTCCCATCAGGCCTTTACTTACACCCTGCACATTGTTATGTTAGTTAATTATAGAGAATGGAATAATCACTTAACAGCCTGATTTTATTCAGTTTTATATACACATATATATCTATGCATATGTGGGAAGGTGACAGTTAGAATGAGAGGAAATTGCATCCAGTTCCTTAGTGTTTTGTACCACCAAGGGGAACAGCAAGGGAATAATAAGATGGACAAGTAGAGGCCAGTTAATGAGGACAGGTTATTCGGGTGTAAAAGAAACATGAGCCGTTTCCCTCACAGTTCAGTTACCTTGCTAATGTGACAGTTACAAGGCCTACTGAGGTTAGTGCACTGTATTTTATTATGGTTAACTATTACACATTTCAACCGGAAAGGCAACCAAAATAAATGTTGCACTTCACGTACCAATGTACACCTTCATTATCAAACAAAACCTACATAACATCCCATTCACCGAGGGCTACAGTTTTCAAGGAAACATGTTGAAGCCAAATTATGGCCAGGATTTAAATTATAGATAAGATTTCCAAGTTCTTGGTGTTTAGTTAAATATCCGCATTTCAATAATTTGGAGTTAATTTACAGTCGATGCTCTGGCTAGACTCATGGGTAACAGTGACAGTTACATGTGACCCTAAGTTGCACCAAGCTCCCAGGACCCTCCAGTACCTTCTTAAAAATTCATTCAAAGGATGTGAGCGTCGTTGGCTCGGCCAGCATTCTTTACCCATCCCTAATTGCCCTCGAGAAGGTGATGGTGAGCTGCCTTCTTGAACTCCTGCAGACCCTGTAGTGTAGGTATACCCACATTGCTGTTAGGGAGTTCCAGGATTTTGACCCAGCGACAATGAATGAACGGCGATATATTTCCAAATCAGGATGGAGAAGCTTGGAGGGGAACCTCCAGGTGGTGGTGTTGCCAGGTATCTGCTGCTCTTGTCCTTCTAGGTGGTAGAGGTCGTGGGTTTAAGAGGTCATGTGGTCGTGGGTTTGGAAAGCGCAGTTGAAGGAAACGTTCACCTCAGGAGATGTCGACGGTGATTAAAAGAAATTGATAGGGTGGATAAAAAGAAATTATTTTTTCTGGTGAGGGAAGTCCAGAACAAAGAGGCATAACCTTGATTTTCAAGCTGGGCCATTCAGGTTAGAGTTCAAGAAGCACCTTTTCACATAAAGGGTAGGGGAGATCTGTAATTCACTCCAACAATAGACGTTTGAGACTCGAGTAATTTAACATTTCAAATCTGAGATTCAACCAATTAACAATTTCCAATCTTAATTTTTTTTTTTTTGAAAGCTATTACTTTTCCAATTCTGTTTTTGACTGAATAGAGTTCAAAATCCTCATTAAAGAAGTCCACACCAAAGATTTTTCATCCCGACGTGTGTACATTGTAGCAATTTGCCACAGGGAATATTTTCCATGTATTATGTCCTGCGCTGTCCAGGTGTGTGGAATGAGGGGTGGGGGCGAACACGGCAAAACCAGAAGAGGCAGATTCACTGCCATGTCCTTCAATGAGTTTCCAATCGCTGTCACACTGTTGGGAAGGAAGGACGTAGAGAGCAGGTATTCAGCCATTCCAGGCAAGGTACATGATTGATCAGCATTTTGTGCAGCCAGGAAAGGTTAGGTGTGAGGGAGGGCATGGGAGCATCGCTGGAAGTCAGGGCAGGTATAGGAGGTATGTCACCTCTGGAGATCAAGGGAAGATACCTAGCAAAAGGGGCGCGGAGGGGAAGGAAAGCAAGAAGAAGGCACTTGGTAGAATTTTAAAAAAGGTTCAAATATATTTTCATAAATGGGCAATCTTTCGCAGGTGGCCAGTCTGAGGCCAAGATTTTCCACAAATCCTGCCCCGAATGAGATTTCGAAAATGCCATGCTGGTGTAGTCGATGCATTCTTTTGAGGTTAGGTCTGAGGCATCTTTCTGGAGGCAGAGTAAAGGGAGCTTTACTCTCTGTCTAAGGGGTTGGGGTGCTTGATGCTATGACTACAATACAACGTGGCCCAAAAGGAAAGAGTTGAGTTTCCTCCAAGATTAATACTACCCACCCCAACGAGCACAAAACCCACACAGAAAAAGACAATACTTCCTAAACAAAAATAAATACAAAAAAAGTTTGTCTCTATTTTATAAATAATACTGACATAGTACTCCTTTCAAATAAAATTAAATAACTGCATAGTATGGCGACGCAGCATCGATATACCTTACTCCGTTGGGGGGGGGGGGGGGGGGGGGGGGGGGGGGGGGGGAAGAGACTGCCAGCGTGCAGTCCCATAGCTTGTAATTAATTAAAAATGTGTCAGTGTGCGCAGCACATTCCCCGTTGAGGCTGGAGCTACGCAAGTGCCCGATATTAATATATAACATACAAAACACAAATCACATTTTAGCAGGGAAAGGATCAGCTATCATCAGCAGAGTGGAGGCCTGTTACTAGAGGAAACTTGTATCTATAGGAAGCCTATTGTTCCCCCCACCCCCCAATAACTCAAACCACATATTTAGATGGATGTTTGTGTTGGTGTTGTACAATGAAAATTCCTCCACAGTAACAGCACCAGTACTCCTAGGCCAGGTAGAATATCTCCGCATGGCTCACTCAGAGGCCGTGAATAAGAGGATTGAGGGTTCAGGTCCAGTTCAAGAAATTTGAGCATATGGCCTGGGCTGTCTCTCCAGTGCGGCACTAAGGAAGCACTGCACTGTTGGAGATACTGTTTTTCAAGATGATGTTAGGCTGAGGGCCCTAGCTAACCTGTTCAGATGCTTGTAAAAGATCCCAGGCCACTATTTGCTGTGGCTTTCTTAGCATCAAAATCTCAAAATCCTTCCCTCAGTCAATCGCAAAGCAGATCAACCTGACTATTTACCGCATTGCTGCATGCGAGATGGTGCTATGTGCAGTTGAACTGCCCTGCTTGCCTACAAACACATGGCGCCTATATTTCAAAAGCATTTAATCGGCAGTGAAGCACTTCAGACAGGTAGGGCACTGCATAAATATGTTTTACATAGAGTTAGATAATGCATAAGCAGTACCACTTTCATCCGAGTCAGAAGATTGCAGCAGCAAGTCCCACTGAGCGTTGCATTGCACTGTCGGACACGCTGAATTTTGGATGAAACATTAAATCAAAGTTGCTTTCTTGGGTGGGCACAGAATGATCCACAGAAATGGTGTTCCCACCTCCTCCTGGACTGGTCAATATTTACTCTCTCAACATAAACTTTCAAAAGATGCTCTGGCCATTAGCTTAATGCTGTTTGTGGGATCTTGCTGTGCGCAAGGTCTTGTTGTGCTTTGTACATTCCAACAGTAACTGAAATTCAAGAAGCATTTAAGTGGCTGTAAAGCGCGTTTGGGATGCCCCGGTGTATTTTTGGATATACCGGTATGATGGACGTAGAAATTGGTAGATATTATATTTTATATCTGTTGCTGTAATGGTTTTAAAAGCCCGAGTAAGGTATATATTTATTACAGTAATATTATTGAAGAACCTAGGTTAAGATATTCAGACTGTGTGTCTGCTAAAGCTGGAACTAAGCAGTCATAAAAGGTGAGGCCATGATTGATTCTAACCATTTACCTGTTTACATATAGAGGGCCAATAGGATATTGTTATAATTGCTGGCAATTCCCTGGAGAGTAGGTAATTGATGCGAGGTTGTATTTAGTCCTAGCTAAGCAGGTGATATCTTAGTGGGGTACAGATGATCCAATTAATGGGAGGAACCAGGTCTGTCTGTAGTTTTGCAGTTTGTCATAGGATTTGAGTCTGACAAGACAGAAGGATTTTAAGTTGTGATCTTAAGTTAAGATTTTAAGAAGTGTACTGGTTCTGCTCCTGAAAGAGTCTCTCCCTCCAAATGTCTCTATACAACTAAGCAAGTCATCGGTTTGTTAACTTAATTTAGAAGTGTCATTTGAACTGTATTAGGTTGCTTAATTGGAATTAGTAGCAGGTATAGATAGTAAGTTCACATTTTTCCTTTTATTTAAGAACTGTTTAACTGATAACCGTAAATTGCCTCACGGCGCCGAGGACCCGGGTTCGATCCCGGCCCCGGGTCTCTTTCCGTGTGGAGTTTGCACATTCTCCACGTATCTGGGTGGGTCTCACCCCCAGAACCCCAAGGTGTGCAGGTGAGGTGGACTGGCCACGCTAAATTGCCCCTTAATTGGAAAATAAAATTGGGTACTCTAAATTAACTTTTTTTTAAACTGATCATTGTAAAGCTATTCTGCGGAATTCTCCATCAGCGGGACTCTCCGCTTCGCGGGCAGCGCACCCTCGCCCACGGGTCTCCTGACAGATTGGAATGACCTCACTGGGAAACCCCATTGGCCGGCTGCTGGAACGGAGAATCCGGCTGCCGGCGAGGATGCACCGCCCCGGAAAACGGGGCTGACGGGATGGAGAATCGCGCCCAGTTTCTTTGATGTTAATGTGATTAATTCTGTGTTGAAAGTTTATGTCAACATAAGAGACAGCTACTGGTCAGTGTCATTGCTCCTAGGGGTGAAGTATCCTTTCCTCACAGTTTTACAAATTTAAACAATTGTTTGGCGCTCTCGTCCCGTACCTAAAAGTCGGGGTCTGGTCTGGGATCCTAACACCAGTTTTGTGGAGAGTAGCACTCTATCCCAACTTACACACTACCTCAGGTCCAAGCACCCAAAACACTAAGTTGCTTTGTTTGCAGTTTGTGTACACAGCTGCAAAAACTTCACTTTTGCAAACCCAAGAACGGGCAGGAAGGTATTTGGCAGTTTGGGCTGATGTAACCGGAGGTGAAAAGCAGTATTTGGGAGCTGATCGGTATAGTTCACTGTCCCTCCCAGAAATCCTGGGCAGTTGTGAGACTCAAACCCAACTGATTACTCCCCCTCATATTAGAAAGCTGGGGAACGCCGATCGATGGGAATCTCCTGCATTACGAGGAAGATGGTGACCGACAAGGGACTTCCACCTGAACGAGTATGGATGTTAAGCGGTTTTGCCCTCTGATTTTAAAAACTACTGATGCAAACTCCATGAAACAAAATGTTTCTTCTTGAAGCCTCGTGTCATCTACTGCTCCGTCCCTCAAGAGAAAAGAAAAACAAATTGTGAGTAAACCAGGACAATGGAGTATGTTGCGGGAACACCCCGGCTGTTGTTTCACATGTTTGACTTCAGCATCGTGAATGAACATAAAAAAAAACTGGCCGTTGAAAAATGCCTGAGTTCTGTGGTATTGTCCCCCTCCTAATATGGGATGACACGAGGGCTTTAACTCCAAGCTTCATTATTGATCGAATGCAGTAAAATAAACAAGAGGCTTCCTCTTGGTGCAGCTTTTAGCCGTCCGCAAAAAGCCATATGCCAATCCGCTGCCTCGTCCTATTCGCCAACATCTCCTGCATCAGTGCTGGACCTGCGAGGTTGTGGAGATTGGGGGAGGAGAGAGAGAGAGAGAGAGAGAGAGAGAGAGAGAGGTATGAAACAAGAAACACGCTGGGAAAGGAATGCACCATCTCTAGAGTTGCAAGTTCAGATGAAAATGTACTTAATTTCAATGGCAGACAGTCAACAAGCCAGCACTTCCTGCTCGAGCTAAAATGACTTGGTCAGTAGGTCCCTGTGCCTTAAATCATAGGAGCTGTGCAGAGTATATCCCTGAAGAGGGGTGCGGTGCGATTATTTTTCCTTCCCCCTTCTGGGGGATCTGGGTGTCACTGGCGCGGCCCCATGTTTGTTGCCCTTTGAACTGTGCAGTTTGCTGGGTCATTTCAGAGGAGAACTGAAGAGGCAACCGCATTACTGTGGGTCTGGGGTCAAAGGTAAGGGTGGCAGATTTTCTTCCCTAAAGGACTGTGGGATATTTTCTTTGCAACAATCGATGATAGTTTCATGACTGAGGCTAACTTTCGATTCACGACTTTTTAATTAATTGAATTTAAATCCCACCAGCTGTCGTGATAGGGTTCAAACCCGTGTCCCCCCCGGAGCTTTACCCCGGAGCCCCTGGATTACTAGTCCAGTGACATGACCAGGACAACACCGTAACTCCCTACCCTGTAAGGGAGAGGGTAGTTGGTCTAGGTGTGGTACAGACGTCTCGCTGCTATAGTCTGGAGAAAGAGCCCCTGTCTAGTCCCAATTAGAGATGTGTGTTTAAGAGGGGGTCGGGGGATAGGCTGGGGTATCTTTACAAGAGAGTAAAAGCTGACGTTAAATTGCACAGTTTTACTTTCTAAGCACATCACTCCTGGCAAACCGCTGGACTGGATAATCTTTAAGATTAGCATGCTCTGGAGAAAGAATGGGAGCAGAAATCTTCATCACTCCACGGACCAAGTGTCAGCTCCTGCTCCCCTCCCCACTCTGAGACCATGGACTGGGTAATATGCAAATCAATGGTTGCTCATGTGTTATGACAGGGATCCCTCATGCCATCTAGTGTCGGTGACTTAGTACTGGCCTGTCACCCACAAGTAATTTTTTTAAAGCATATCTTCACACACACATACACACACACACACAAACAGTTTTCCCTTTGGGGAATAGTGGGGAAGTGGTGGATTCACAAGCTGTTTATCAGCCCATTCAACCGTGTAATGAACGCTCTTTCCCTGGCCAACAAGCCCTGGCTTTGGACTCGAACCCGGAGCTACTGGTCCAGAGTTAGGGACATTACCGTTGCCTCACAAGGCCTCCATTCCCACAGTCCTACAGCACCTCTGTGGCAAATGGTCAAACTACCTGGCTGCCGCCTCAAGCCTTACTTAGAGCTGCGGAGACTCGGAGCCAAGTGACCTCAGAGCTAGGCTCCATTTCCCCTCTCGGAAGTTATGCCAAGATTTTCTTCCAGATCTCTGAATACTGTACCCTCCACGCCCCTCCTAGATATTTCCCCCACCCCTACATCGCCTTCATTCAGTCTTGAATACTCTCCAACTTTCACCACTCAGAATGTTGCCAACCAGTGACCTCTCCCACGCACAGGTCCACATGCGAGTTGGTCAGCTCTCCAGGAATTAAAGATTAATTTCCAGACACTCCGGTGCATTAGACAAAATTGTGCGTTTTTCTTTGTTTTCTCACTTTCTTCCAGTAGCTTAAAATATTAAGGGAACAATAATAGTGGGAGGAACTGCTGTCTGACTGACAGACAAGATCACGCAATTGAGTGACCAATGCAGGGAGAGGGAGGCCAAAGTCATGCAACCTTCAGGAATATCGCCTTGCATTGGCTATAAGATGCTTATCCTTGTGACCTTCTCCACATTCACTCTCCCATCCACTGTCTCTTCAAACACCAGCGTGCTCTCGTTTCTGTGGCCTTCATGCACCAATTGGTGACAATGCCACTTTGAACTCCACCCCCTTCCCCCACCGCCATCACAAATCATTTTGTCCCCTCCACCCCACCTCTACCATGTTCCCACTTTCTTAACCCCTGTTTTTTCCCTCCCTCTTCCTCGCTACTTATTGTCTATTTTTCTGGAAGGTGCTCAGAAACATGGAGCTCAAACATGCCTCACTAGCATATTCCCTCAGGAGGAAATTAGGCGCTTTCCACTGTTGTGGTGTGAAGGGCGTCTGATGAGATGGACACACCATTTAAATGGCAGTCCAGCAGTTGATAGAACAAACTATTAGGGAACTCATAGGGAGGATGCCGCAACGTGAAAGCCCTCGAGCCATTTGGAGGTGTTTTCCTTCAGTTCTGGTGCGCTAAGTAGTGAAATCATTTACTTTATTCCCTCACACATAGACACACACATAGACACACACATAGACAGACAGAGACACACACACACACGCTGCAGACAGGCACACACACACACAGATGCACACACACAGGCAGACAGACACACACACACAGGCCGCAGACACACACACACACAGGCCGCAGACACACACACACACAGGCCGCAGACACACACACACACACACACACACACACACACACACACACACACACACACACACAGGCCACAGACAGACACACACACACACAGGCCGCAGACAGACAGACACACACACACGCAGACAAACACACACGCAGACAAACAGACACACAAACAAACAGGCACACAAACAAACAGGCACACAAACAACACACAAGCACACACATAGAGACACACAGACGCTCACACACAGATGCACATACACAGACGCACACACATACACACAGATTTGAAATTGCCTCCCCCGACACACATTCTGCTGGTGGTAGCTTCTTTCCAATGGAAGATGCTACAGCAACTCAGGAGAAATCACTAGCATATATCACGCCCCTCATGGCCTCACCCTCTGTCTCTGTAACCTCCTCCAGATCTTTATGCTTCTCCCATTGAGCATCCTGATGTTAACTCAGTTTCCCAGGCTTTTATGCTCTGAATTCCCTCCCTAAACTCCACCTCTCCACCTTGTCTACTACTCCTGTTGCATGCTCCTTCAAACCTTCCTCTTTAACCAGACTTTAGGCTACCTGCCCTGATGTCTCCTTATAGTGGCTAAGTGTTAAATTGTGTTTGTCGATGCTCCAGTGAAGCGTCTTGGAATTTTTACACTATTAATAGGTGCTATATAAATGCAATGTGTTGTCGCAACGCTGGATGTTTTCTCAGATGTTTGTCAGGGTTTCAATGACACTGCATGGAAATGGAGGTTCCTGGGTGATTGACGAGCCAGCGTTGGCTGCACCCACCAACCAGCCTTTCCTGCAGACACTGGCACCCGCCATGGTATTTAGCAGGTGGGCGTGTCAGTCCTCTCAGGGTGGGAATCAGCAAGGACTCGGGAGGCAGGTGGAGAGTTGTGCCATCTGCCGTGAGAGTACCTGTGGCTATCGCGAAGGGCTGGCACGTGCAGTCGTGTCGAGCGGTGATCTGAAGCTTTGGTGTTGTTCCCTGCAAACAAGCTGCAATGTTCAATGACACAATTCGCAAGCAGGGGCCTTGGGGTTCTGGGCTGGTAATTCACTTGCCTGCAAACTCATAGCTGAATGTAAAGATTTATTTTGCTGCTTCTTCAACCTTGGAAAAGACCTCAAATCATTCGAGGCGATTTCTTAATCTCTCTAATGGCTGTCCAAACCTTTGTTGTCTACTATTGTAACAACCACCTTTAATTGTCCTCACTACTTTCAATGAACCTTGTTATATTATAACAGTGAGTACATTTCAATGAGTTGCAGGGAATTGCCATGATTTCAACAGAATAGGAAAGATAATGGTTAAAACAAGTTTCGCGAAGCTCCAAAGCAGATGCCAGCTCTGCAAACACGTAATCAGCAGAGATTGTTCCTGCACCGCTTGCAAAAGTAAAGTTGCCAAGTCCCAGATGACCATAGGCTGCTTTCCCCTTTGTGGGGGAGATGTTGACTGGTGGTGATTTAACCTGAGGTTCACCACTCCTTGGGTGAGGGGCAAGGTTGAGAAGGCGAGGCCCTAATGAATAACCTTAGCCGGTCTGGGAATTGAACCCACCGCTGCTGGCCTCGCACTGCACCACGGACCAGCAGTCCAGAAATCTGAGGCTAAACCGGCCCCCTGCACCGCTGGTCAGAATATAAAGAATGGCAGGGAATGACTGAAAGGTAAATCAGGAGAAATAAATTAAGAGTGTGAGAGGAAGCGAGCTAGAAATGAAAAAACAGATAGCAAAACTAAGGCTCTGTCTCTGATGGCGTGTGAAATTAATAACAAAGTGAATGAACCAGTAGCGCACATCGAAGTAAATAAATATGGTCTGATAGCCAATACGCAGACATGGCTGCAGGAAGACAAGGATTAGATCCTGAATATTGAGGGGTAGATGACATTGAAGACGAATAGGAAACTCGGTAACGGTGGAGGAGGAGCACTGTTAATCAAGGATGCCATTTGTACCACAGTCAGAGGTGACGTTGGTTCAGGAAATGAGCATGTGGAATTGGTTTGGGTGGAGATGAGGAATAGTCGGGGAAAGAAGTCGCTTGTGGGAATGGTCTGCAGGCCCCCTAACAATAAACACAATGTAGGGCAAAGTGTACAAGAAGACACATTGGGTGGTTGCAATAAAGGGACGACAATAATCATGAGTGATTTTAATCTACATAAGCTGGAAAAATCAGATTGGCAGTGAGGAGTTCATAGAATGCTTTTGAGATAGTTTCTTCGAGCAGCACATTCTGGAACTAACTAGAGAGCAGGTTATATTGGACTTGGTATTGAGTAATGTGACGGGATTAATTAATGACCTCAGAGTAAAGGCACCGACCACAATAGGAGTCCAAAGATGTGCAGGTTAGGTGGATTGGCCATGATCAATGCGCGGGTTGTGGGAATAGGGCAGGGGGTGGGCCTAGGAAAGTGCTCTTTTGGAGGGTTGGAACAGACTCGATGGGCCGAATAGCCTTCTTCTGCACTGTAGGGATTCTATGCATTCTATAGATGTTTGAATTGTACATCCAGTTTGAAAGGGAGAAAAGTGGGACTAAGACTAGTTTTTTAAAACTTAAATAAGGGCAACCATGTGGGCATGAAAGCTGAGCTCGTTGAAGTAGAGTCGCCGGCCCCTCGAGCCACCTCTTCCATTCAATAAGATCATGGTTGATCTGTTTGTGTTTCGAATTCCACATTCCAATCCACCCCCGATAACCTTTGATTCCCTTGCCGAACAAGAATATCTATCTCTGCCTTAAAAGTATTCACCGCGGACGGGGAGGGGAGGGGGGGGGGGGGGCTCACTGCTGCCTTCTGAGGCAGAGTTCCAAAGTTGCACAACTGTCGGAATGGAAAAAAAATTCTCCTCATCACAGCCCTAAAAGGCAGACCCCTAATTTTAAAACAGTGCCCCCCCTAATTCTGGACTCACCCACAGAGGAAACATCCTTTCCACATCCACTTTGTCAAGACTGTTCAGGATTTTATTTACTTCAATCAAGTCAACCGTCATTCTTCTAACTCCAGTGGAAACAAGCCCAGTCTGTCCAACCTTTCCTCAAAAGACAGCCCACTTATTCCTGGTATCCATCAAGTAAACCTCCTCTGAACCACCTCCAACGCATTGACATCCTTCTTTGAATAAGGAGACCAAAAACTGCACACAGTATTTGAGATATGGTCTAAACAATGCCCTGTATAACTGAAGCATAACGTGTTTACTTTTATGTTCAATTCCTCTCATAATAAAGGATAATATTCCATTAACCTTCTTTGTTATTTGCTGCACCTGATGCTAACATTTTGTGACTCATGCACTAGAATACCCACTGTGTCGCCATGCCGCCAAAATTCCAACCCATCATCTAACCTTCAACTTAACTTTGCGCTGATGACTGGGAATCATTGATAAAATCTCTGCGGCATGGGTGATTCTCACATGACAGGCCAGACCAGGTGGCATTATTCAGATCTTTCAGTAGTTTTAACACAAGATTAACCAGGAATGAAGGGACTTTGATATGAAAAAGCAAATGTAGATTGATTCAAATCTCAAAAGCACACTGACATCCAGATGATAAATTCACTGTTCTTTATCTGACCTCTTTCAGCTCAGCCTTTCACCCTGACTCTTTCTCTCAGTAACAAACAATTGTGCCTATTTTCTTGATATACCCAATAATCATTGATATATTTGCTACCTGGACACTCTCTTTCCTCATACCTCAAAATGTAGAACTCCCAACTCTTGCCCCAAGTCTGCCTTTTCTTAACTTCCTTCTCAAACCAAATTTTGTCCATCCTCTAACTATCACTCGCTTATTTACTCATTATCTCTGCTATTTGTTTCAGATCAAGGCAACTCCCAGCAGTATGGCCCTGATGTTGACCCCCTTTGTTTTTAGGTAAGAAAAGATGGTGTTTTCAAAGAGAATTACTGACCTTTTCTGTGGTCTCGGCTCGATCTGTTGATGTGGATTGTCTGCTGGACAGGTCCCCAGAACCTTTCAGCTGCAATGACTCTGGGGAAGCACAAACGCTCATCTCTTCTCTGTAATGAGAGACAGAATAACCTTTTGAGTTATACATTTTGGATAAAACTTGCTTGCGTTTGCTTGCATTCTGGGAATAAAGGCGCTCGGCCAATTATTGTTTTTAATTATTGACCAATTATCGGCCAATTTGTTTTTTTTAAAAAAACATTTTATTGAGGTATTTTTTGGTATTATAACACAAAAAACAATGTACATGAAACTATAAACATAGTGCAAAAGCCATCTCCCTTCCTTACAGGTCTCACCTTTATTAACCCCCCCTACTCTAAGCTAAACTATCTCCCCCCCCCCTTCTGCTGACGATTAATTTTCCGCGAAGAAGTCGACTAACGGTTGCCACCTCCGGGTGAACCCTAACATTGACCCTCTCAAGGCGAACTTGATTTTCTCCAAACAGAGAAAGCTAGCCATGTCCAATAGCCAGGTCTCTGACTTCGGGGGCTTTGGGTCCCTCCAAGCTAATAGTATCCGTGTCCGGGATACCAGGGAAGCGAAGGCCAGAACATCTGCCTCTTTCTCCTCCTGAATTCCCGGGTTTTCCGACACCCCGAAAATCACCACCTCTGAACTCAGTGCCACCCTTGTTTTTAACACTGTGGACATGACATCTGCAAACCCCTGCCAGAATCCCCTAAGCTTCGGACATGCCCAGAACATGTGGACATGGTTCGCTGGTCCTCCCGCACATTTTGCACATCTGTCTTCCACCCCAAATAATCTGCTCATCCGGGCCACTGTCATGTGAGCCCGGTGAACGACCTTAAATTGTATCAGGCGGAGCCTGGAACATGTTGCGGACGCGTTGACTCTACTCAACGCATCCGCCCAAAGGCCCACCTCTATCTCTCCTCCCAGCTCCTCCTCCCACTTGCGCTTCAGCTCCTCGGTCTGCGACTCCTCTGACCCCATAAGTTCCTTATAAATGTCAGAGATGCTCCTTTCTCCAAACCACCCTCTGGAAACTACCCTGTCCTGAATCCCCCTTAGCGGGAGGAGCGGGAAGGTTGACACCTGTTTACGTAGGAAGTCCCACACCTGCAGATACCTGAATTTGTTTCCCCTCGCCAACCCAAACTTCTCCTCCAGCGCCCTCATATTCGGAAAGCTCCCCTCTATAAACATATCCCCCATCCTCTCAATCCCTTCTCTCCGCCATATCCGGAACCCCCCATCCCGGGGAAAACTGGTGATTATTACAGATTGGGGACCAGACCGATGCTCCCTCTGCTCCCACATATCTCCTCCATTGCCCCCAGACTCTCAGGGCCGCCAGCACCACGGGGCTGGTGGAGTACCGTGCCGGCGGGAACGGCAGAGGCGCAGTCACCAACGCCCCCAAACTGGTGCCCTTACATGAAGCCGCCTCCACATGCTCTCATGCCGACCCCTCCCCCACCACCCACTTCCTGATCATGGCTATATTCACCGCCCAGTAATAGTTACTAAAATTTGGCAGTGCCAGCCCGCCCTCTCCCCGACTCCGCTGAAGCATTACCTTCCTCACCCGTGTGGTCTTGCCCGCCCAAACAAAGGGCCAATTGCTTTGTTAACAGGAGGTGGCTGAAACATTTTAGAGCTGGATGCTTCCTTATAAAAATGGACAATATTGGTGCAACACAGCCTCAAAAACACACACACCAAGTCCTGGACAATGGAGTCATTATAACCCATAGGACCCCTACGGTGCTGAAGGAGACATTCGGCCCATTGTGTCTGCAACAACCCTCTGAAAGAGCACCCAACCGAGGCCCACTCTCCCACCCTATCCACATAACCCCACCAGACCTTTGGACACTAAGGGGAAATTTAGCATGGCTAATCCACCTAACCTGCACATCTTTGGAATGTGGAAGAAAACCGGTGCACCCGGAGGAAACCCATACAGACACGGGGAGAACATGCAAAATCCACACAATCACCCAAAGTCGGAATCAAACCCGGGTCCCTGGAGCTTTGAGGCAGCAGTGCTAACTGCTATAAAAGCATGGGCAAGCATGATAGTGCAGTGGTTAGCACTGCTGCCTCACGGCGCTGAGGTCCCAGGTTCGATCCCGGCTCTGGGTCATTGTCCGTGTGGAGGTTGCACATTCTCCCCGTGTTTGCGTGGGTTTCGCCCCCGCAACCCAAAGATGTGCAGGATGGGTGGATTGACCATGCTAAATTGCCCACTAATTGGAAAAAATGAATTGGGTACTCTAAATTTATTTTTAAAAATCATGTGTAGCTTAGTGTCATTGTCAATCAAAAGAGCTCATTCCACAAATAGGTCAGATGAATAGGATTTAGAGCTAGATAATTCATAAGATTTGGTTACATGTCTGTGCGTTCCTGCAGGATTGTATGTAGTTATAAAAAGGATTACAGCTCAACCCAGATCATGTTGAGGTTTCAATCCAGCTCATGATAAACAAGAATGTAAGAGTTTCCTGAAACAGGAAAAGTCCATTATGAGCATCAAGAATGTCCCTCTTCAATATCCCTCAGTTCCACTTAACAAGTGTCTCACTCTATCCCGCAATTCCTTTTCCCTCCATTAATCTAATTCCCTCCTCAACCCATTCTTATTTTCTGCTTCACTGCCCCCCCCTCCTCACTGCCCCCCCCCCACCCCGCCCCCCCCATTTAACATCTAATTTCACAAAACTAGTACAGCCCATTTTATAAACAGGGTTATAGACTAGCTTTGTAACGAAATGACCAGAAGGCAATGGGTAGATTAGGGAATGTATGTGCAGTTTCGGTGACCCATCATGAAAAGAGCATTCAGATCACTGTCTATGTGGAGATTGCACATTCTCCCGGTGTCTGCGTGGGTTTCACCCCCAACAACCCAAAGATGTGCAGGTTAAGTGGATTGGTACACTAAATTGTCCCTTAATTGGAACAAAAATATAATTGGGTACTCTAAATTTATATTTAAAAAAATGAAAAGAGCATTCAATGTAGACGTTCCTCAGGATGGGAAACGATGGTTATCAGGAGAGGCTTGAAGTATGGAGGGGGGGTGGGGGTGGGGGGGGGGGGGGGGGAGAGACTGTCTCCACAAGAGCAGAAAAGGGTACAGGAAATTTAACAGCGGTTTATTAAAGTTATGATAGAGTGAATAGAGAAAACTATTCAGTCAGATTGAAAAGTTGTCGATGATAAATCGGCAACTTTAAGTGGGCGGTGAGAGATGGAGAAATTAATTTCAATGTGAGTTTGGAATGCTTTGCCACAAGGAGTGAGTGAGGGACTGAATGGCTTCAGCTTGTGCTGTAAACCACTCATTCTGTGGTAGATCTAAGGAACCTCAATCTGAAGACTTGCCAATCACTCCAATTGGGAGATTCTGTTTCACTTTCCCTTTTACATCAAACATGCTCAACTTGGGAAATGAGGGTGGAAATGTTGGGATTCCACCAAATTTCCAAGCTGATCAAAAAGCAAGGGACACTTGGGGCCTGGTTTCCACGGCAGAAGTGTCAATCAGGGGGGGGGTTTGTTTCCAGGTCACAAATGCACCCACCCCCTCCTGTCTCCCCACCCCCTTGATGGAAAGCGGAAACCTACTGGTTAGTTTGGTGGAAACAGGTTGTTAATTGGGTGAAGGGGGCTAATTCGTCACTGGGTGAGGGAAGGAACAGATTAAAGTGCCTGGAAATACAGGCCATGTTCTAAACCATTTAAACGGCCATTTCTGTAGCTGCCATTTGGACAGTAAATTTTAAAGCAGAAAAATAGTAAGGGTAGACCTTTCACTTTTCAGAGGGCTGATGGAGACATCAAACCAGGATAGGGTAAGAACTTAAGGATTTGTTTACAATTTTTAGACTTGTCTTGTGTTGGGATAGGCGCCCTTCTGCTTCACTGAGACTCTTCACTATGACTTATGATTTGATCTTTTCCACTCAAAACACAGCTGTTCTCACCATGCAGGAAAGGAATGCGGGTGGGAGCTTGCTTTCGGATTGTAAAGACTGAATGTGGAGGAGTTAAAGCAAGACTGGAAGATGCGTCTAGCTTGCAATAGGGGGAAAAAATCAGCAGGGAAAAGAACCTCTCAGTTCTGAGATTAAGGGCTGAATTTTACAGCTCCTCCTGCCGGTGGGATTTTCCAATCCTGCTGATGTCAATGGAGTTTTGATTGGCTCACTGCATTTTATGGCCCCGCCTCCACTGCAACGGGACCTTAAAATTCCACCCTAAAATTCCAAGGCTGAAAAAGGAAAAGAAGTAAACCCTTGGGAGCTAAGAACGGGACTGGTTCTGGGAGACTTGAATGTCTACTGAAAGGTCAGTGCAATGTATATATGTGAAGTGTCTCTTTTGGTTATTCTAATATAAGGGAAATGTTCTATTTTGTGATTTAAATTCTAAGTTGTCTACAAAGATTGTGTCTAGTTAATAGTGCTTTTATTCTTTTATTACAGTAAAAGTTTTGAAACATGAAATCTTCTTGTGTAGTCCTTTTAAACTATTGAACTAGCTTGAATTCCTTTGAAAAAGTTATCAGTCTCTTTGGATATGATAACAATATGCACCACCTCTGAATGGGGTTGAGTTGGCAAAGGTGGCACAGAGGCACAAGGGCAACTGAAGCCCAAGGCTCTATCTGTCTTGCTAAGCTCATTCTTTGATTCAATTTGGGATGGTCCAGGATTACTCTTCAGCTGAATTTCCTGCTTTTCCCTTGCCTATGTGCTATGCCAGCACATGGCACACAATCCGTCTCAGGTTAGCAACTTGTGCTGCATGAGGGTGTACAGCCAGGGACTTTTGCCCCAGGTTACAATGCGGCTCGACACTTTCTCAATTTCTGTATTGCTACCAAGGGAGAGACGAATAGCACAGAGAGAGCCACACATTTCCTTGAAGAGTTTTTCGATTCTTCTGTTTTCTGTGACCAATAACTGTTTCGCTCGACTGGAGTCAGGATGGCGTTGTGGAGAACGGGACCTCGAGTACTCCTGTGAGGAGACAGAAGATTGTGAGATAGAGTCACTGATGTTATTTCACTTCAGTTTACAACTTATCGGACAGAGATCGGAGACAAGTCTGCAAGTGACCAATTGCCTTGGATGAACTCTGATCCTCTCAAAATATGTATGGCCTTGAACTTTGCACCCCCAATGTGCCCGTACCCCTAAAAGTTCAAAGCTGAGTTGGAAGAAGCAGGGTAACTTTTAACTTCTTAGAGCGCTCCCTGAACGGGGATTGGATGGCCCAGTAAGTTAGACACTGGACTTTTCATCTCTGGAGTCTCAGTTCAGAAGAATCCTGCATTACAGTTGGAAACTTAGGTTGGAGTTAATCTAAGAATTCATCACAATTCCAATCACCTGCCCAGTCAAACAGCCATCATTGCCATCTTCCATACCCTTGCAGCTAATTAACTAAACTGTTCAAAGAAAACAAACATCCCAATTTTTTTTTTAATGACCCTGTGATTTCTCTCTGGAGTTACTCCGAACAATGTGCAGGAGGTGAATCTTCAACTCCCAGAACCTTGGGGACAAATCTGGAGGGATGGTAACCCGAAACTGCACTGGCAGAGTAAAAAATGTCTTCCTCCTGTCAAAGGTCCCACACAGGATATAGAATCATAGAATCCCTACAGTACAGAAGGAGGCCATTCAGCCCATTTGGACTGCACGACCCGAAAGAGCACCCTATCTAGGCCCAGACCCCCCACCCTATCCCCTTAACCCCATCTAACCATTGGACTCTTAAGGGGGTAATTTTGCATGGCCAATCCATCTAACATGCGCATTTTTGGACTGTAGGAGGAATCCCACGTAGACACGGGGAGAACGTGCAGACTCTGCACAGACAGTGACCCAAGCCGGGAATCGAACCTGGGACCCTGGAGCTGTGAAGCAACAGCGCTATCCACTGTGCTATCGTGCCACCTGCTGACGGTCTTTTAGCTGACTTCAAGGCTTCTGCCCAAACCAGTTGCTTCCAGACAGCGGTGCACCCTTGGCCTTTCCCCTTGAATTAGAGCACGACTGGGAGGATGAACAGAGGTTACGCAGAGCAGGAGAATCTGCTGGAGGAGGGAGGAGAAAGAGGCGGGCAGCAGGAGGCTATTTCTACCCAAGGGTGTTGTTCAGAGAGCAGTTCTACCTACCCGAACATGAGTGACAAACAACACGAGAGGGTGCACTCACAGAAATCTACCACAACTGCAACCCGAGAGTGTTACCATTGGCTGAAACCATGCTGATCAGCTTTTCCCCACCTCACAATTGCTGTCCACTGCTGTGTGGGGGAGGTTACTGACACTCTTTATTCATAGAGGGCTAATTATATTTCATACTCGCTTTCCAGGAAGAGGCAGAACGAGCACATCAGCTCCACTAAGAATGCAGTCTTCCCCGTGGTGCAGGGCGCCAATGGCTGAACACATACCACTTTATGGGTGTTGCTTGCCGACTGTGTCGTATGCTGCAGATGAAAGGATTCCACTCCCTCAACACAAAAGCTATAGAGTGCGGCCATACGTGGCGGACCATTCGGGGCACTGCCCGGTATCCTGGCAACCATCATTATTTGGCAGGCCGCCGCGCCGTCTACATTTCAGCCACCACGGAAAATAAAAGGGTGGCGAGCCTGCGACAACGGATTCCTGCTGACCACGTGGCTGGTGACTCCGTTGTACAAACCACGCACCCACGCGCAGCATCCCTGACAATTATTGCCACGATGCCACACAAAAATGAAATAGCAGACCACTGGCATGGCGAAGCCATGCTCTCTCTACCTGGATCACATTTACCTCTGCAGCACTTTGCAGAGGTAGAGGATCAAGATTCATGGCGGGCAGCAGCGGAGGAACAAGAGGCAGAAGGGGCAGAGAGGACAGCATCAATTCAGGCCAGGCTTCCCATGAAGCACTCATCCGAGCAGGAAACCAGCCACTTTAGTCCCATTCCCCAGCAACCCCACACTTACCTTTGCTGTCACTGGCCAGCACAGTGTCCTCTTGGCCACAATGCAAATATAAAAGCCAGCATAAAGTAAACATTCCAAACCAGTCAAATCATTCCATTACAAAAATCAACTATTCACTCCTGCACAATTCTTTAGCGCCCGTCTTCCATGTCCTACTCAGAACTTGGCCACAGAAGGAGACTCCCAGGAGGACATCGGAAACACTTTAGTGATTTACATGAAAACATCCCCGAAGCGGTCAAACATCCCCATCAACTCCTGGGAGGCCCCGGCTTATGACTGGCCAAAACGGAGGTGGTTTATTCAGGGAGGACAATGTCAACAGTACTTCAGAATGAGTCAGCCTCCATCGAACGTAGGAGACTAGAAAATGGTGGCAGAGATCGGGAGGCCAGTTATTTTCATACCTAGCAGAAAGTATCAACAGAATGAGCAAATGATAACCTGAGCAATAAGACAGGACCCGGATTTTGCTACTGTAAAAAAATCATGCCGGAGCATTGTCGGGGTATCCAACATCCATGTTTCTGATTGGCTGACAAGAAGGAGAAAGTGAGGTGGGGTGGGGGGAGTGAGGCGAGTGTGGGGAAAGTGATGTGAGGGTGGGGAAAGTGAGACAAGGGTGGGGGAGGGGCAAGTGAGACGAGGGTGGGGAAAGTGAGGCGAGGGTGGGGAAAGTGCGGTGAGGGTGGGGGAAGGGAAAGTGAGGTGAGGGTGGGGTGGTGAGGGGAAAGTGAGTTGAGGCTGGGGTGCCTCTGACAGACCAAATGACCTTTTGTTGTTCAATGTTTGTCTCTTAAGCGTTGCTGATTTAATAACATCATAGTTGTTTTTTGAAAAACATGTACAGATATTTTTTGAATGCCTTGAAAATCTGAATATCTTGCTCACCTCTTGCTTGAAGCACCTGCTGTCTGTCATCGCTTCAAGTTGTCCACGTTGATGGACACCGTTTGCAGAGCCAGCATTGTCGAGTGTCTATTAAACAGGGACAACAGGAAATTCATTACCCGCAGACAGCAGAGGAGCTTAAGAAGAACCATCACATGAAACATTTATGCCACTGCAGAAAAAGCGCAGCCTAAATATGTCATTTTAACAGCTGAGCTGCATGCCGCTTTTCGATTAAAGTAAGTTTGCCTGCAGGTATGTAACTAGTTAAAAAGATGACCAATCAATCATTGTGATAGTTTGATGGGCCGAATCCAGTGGGATAACCAATTGCGAACAATTGAACAAAGAAAATTACAGCACAGGAACAGGCCCTTCGGCCCTCCCAGCCTGCGCCCATCCAGATCCTTTATCTAAACCTGTCTTCTATTTTCCAAGGATCTACTTCCCTCTGTTTCCCTCCCGTTCATATATCTGTCTAGATGCATCTTAAATTATGCTATCATGCCCGCCTCTACCACCTCCGCTGGCAAAGTGTTCCAGGCACCCACCACCCTCTGGGTAAAAAGCTTTCCACGCACATCTCCCTTAAACTTTCCCTCTCTCATCTTGAAATCGTGACCCCTTGTAATTGACACCCCCACTCTTGGAAAAAGCTTGTTGTTATCCACCCTGTCCATACCTCTCATAATTTTGTAGACATCAATCAGGTCCCCCCTCAACCTCCGTCTTTCCAACGAAAACAATCCTAATCTACTCAACCTTTCTTCATAGCTAGCACCCTCCATACCAGGCAACATCCTGGTGAGCCTCCTCTGCACCCTCTCTAAAGCATCCACACCCTTCTGGTAATGTGGCGACCAGAACTGCACGCAGTATTCCAAATGTGGCCTAACCAAAGTCCTATACAACTGTAACATGACCTGCCGACTCTTGTACTCAATACCCCGTCCGATGAAGGCAAGCCTGCTGTATGCCTTCTTGACCACTCTATCGACCTGCGTTGCCACCTTCAGGGTACAATGGACCTGAACTCCCAGATCTCTCTGTACATCAATTTTCCCCAGGACTCTTCCATTGACCGTATAGTCCGCTCTTGAATTAGATCTTTCAAAATGCATCACCTCGCATTTGCCTGGATTGAACTCCATCTGCCATTTCTCTGCCCAACTCTCCAATTTATCTATATTTTGCTGTATTCTTTGACAGTCCCCCTCGCTATCTGCAACTCCACCAATCTTAGTATCATCTGCAAACTTGCTAATCAGACCACCTACACCTTCGTCCAGATCATTTATGTATGTTACAAACAACAGTGGTCCGAGCACGGATCCCTGTGGAACACCACTAGTCACCTTTCTCCATTTTGAGACACTCCCTTCCACCACTACTCTCTGTCTCCTGTTGCCCAGCCAGTTCTTTATCCATCTAGCTAGTACACCCTGAACCCTATACAACTTCACTTTTTCCATCAACCTGCCATGGGAAACTTTATCAAACGCCTTACTGAAGTCCATGTATATGACATCTACAGCCCTTCCCTCATCAATTAACTTTGTCACTTCCTCAAATAATTCTATTAGGTTTGTAAGACATGACCTTCCCTGCACGAAACCATGCTGCCTATCACTGATAAGTCTATTTTCTTCCAAATGTGAATAGATCCCATACCTCAGTATCTTCTCCAACAGTTTGCCTACCACTGACGTCAAGCTCACAGGTCTATAATTCCCTGGATTATCCCTGCTACCCTTCTTAAACAAAGGGACAACATTAGCAATTCTCCAGTCCTCCGGGACCTCACACGTGTTCAAGGATGCTGCAAAGATATCTGTTAAGGCCCCAGCTATTTCATCCCTCGCTTCCCTCAGTAACCTGGGATAGATCCCATCCGGACCTGGGGACTTGTCCACCTTAATGCCTTTTAGAATACCCAAAACTTCCCCCTTCCTTATGCCGACTTGACCTAGAGTATTTAAACATCCATCCCTAACCTCAACATCCGTCATGTCCCTCTCCTTGGTGAATACTGATGCAGAGTACTCATTAAGAATCTCACCCATTTCCTCTGACTCCACGCATAAATTCCCTCTTTTGTCTTTGAGTGGGCAAATCCTTTCTCTAGTTACCCTCTTGCTCCTTATATACGAATGAAAGGCTTTGGGATTTTCCTTAACTCTGTTAGCCAAAGATATTTCATGACCCCTTTTAGCCCTCTTTATTGCCCGTTTGAGATTTGTCCTACTTTCCCGATATTCCTCCAAAGCTTCATCATTTTTAAGTCGCCTAGATCTTATGTATGCTTCCTTTTTCATCTTAGCTAGTCTCACAATTCTACCCGTCATCCATGGCTCCCTAATCTTGCCATTTCTATCCCTCATTTTCACAGGGACATGTCTGTCCTGCACTCTAATCAACCTCTCCTTAAAAGACTCCCACATTTCAAATGTGGATTTACCCTTAAACAGCTGCTCCCAATCCACATTCCCTAGCTCCTGCCGAATTTTGTTATACTTGGCCTTTCCCCAATTTAGCACTCTTCCTTTAGGACCACTCTATTCTTTGTCCATGAGTATTCTAAAACTTACGGAATTGTGGTCGCTATTCCCAAAGTAATCACCAACTGAAACTTCAACCACCTGGCTGGGATCATTCCCCAATACCAGGTCCAGTATGGCCCCTTCCCGAGTTGGACTATTTACATACTGCTCTAAAAAAACTCTCATTGTTGCTCTTTACAAATTCTGCTCCATCTAGGCCTCCAACACTACATGAGTCCCATTCAATGTTGGGGAAGTTAAAATCTCCCATCACGACCACCCTATTGCTCCTACATTTTTCTATAATCTGTCTACATATTTGTACCTCTACTTCACGCTCGCTTTTGGGAGGCCTGTAGTAAAGTCCCAACAATGTTACTTGCACCCTTCCTATTTCTTAGCTCTACCCACATTGCCTCAGTGCTCGAATCTTCCATCATGCCCTCCTTAATCACAGCTGTGATATCATCTCTGACCAGTAATGCAACTCTTCCACCCCTTTTACCTCCCTCTCGATCCCTCCTGAAGCATCTATACCCTGGGATATTTAGTTGCCAATCTTGCCCTTCCCTCAACCAAGTCTCAGTCATACCAATAACATCATATTCCCAGGTACTAATCCAAGCCCTAAGTTCATCTGCCTTACCTGCTACACTTCTCGCATTAAAACAAATGCACCTCAGATCACCTGTCCCTTTGCGTTCATCATCTCTTCCCTGTCTACTCTTCCCCTTAGTCACATTGAGTTTATTATCTAGTACCTTACTGGCTTTAGTTGCTGCCTCTTTACTGACCTCTAACTTCCTAATCTGGTTCCCATCCCCCTGCCACATTAGTTTAAATCCTTACATCAATTGTGTTGATGTTCTAAGCGCTGAGTAGAACTGGATCAATAATTTTAAAGGCTTGTGTTGTGGTATAGTGGTTAGTATGCGTCGTGCGGCCGCAGCAACATGGGTTTGAATCTAAGTCCCGGGCATTGTGGATTAGCAATGACATGACAATGTGCTTGAATCTGCTCACTGGACTCATTCCTGGAATGGGGTGGTTACCCCATGAGGAATGTCTGGGCCCGAATCCATCTGTGTCCAGCAGAATGATTTGCGGTCTTATTGAAACATATAAGATCCTGAGGGGACTGGACGGGGTGGATGCTGAAAGGATTTCCCCTTCCGGGAGAGACTAGAAGGGGGGTCATGATTTTAAAATTAGGGGTCTCCTATTTAAGACAGGGAAGAGGAGAATTTTCCCCCCAGTAGAGGATCATGAGACTGTGGGTCTCCAGAGAGCGGTGGTGATAGGGAACAAAATTTAACGGGAAAAAAAAGAGTTCCGTTGTGGCGGGATTAACGGGTGTTTGTCAGCATTGTAGCGCTGTGAACGACCCCGCTATTGAACAGGACTCTGTTATATTTTCAGGCCTCAGTGGGGAAGGCCCCACATAGGCCGCACTTACCTTCATTTCCTGAACTGAGGAGCTCCGCTCTCTGGATGCCCCAACGCGACCCCCACACCCAATCCAACTTACCTGTTGGTGTGTCCTTGAGCCTCCCGCATCCCACCTCATAAGGAGAGGGCACCCCGAACCCTGGCGTGGGCAAAATGCCACCTTGGCACTGCCAGCCTGCCAGTGCCAAGGTGCCTGCATGGCATCAGCAGTGCCAGGGTGCCACCCTGCACAGAGCCTGACCACCAAGAGGCCTCTGATCACCTGGGAGACCTCCCAAAGTGCTGTTCAGCCTGGTCCCCATTTGAGGAGACCAATGCTAAATGGCACCTGGCTGGGGTCTCCCCGGCGAGGCCGTTAGATCCTGGGGACTGGTTAGCTCTAGCAAAGACATATCTAACTGTGCCTAACTGCACACTTAAACATGTAAATTTGGGACCCATCCATTGTGGGCAGGGTCCAGATCGCAATGTCTCGCAAGATCCTGTTAAACCTCGCAAGGCATGGCGACTGGGTGTATCGGGTAAATCGAGTGGCTTCTCGCGAGATTTACCAGCTACGTTGCATTCCGAGTCGGGCGTGACGGGGCCGTTAGATCGAGCCCAGGGTCATTGTATAGTTTTAAAAGCTGGATTTGATAGATTCTTGATTGGCAAGGACAGTCAAAGGGTATAGGGGTAGGAACGAAAGTACAGTTAAGGCCACAACCATGATCTTATTGAATGACAGAACAGGCTCGAGGGGCTGAATAGTCGACACCTGCTCCGAATTCATATTGGGGCAATTTTACACTTTAATGCAAATCCTGAATAGGGCATCATCTGGACACACAATAACACACCGCTAACCCCCCACCTAAACCACACACCATTTTACCCCCATACCACTTTAGCCCGCCTACACACCCCTTCACTCCCACGCCACTTTACCCCGCCTCCACACCCCTTTACTCCCACGCCACTTTACCCCGCCTCCACACCCCTTTACTCCCACGCCACTTTACCCGCCTCCGCACCTTACCCCCACACCACTTTAACACACACCCAGAAAGACAGAAAGAGGGAGTGTGAGAAAGAGAGAGGGAAACAGAAAGAGAGAGTGAGACAGAGAGAAAGTGAGACAGAAAGAGGGAGATGGAGAGAGAGGGAGAGAGGGAAAGGGAGACAGAGAGGGAGACAGAGATAGAGAGACGGAGAGATAGAGAGACGGAGAGATAGAGAGACGGAGAGACAGAGGGCGGGAGAGACAGAGGGCGGGAGAGACAGAGGGCGGGAGAGACAGAGGGCGGGAGAGACAGAGGGAGGGAGAGACAGAGGGAGGGAGAGACAGAGGGAGGGATGTGGAGAGAGAGAGGAGAGCGAGATGGAGTGGTAGTGAGTCTTAGGGAGAATCTGGATTCTTGCCTGCATGGCTTCCATTAGTCTCTCCATCTGCTGGTTCTGCTCCAGGGCACTCCGCAGGGCCTCCTCCGTGTTCACCAGCCTTTGCTGCAGTTTGGAGATTTCGGTGTCTGTCTCTGTATCTTGCAGTGAGGCTGGACGTCGCTTTTGATCAGGCTTGTATTTTTCAGTACCCTAAACAGAGCGAGAGAGAGAAAATTAATCACGGTCAGGCAGGTCTTTCAAGTAAACATTCTTATTTCACTTGAACCTGCTTTGACATGATAGATATCGAACTGAAAATCAGTCCATCACAATGATTTTGGAGAAGTGTAATGGTGACTTCACTGTGAGTTGGGGCCTGTCACCCAGAATGTGAAGTATTGACTTTGTTTCCCCTTTTCAGCAGTTTTTTCTTTTCCATTACTTTGCGCCCCCCCCCCCCTCCCCCCACCTTATTTACCTTTCTCCTGTTATCTCTGATGGACCAAAAGAAAGAAGATTGTCTCAGTGCAAATGGAGGCAGAGCTTAACCATACTGCCCAGCAAGAGTGCAGCCGCTCTGTAACCTGTGCTGACTACACACCCCAGCAGCATAGATGAGGTCTGCCACCATTGGAATCAAATGGACTTTACTCCACCACTGTTAGCCTGAGATCATGTGTGAGGCGGGCAAGTATAGAATTCTGGGTCTGGTGGGTTTAAGTGAGTCGCAGGATTAAGTTGGAAAATCAGCAATTTGGAATCACTGTTGGCAAAACACAACACGGTCGAGTAAAGTCCAATGTTGGATAGCAGTCATCGTTTCTCAGAAGCATTTGCATTGCAAAAATAAAACCGTACAATACATTTGTAAATAGCAAAACCAGCAAAAAGCAGAATAAGGTGCTGCACTTGAAAACAAACCCAAAGTTTCTGTCACTAAAGGGAGAACAAATTTGCATTTACATATCGCCTTTCACGACCTTGGGACGCCCCAAAGCACCTGACAGCCAATGAGGTGACAGGGGAAAGCAGAACAAAAAAAAAGTGCTTCAGCCCAAACTCCGAGCCTCTTTTAAGGAATATTACTGATGCATAAAAGTGAATATCGGGCAGGATTCACGAAATGGAACATTTTGAGTTAATTAAAGCTCTCGATAATGATCCTTTAATTAGCTCAGGATTCCAGCATAAACCCTACTGCATCATTTCAATATACCTTGATGAAATGGGCTGTCCTTTGTCTCTCTCTGTCTCTCTCTGTTATGAAGCTGATCTGGACAATAATATAACACAAGAGGATTTTTTTTTTCCAACTCACCACCAACGATAACTTATTATAGCTTTGATGTTGCAAAAACAACAATCTTTAATGTCCTACATCACATAGCCCCGAGCCCACCATATTCTGCTTCAAAAATCTGAATTTCAGAAAAATATCCCTGCCCATCCCACATAATTCATCTATTCCATGCGGCAACTACCCTGGGAATGCTCGATGCTCATGGCCGCCAAATGTGGTGGGTTTGGCGGGTGTGGGCGGAAGCATTTGAACAGATGGGAGGGTGATGGATGGAGACCTCCCACCCCCACATTCCTGTCTCTACCCAGATTAATTCCAAGGCACAAAGGTCCATGGATGACCTTCCCACCCTGCCACCAATTGAGGCACTTAGTGGGCAATTAAAGACCACTTTGGAGCCTGATCCTATCATCACTGGTATTAACTCGTGCAGAGGAAGCAACGTGCTAACTCATGTGGGGTTTCTTGTGGACTCCCTCATTCAAAGGCACTAAGTGCCTGATTGAGGGACCCGGCATAGAGCAGAGGGGGAAGTCGCTGAGGATCACCCGCCTGCCCTTTCTGCCGGTACCCCCTCCCTCCCTCAAGTCTCCTGCGTCCCTGACCCCGCAACTCCCCTCCTGCCATCTGTGACCTGGGATCCATTGATGATCCTAGGCCTTGGGTGGGTGTTGTACCAGCAGCAGCCACTGCCTCCCTGATGATGCTGCCATTCAGTAGAGCTGCAAGCCCTTGATTGCCTGGCTGCCCTCGGCAAGTGGGATTTCCAACCCTCTGGGGACCTAGATCCCAGGAGAAGGTCCACCAGTGGCCTGTCAAATGCCCGAGTGGAACAAGACGGGGTGGGGTCCTTCCCGGAAAGGAGCATGGGCATCTCAAGCCAGCAGTCGAGATGCACAAAATTCTGGGCATGAGCACAAAATGGGAAGGTTTTTCATTCGCAGCACTAGTGACTTCCCCTGAAGTGCACAAAAAGTGACAAAAAAATAATCAATAACTGTGGCTTATGTACAACAGAGTTTGGTGTCACATTACCATTTTTAACCATTCAGGGACTGCAGCAGTTCAAGATGGCAGCTCACCACCACCTTCTGAAGGGCAACTAGAGATGGGCAATAAATGCTGGCCTAACCAGCGACGCAAACTACAGATCAGAAAAAGCAACCTTCAGTCACCAATTCTAATCCTTCCGAATTCAGCCATACCTCTACACTCGTTTCCATTTCAATTCTATTCTACTCACACAGCCCAACATTCTGGTCCTGCAACATTCTATAGCTGTGAAAGTCCAATGGCCAAGATGGACAAGCCATGGCCGCCCCACGATCACGAATAGCTCACTCATGTTCAGTATACATGGAAGTCAGATTCAGACCAAAGAACCGGCTGATACAAAGTTAATCTGGGATGTTTCTTCAAAAGAAAAGCAATTTCTCATTCGGAGGCAGATCTTCCTCGTAAGACTGACCCAGCAAACAGAAAGAATCATTAGATTCACTGAAGCTGCTGCCACATTCCACTTTTCAGATTGAAGACAACTATGGGCCAAAGGCGCCGCTGTTCACTCACCAGAACATATAGTTTCTCTCGGAGGACTTTGATGTCTTCCTGTAGCTTCTGTTCCTTCAGTCTCCACTCAGCTTTATGGACTTCCCGGCTGAGGTCCTTTTCCCCTCCACAGGGATGACGATTGGTCTCCAACAGTAACGAGCGCAGCTCGTTCAGGTTCCTAGATTCGTGGATCATTGAAAAATTCGGTAATGAGGGACGTGTGGACATGTTCAAAGGGTTGGGGTGCAGGGCAAGATCAAATGATCAGCATGCAAACATTTTGATACAGTGGAGGTAAGGGTGCGTAGCTGATAAATAAATCAGGAGATAGAAAACGCATGTAAAAAAGGCAATGTTACAATAATCATGGGGACTTGAATATGCAGGTGGACTGGGAAAATCAGGTTGGTAGTGGATCCCAAGAAAAGGAATTTGTGGAATATCTAACAGATGTTTTTTGGAGCAGTTTGTGACAGGCAATTCTGGATTTGGTCATGTGGAATGAGGTAGATTTGATTAGGGAAATTAAGGTGAAGGAACCCTTAGGGAGCAGTGACCACAATATGATAGAATTTACCCTGCAGTTTGAGAGGGAGAAACTGGAATCAGATGTAACGGTATTACAATTAAATAAGGGTAACTACAAAGACATGGGGGAGGAGCTGGCCAGAGTTGATTGGAAGAGGAGCCTAGCAGGGAAGACAGTAGACAGCAATGGCAGGAGTCTTTGAGGGGTTATTAGGGAGGCACAACAGAAATTCATCCTAAGGAGGAAGAAACATGCTAAGGGGAGGACGAGGCATCCATGGCTGACGTGGAAAGTCAACGACAGCATAAAAACAAAGTAAAAGCATACAAAGTTGCGAGGATTAGTGGGAAGCCAGAGGACTGGGAAGCCTTTAAAAGCGAGCAGAGGACAACTAAAAAAGCAATAAGCGGGGAGAAGATGAAATATGAGTGCAAGCTAGCTAGTAATATAAAGGAAGATAGGAAGAGTTTCTTTCAATATATAAAAAGGTAAGAGAGAGGTAAAAATAGACATTGGACCATTGGAAAATGTGGCTGGAGAAGTAATAATAGGAAACAAAGAAATGGCAGATGAACTGAATAGTTACTTTGCATCAGTCTTCACGGTGGAAGACACCAATGGGATGCCAGAGCTCCAGGAAAACCAGGGGGCAGAGGTGAGTGCAGTGACCATTACTAAGGAGAAAGTTCTGGGGAAACTAAAAGGTCTGAAGGTGGATAAATCACCTGGACCGGATGGACTACACCCCAAGGTTCTAAAAGAGATAGCTAAGAAGATTGTGGAGACATTGGTGGTGATATTTCAGGAATCACTGGAGGCAGGAAGGGTCCTAGAGGACTGAAAAGTGGCTAATGTAACACCTCTGTTTAAGAAGGGAGGGAGGCAGAAGACGGGAAATTATAGGCCGGTTAGCCTGACTTCGGTCATTGGTAAGATTATTAAAGGTGAGATCGCGGAGTATTTGGAAGCGCATGATAAAATAGGACTGAGTCAGGATGGCTTCGTCAACGGGAGGTCATGTCTGACAAATCTGCTAGAGTTCTTTGAGGAAGTAACAAGGAAGTTAGACAAAGGAGAACCAGTGGACGTGATTTATTTAGATTTCCAGAAGGCCTTTGACAAGGTGCTGCATAGGAGACTGTTAAATAAGTTAAGAGCCCATGGTGTTAAGGGTAAGATCCTGGCATGGATAGAGGATTGGCTGACTGGCAGAAGGCAGAGAGTGGGGATAAAGGGGTCTTTTTCAGGATGGCAGCCGGTGACTAGTGGTGTACCTCAGGGGTCCGTGCTGGGACCACAACTTTTCACAATATACATTAATGATCTGGAGGAAGGAACTGAAGGCACTGTAGCTAAGTTTGTAGATGATACAAAGATCTGTAGAGGGGCAGGTAGTATTGAGGAAGCAGGCGGGCTGCAGAAGGACTTGGACAGGCTAGGAGAGTGGGCAAAGAAGTAGCAGATGGAATACAATGTGGAAAAGTGTGAGGTTATGCACTTTGGAAGGAGGAATGGAGGCATAGACTATTTTCTAAATGGGAAGATGCTTAGGAAATCAGAAGCACAAAGGGACTTGCGAATGCTTGTTCACGATTCTCTTGAGGTTAACGTGCAGATTCAGTCGGCAGTTAGGAAGGCAAATGCAATGTTAGCATTCATGTCGAGAGTGCTAGAATACAAGACCAGGGATGTACTTCTGAGGCTATATAAGGCTCTGGTCAGACCCCATTTGGAGTATTGTGAGCAGTTTTGGACCCCGTATCTAAGGAAGGATGTGCTGGCCTTGAAAAGGGTCCAGAGGAGGTTCACAAGAATGATCCCTGAATGAAGAGCTTGTCGTATGAGGAACAGTTGAGGACTCTGGGTCTGTACTCGTTGGAGTTTAGAAGGCTGACGGGGGATCTTATTGAAACTTACAGGATACTGCGAGGCATGGGGACGTGGGGAGGATGTTTCTAAATCTAGAACCAGAGGACACAATTTCAGACTAAAGGAACGATCCTTTAAAACAGAGATGAGGAGGAATTTCTTCAGCCAGAGGGTGGTGAATCTGTGGAACTCTTTGCCACAGAAAGCTGTGGAGGCCAAATCACTTGAGTGTCTTTTAGACAGAGATAGATAGGTTTTTGATCAACAAGGGGATCAGAGGTTATGGGGAGAGGGTAGGAGAATGGGAATGGGAAAATATCAGCCATGATTGAATGGTGGAGCAGAATCAATGGGCTGAGTGGCCTAATTTTGCTCCTATGTCTTATGGTCATGATATTGTTAGCCTGACCAAAAATTAAATAATCAAACAGAAATGGTTTGATTTTGAGCCCCATCTCTGGGACTGGAGACAGCCAGAGGACTTGACACGTATCTCAATCGGACATGTGCCAGTTCCCTGATGCCAGCTGACCCTGGGCCATTTTTGCAGAGGCCAATGCTGGGTGAGGCGGGGGGGGGGGGGGGGGGGGGGGGGGGGGGCGGGTCCACTATCGCTCAACTCTCTGTGTTTTCCAGAATTCATGCGGGTATAAAACAAAGGCAACTACTATTGATGCTGAAATTCTGAAGTAAAATAGGAATGTTCAACAGGCCAGGTAGCATCGGAGGAGATAGAATATTTTGGGTTACTGAAAGGTCATCGTCTCGGCTTCTGTCTCCACAGATGCTGCCAGATCCTACTGAACGTTTCCAGCATTTTCTGTTTTTTGTAGATTTCATAGAATCCCTACAGTGCAGAAGGAGGCATTCAGCCCACCAAGTCTGCACCAACCCTCTGAAAGAGCCCGATCCCCCACCTTGTCCCCGGAACCCTACCTAACCTACACATCTTTGGACTGTGGGAAGAAACCGGAACACCCGGAGGAAACCCACACAGGCAAGGGGAGAATATTCAAACTCCACACAGACACCCAAGGCTGGAATTGAACCAGGGTCCCTGTTGCTGTGAGGCAGCAGTGCTAACCACTGTGCCACCTTGCCACCCCATATTCCTTAAAGATTGTCACTTTCCAAATCGGGACTCTCCAATCAGGTTTCCACACCCGCCACAACATCAAAATGGTCTTTTGTCACCTTTAGCAACTGTGACTGAGTTTAACTTTCCTACACGGATTATCTACATCCATGGACATGATTGGCCAGTCCACCTTCCTATAATGCCCCGGCTCCATTGTCCAGTTCAGTGGAACTACTTTCACTGGTTCCATTCTAATCTATCCCATTGTAGCCAGAGCACCTCCAACATCTCTCTGCGCCCTCGCACAGACAGATTTTGGAGTCCTTCAAGAATCTATTCTTCAGCCCCTCCTACTTCTGATCTCGATGCGCCAATGTCATTTAAAAAAAAAAACATGTCCTCTGATTCCTGACAGTCTGTCCCTGCACTGCATGAGTGCAACACAAATCCTGTTTTCACGTGCACTCAATGACCTAGTTCAAACTCACCATCACCTCCCACATCCTCCACTGCCTTGGTATTGTCAGACTGCTTGACCAACACCCAGTCCTGAAGTGAGTCACAATTTCTTCCAGTTAACTTCAGGAAGAGAAAAGTTGTTGTCTGTTGCCCTCGTAACAAATTAATTTCCCTCGCCTCCCACTCCTTCTCCCCCTGTCTCAGTTTGAATCAGGCTATACCGCGGGGGCCTATTTAACTTTGAGCGTAGCTTCTGACCCATAATCCCCTCCGTCACAAAGACCACCTACTTCCCCCTCTGTAACATCACCCACTGGTGCAAAAATCCACATCGGCGCAATCATCACAGTGGCCCACATGAGCCCTTGTAGCCCGAACACATCAAATTTAAAACCCTCACCCCAGTGCTTAAATCCCTTTATGATCTAACTCCTCTCTATCACTGTAACCTCCACCAGCCCTCCAGCCCTCCAAATACTCAAGAGTTCCTTTGTCTTTTCTATTACTGAGGTCTGGAACTCCATCCTGCAGCCATCCAGCTCCACCAGCTCCAACTGAAGTCTTAGTCAAAGGGTGGATTTCAGTCACCTCCTTAATACCGCTTTATCTGGTTTGGTGTTCATTTTTCTATATTAAAAATGCTACATCAAAACATAGAAACACAGAAAATAGGAGAGGAGAGGCCATTCAAGCGTGCTCTGCCATTCATTATGATCATGGCTGATCATCCAACTCAATAGCCTGTTCCTGCTTTCCCCCTCACATCCTTGGATCCCCTTCGCCCCAAAGGTTATACCTAACCCCTCCTTGAAAACATACAATGTTTTAGCCTCAACTGGTGGCAAAATCTCGAGGCGTACCATTCTCTGGATGAAGAGGTTTCTCCTCATTTCAGTCCTAAAAGGTCCCTTATCCCCTGGTTCTGGACTCCCCCGCCATCGGGAACATCCATCCTGCGTCTACCCTGTCTAGTCCTGTTAGAATTTTATAGATTTCTTTAAGACACCCCCTCAATCTCTGAACTCCAGCGAATATAATTCTAATTGACACAAATACATGTTTTGTTGTTTAGAACATTGTCCCATGAACGGCAAATTAAACGAGATAAATTTAATATTTTGGTTAGGAAACCACCAGAATTCAACCAAGATCACACAAAAAAACCCTGAGTCATTATGGGACCTTGCTGTTAAGGATGAGCAATTTTGCAGGATAGCCTTTATGGGGCATTACCTATATTTGAATCAACTCCGAACATGTCTGTTGGGAAGAATTGGGGTATAATTTATCTGAACACAGTGGCTGGTATGAGCACTTTATTGTGCATTAGGAGCTTGTTTTGATCATAAGACCATAAGATATAGGAGCAGAATTAGGCTATCCGGCCCATCGAGTCTGCTCCGCCATTCAATCATGGCTGTTTCTCATCCCCATTCTCCTGCCAGGAGGTAGATCAAGGACAGGGATAAACCTATGGACATTGGAGAAAACTCCAGGTTGTCCAATGGGTAGGTGCTGAGGGCATGTGTTACCCTTTGGGTCCACACCATCGGCCATTTTGTTAGGATGCAACATATATTTTCTTACCCTCTATTCTTTCACGGGGTATGGGTGGTGTTGGCAAGGCCGGCATTTGTCACCCACCTCTAGTTGCCATGGCGGCATGGTGGCAGAGTGATTAGCACTGCTGCCTCACAGCTCCAGGGTCCCGTGTTCAGGTCACTGTGTGGAGTTTGCACTTTCTCCCCGTGTCTGCGTGGCTTTCCTCCGGGTGCTCAGGTTTCCTCCCACAGTCCAAAGATGTGCAGATTAGGTGGATTGGCCATGCTAAATTGTCCCTTAAGTGTCCAAAACGTTAGCTGGGGTTACTGGATTAGTAGGGTAGGGTGGAGGCGCGGGTTTAAGTAGGGTCCTCTTCCCAAGGGCCGGTGCAGGCTCGATGGTCCGAATGGCCTCCTCATGCATTGTGATTTCTATGATTCTATGAACTGAATGGCTTGCTCCGTCATTTCAGAGGGGCACCCAAGAGTCAACCATTTTGCTGTGGATCTGGGCCAGGCCAGGTAAGAATGGCAGATTTCCTCCCCTAAAGGGCATTTGTGAACCAGGTGGGTTGCTATGTAAATTGATGATAGTTGCCATGGTCACCAATACTGAGGCTAGATTTGAATTCCAGCTTTATTACCTGAATTCAAATGTCACCAGCTGCCCTGGTGGGATGTGACCCAGAGCATTAGCTAGATTACTAGTCCAGGGACAAGACCAAAACGCCACTGCCTGAACTGAAGAAGGCAAAGCTGGCGCGTAATAACAAGCAAACTTATGACAGTGCAAACTTTATATTGTGAATGATTATGTGCATCGCCAACAGGACGAGCTCTACTGACATTCAACCTGCTATTTAACACCCAATGATTAAATCAGACATTTCTGTTCAATGCTGGTCCTCTGGTATCCAGTGTGTTTGCAGGTTCCAATGTTTTGAATGAGCAGAACTGAGCATCATGTGTTTAACAGACAGCACGAATACTACTGGGCGTCCTGTGGAGAAGTTTATTGTTGGGTCTACAACACAGTTGTGATGTTGAACTATTAACCGAGGGTCTGCCTTTAAGGTCTCTGCTTTAAATGGACATAGTCAGGCAGTAGGGCTACATATAAATCGTTCCAATCCATCAGAGGGATGTTGAAACTGCTTATAAATTTCAGGTCTATGTGTGGAGGCAGCGGTCAGGGAGATAGAGAACGGGAGTGGCGGAGGAAGAGGTTCATTAAATGGTAGCCAAGGTGGAGGGGATAGGAAGCGAGGGACAATTTCTCTACTCATCTGTGGAAAGGAAATATGGACCAATCTATCTCCCGATGGAAGGGGCAAGAGCTGGAGTTGAATGAGAGAGAAGACCGGCGAGCAGGTCAATGTTGGGAGGGGAGAGGAGGGAGGGAAGACCTTTAAGTCAAAGTGCTGTGTGGGGAGGGGAATGTTCATTTTGAATACAAATTGAAACTGCCTGAAGCTGTCCCCTTCCTTATTGCGGTGCTTTGAGGTAAAGGAATGTTATTCAGGCTGTTGCAATATTTCACAGGTTTGTACGAGAGGTCCTGGGGACATAATTTCCTGCGCCTTTTTTTAAGCATGGTGTTGGCTAGGCTGGACACGGCACTGTGGTCAGGATCCTACTGTCTCCGATGGGTCAAGTTCCTGATGGCGCGGGCCACGTGTGGTCCCAGCGGTTGGGAACCCGGCGTGTTGGCTGCCGACAGTGTTCTGCACCGCTACACTCGTCCGGGATACGTGCTGCTGGCTGGGGGCCTTCTCCTAGGGCTGGGGGGACTGGTGGGGGGTGGTCTGGGGGGTCGCAGTTGGCGGGTTAGGGTTCGAGCACGGCGGCGCCATGTTTTATGGTGCGACCGGTGCAGGTCGTCAGCACTGCGCATGCACGGCCCGGGACCCGTCGATTTTCCGGCTGTTTCCGGCGCAATCCACAGGGGTTTCTCCTCACTGGTACCAGAATCAGTGAGGGGCTCGCGCTGACTTTCCTGTCGTGGAACTCCCGTGGATTCTCCGTTCGCGCCGGCACTTAGCCTCCGGAACGGAGAATCCAGCCACGTGTCTGAGAACAACTTGGACTTGTTGCTGCCGATCATCTCTTCAGTATATCCTGGCTCCCACCTATGCAGGCGTAGGTGGGAGTTAGATTGCATTTTGGGGTACAGATAGAACTTCCCTATAATGTCGCAAAGGAGGCTGCTGATAAACTGCATAACGCAGCATCTCACTCCGAGTGCAATCCGAGCTGGGAGGACTTACCTCACTCACCAGGCCCCGATCTGGGCCTGCATTTTACCTTTGCTCATAACGAACCACAGGTGCTTGGCCTCCTCCTGGGGAGCTCGTACACCACAAGGCCATGGGAAGATCAATGAAAGCTTCCCTGTGGTCCTCATGGGGGTTATGACACAACCCTTTTAATTGGGGTTTCCATGGACTTTAATTTTTTGTAGTGCTGGGCATGATGTATCCATTCCTGGCTTCTGCAGCAGTGCAGTTGGGTCTGATATCCGAGAGAGAGATGGCTATGTTGGGTGGCTGATGCCTGTGGTGCTGCTGGAGCTGAGGGGGTTGTGTGTCGGTGTGCGCTCGATCTGGCTGAGTACTGTGGTGTGTGAAGGTGCGCACCATCCTGTCTTGTTTTTATGACTTAATCCTGTTCTTCGTTTGGTCTCTGATGGGATTGGGGGAAAATTTGGTTTTGGCGAACGAGTGTACCGAGCCAGTTGTGATGTCGTTCTCCTGTCCCATTTTGCGCCAATATCTTTGAACTTTCTTTCTCCTGCTCTCCTTATTCATGATATTATTTTGTAACTTTGATGTATTTGTTTCTAAAATGTAAAATTGTAATAAATATATTTAAAATAAAAAAATATATATAAGACAATTTTACTACATCTGGTGTGAATTCCTAGCTGAGTAATCGGCAGGAACGACAAGTATTTATATAGATGTATATTTTCTTCGTTGGTTATTCTAACGTGTTTCTAAAGCTTCTCCCAGCTGACTGCGCCTCCCCCCCCCCCCCCCCACCCCCCCCCCAATCATCCCCAGTCCCACTTTTAGCCATCTTGCTTTGGCTTAGCCTCTGTAATAGTTAGATGCTCCCCACGCCGCACCGCCCCCCCCCCCCCCACCCCCCAGCACAGATTTTAATGATGGTGTCGCCATGGCTTAAGCCTAAGAACTCTCACCGTTCCTTTTTCAGCAGCTCTTGACTAATTAGGACCAGCTGTCCCGAAGCATCGTGGGATTTACGGGTCAGAGCTTCCAGTTCCATCTCCAGCTTCACTTTCTCCTTTGTCGTTGCATCAGCCTTTTTCTCTGAAGATTTTGACTTGTGTTCCAGAGCTGTGGAAGAAAAAAAAAATTGTGGTTATTAATCTCATGGAATAACAGTGCAGAAATCGGGTGATCTGCGCAGCCAATCAAATCTACGGTGTGAAACTCAGGTGTGTTATAAGCAATGGTTTGGCCGACATAAACAAACAGTGCGCCCTCTCCACATCCTCTTTTCTTTTCCTCTTTTTCTCCTATTTCTACCACCAGCTCAATCAGTTCATTCCAAAACACTCTTATTGCGATCCTGGACCAGGCCCTAACAGTTGCTAAGATACCGGACAGAAACCCCAATATTTATTTAATTTGTAAGGAGGTGAGGAAAGGATACTTCGCACCAGGAATCACTCCACACACAAAAGAGCGATCTGGTATATTAAAACAAACTTTGTTACTTCAACAGTATTAAACTAACTTTATCACAAAAGAAAATAGCTTACAATTACCAGTTAAATAATGTGTAACAATAAAAGGAAACACTTTAACTTCTAACTGAGATCATCTTTATCTCCAATCAAGCAAAACTCATCTCAGGTCAGAATCCGTTTTAAATACTGTTAGCAGACCCAGGAATACTTGCTGTATAGAGATTTCTTGGATAAACTGCTTTGAGAGAGAGAGAGATCCTTCAGGAATCAACTTGCAGATTCTTGCCAGTATCAAACTACTGCTTAACGTCCCAGCATTTAGCAAAAAGCTCCTGTTCTGATCACAGAAAAATCTTTAACTAAAACTCAACATCTGACTTCTTCAACCCCTGGCTCCTCCCAGTAATTACATCATCTCTATCCCACTAACAGGATTATGACCATCTTACGAAGGCTGAACACTGTTATGGATGCCAGGTCAGCACTCAACGATGGCCAAGATAACGAACCAGATGTGTAACGTTCTTTAAAGTTTTAAGACTATGCAGAAAGATAGATTTGTTCCGGGAGTGATTATATAAGAAATTGGGCTTGTTTATTTTATAAACAAAACTTTATTAAAACAAAAGAAAACAATATTTAAACTTTTACTTCACAGTTCTAACACTAACAAATTACATGCCAGTTTCTTCAAACATCATTCAATATTTGACAATAATTGTTGCCTCGTCACAAACCCCATCTGGCCTGCAGCTATCAGCCCCGGCACACAATCTTCCAGGCGTGTTGCCAACACCTTGTCCAACAGCTTTGCATGCACGTTCAAAAGGGATATAGGTCGATAAGACCCACACTCCTCCAGATACTTGTCTTTCTTCAAAATGAGCGAAATTGAGGCTTGTGCCAATGTAGGTAGCTGCTCCCCTTTCTCCAACACATCATTAAACATTTATACTCGCAAAGGTTCAACTCTTAGCAAACGTATTGTAAAATTGCACTGGGAATCCATCCAGGCCTGGGGCCTTCCCAGACTGCATCGGCCCAATACACCTCATTACCTCCTCTAGCCCAAGTGGGTCCCCCAGCACCTGCACTTTCTCTTCCTCACCACTGGGAAATCCAAGCCATCCAAAATCTGCTCCATGCCAGAGTCTCCCCGTGCATCCGGGCACTGCCAGCCTGGCAGTACCAGGGTGGTGCCTGGGTTGCACTGCCAAGGTGCCAGGAGTGCCAGGGTACCACCCTGCTCAGGGATTGACCACTCAGGAGCCTCCGATGCCTAGGGAGACCCCCCCCCCAGGTGCAGTTACACCTGGACCATTTTTGTATGGTGCCATGGCGAAGTCTCCCAGGCACAGGCATTCATTCCCGGGCCTTGGGGGAATTGGGCGCAGGCATATTTAAATGGGCCAAATGGCTCACTTAAATATGTAAATCTGGATCTTGCCCAGCAAAGGCAGGATCCAGTTCACGACATCTCGCAAGTTCTCGTTTGATCTCACAAGGCATTCCAAGCATCATAAATCTCATGAGAGGCCTCTTGCGATATTAAACAGCCTCGTCATTCAACCGCGTCGAGCTCAGCGAGGCCGTTCGATTCCGACCAATGTCTCTAATCATTTACTCCCCAGGGAACCGTGTTTCTATAATCAAAATTCCATTGGCCCTATTCAGGTAAACAATATACATGGTTGGAATTAATGATGATCTCACTTGTATGATGCTTTAATTATCCCTTCTTTAGCCACAGTGTTTATCTGTCTCTTAAACCAGTAATTTTAAACCCCTTACTGCAGCAGTCACATACACACTCTAACCCAGGCTTTTAACATTTACTGCTCCAGATTTATATAATACAATATGTATCTGAAATTCCTACATTCATTACACTATGAGCTCTGTACAAATCACAGTGGAAAGGATATACTTTGCACCTTTGATTTAGTGCGACAACTTACTTTAGGATTGGTAGAGGGAAGAGCTCAAAACATGTAATGGGGTATCTGAAGGAAAATTACCAAAAATGAACGGTAATTGTTGTGCTGCAGCTGACAATAATCCTCTGCTACCTCAACCCAAACAACAACTTGCATTTTATATCACGTCTTCAAATTGTTCCACAGTGCTTCATCGGAGCCTAATCAGACAAAACATGACGCAGAGTCAAAATGAGGTGACATTAGAATACGTGACGTAAAACCTGAATGTTGGTCGAAGAGGCCATTTTTTAAGCAACGTCTTCAAGAAGGTGAGAGATATGTGGAGAGGTGAAGAGATTTGGGAGTGAATTCCTGGTGGAGCGGTGAAGAGATTTGGGAATGAATCCCTGGTGCAGCGGTGAAGAGATTTGGGAATGAATTCCTGTTGGAGAGAGGAAGGGATTTGGGAATAAATTCCTGGTGCAGCGGTGAAGAGATTTGGGAGTGAATTCCTGGTGGAGAGAGGAAGGGATTTGGGAATGAATCCCTGGTGCAGCGGTGAAGAGATTTGGGAACGAACCCCTGGTGCAGCGGTGAAGAGATTTGGGAACGAACCCCTGGTGCAGCGGTGAAGAGATTTGGGAATGAATTCCTGTTGGAGAGAGGAAGGGATTTTCGAATGAATTCCTGGTGATGAGGTGAAGGAATTTGGGATTGAATTCCTGGTGGAGAGGTGAAGGGATTTGGGAGTGAAGTCCTGGAGAGGTGGAGATTGGTGAGCAAATTCCGGTTGGAGCGGTGAACGGGATTTGGGAGTGAATTCCAGCTGATTTCAAAAGCCTGGAGCCTAGGCAGCTGAAGACACAGTCATCAATGATAGGAAAAAGAAATGTAGGGATCACAAAGGACCAGATGTGGTGGAATGCAGAGATATCAGGAGGGTTGTAAGGCTGAAGGAGGAAGAAATATGGAAGAGTGGGACCATGAGAGGATTCCAGTGAGAACACTTCAAATTTATTCTGCCTTGCGAAATAAACTGGCAGCTTCTACCCAAACGAGTTCAGCAAGCATATCCCAGACACTAACAACATTTGTTTTCTCTTTGTTTCCATTAATTACATTGTAATACTTAATTCACAGGAGGAAATGATATAAAGGAGAGAAATACATTCCTCTGTGTTCATAAAATCTATAAGCATCCTTCACAAGGTTACTCCTTTTTCATAAAGCTTTAAATAATGTAGAAAATATGCCTGTATTTTGCTTTCATTAGCATGATTAAAAATGGCTTTTGTTAAGAATTGGGGAAAATTAAGATTAAAAAATGAAATTGGGAAAAAATAAAATAAAATAGGGGATGTCTGAAGAGATGTTGAGCAAAGCAAGTGTTTATCTAGGTGACTAGAGGGAAACAATTAGGGTATAGAAAAGGTAACTTCCAAGTGGAGAGGAAAGGAAATTGACACGTATATGCCAAAAGCCGACCCTACAGGGTGGATAACATCAAAGGGAATGAATGGTATATCCATAGCACAATGACTGGGGAAAAAGAGAGATAGGCACAGAAGCAGCTGCTATCAGCCACATCCAGGTGCAGGAGCAGTCTCCCAAAAACAAGTTATTGTTAAACAGGCAGCAGCAGGCAGCAGGTTAAGATCGAAACTCGAACCAAGCAGATTTCGCCTTTGCTGAAATTGAAGACGGTTTTCCCCAAACATGACCACATAACCTGTATGTGGTAGTTATTTGCTGGATTTAGCTTGTAGAGTTATATAATATTGGATGTTGTTTGGAAACAAGGGAACATAGGTAGTCGGAACCAAGGGATAATTTCCTGTGATACTGTGTGTGTATAGCCATCAGGGTACTTATATGTTGTAGTGTATTATAATCTTTTCCTGATGTGTTTTCTTTTCCTTTTCCGTTAATAAATATTCTTTATTTCTTGTTCACACAACGACTGGACTATTTCCTTCCTGGTTCACATTATTTTTCTCACAGTACACCAAATTCAAAATATACACCACTAAGAACTGGTGTTCTCAATTACCCTTCTGGGTTTTGGGATACTCTCACATTTAACATCAGCCGGCTTTTTAACACTATTGTCCTCATCTGACTTACCGACAATCTGGGTCTTTAATAACTCAATCTGCGATGACATTGAAGAAACGTCCTTTTCCCGTTTACCAAGTTTGTCTGACAAGTCTAAAAGGTGGTAAAACAATCAACAGAGAAAGTGAGAGTTGACCTGAGGGTTCTGTATAAACATTTCTTCAAGTAAGACTAAGTTACTTCAAACAATACCTTCTATTGACTGCTTCATTTTCATTTTCTCCTTCAAGATGTTATTGCTGTCAATGGCCTGTCAACACATCAATGATATAATTGAAATGGGTTGGCTACGATAGGGGCTTTCAGTTTCTCCCTCAACGTTCAATCGTCTTGACTATAGAGTGGAAATTACAATTGGCCTTCTCATACAGATACTTAACACACTTGTATGGAATTCCTCTGCAACATTAACCACAGATTGTCAATAAGCATAGAGCAATTTCATAAAATGCATTGAGCATTCATAGGCGAACAGCATCAATTATAATTGTTCCCTTTGGCTACTTTCAGGCGTGGAACCAACCATGGTTTATCTTCCTCCTCTGAAATACTTCCAATACCCCCTGCTTTTTAGCCAGTCTTAATTCAAATACTGCTAATAATTTCCCCAAAGTAATTTGTGGCCCATTGCCAAACATGGAGCATGAGCCTCTTTGGCATAATATTCCTCTGGGGACTAGAAGCCTGTTGGTGCTGATTGTCGCCAACATGTCCATCAATACTCAGCACAAAAGCCAATTTCACAAAAGGAGTCGGACAGGGTACAGAAGAAGATTGTGGGAATGGTTCCAGGGATGAGGAACTGCAGTTATGAAGATAGATCGGAGAAGTTGGCCCCGTTTTCCTTGGGGACAAAAAGGTTGAGAGGAGATTTGCTAGAGGTATTCAAAATCATAAGGGATCTGGACAGAGTAGATAGGAAGGAAGTGTTCCCACCCGTGCACAATTGAGAAAAGATTTCAAGTAATTTGCAAACGGTGCAAAAAAAGTGATAGGAGGAGAAACCTTTTCATGCCGAGAGTGTTTAGGATTTGGAATGCACTGCCTGAGTGTGTGGTAGAGGCATGGTCATTCGAGACATTCAAGAGGAAATTGGATTGTTCACTGAAAAGGGTTACAGGGAGGAGGCAGGGGATTGTTACCAGGTGAGTTGTTCAATGGACCTCCTTCTGCCATGTAACAATTCTGTGGTTTCCATAAATAGGCTTCATCCCTAACAATCTGCAATGTAACTTTACTGCTTCATCAGTTGAACAGTGTATGGGATGCCAATATTATAAATCCCTAAGAGTAGATTTTGTGCTTCCAGCAAAGGGGTCGCACTCTGAAGGAGCATAGGCCAGATGTGGTTCTGAAGACAATCTATCGCTCGCTCTCCACCCCTCCACCATCCCCCCACCAATGTAGCTCCTCCCTTTCAGTGACTCAGTGCTGAATTTATACTTTCCCCATTAGTCAGAAAGATATCATGCTGACAGACCAGGTATTTGAGGCCAAATTATGAATGGTTTATTGGAAGAAATCAATCTACACGGGAAGTTAAAGCAGCAATACCGTAACTTGATACTGTAATCATCCTCTGAACCCAAAATAACACAGCACACTGAAATTCTGAAGAGTCCTTTAAATTGCACCTTTTTGTGTGAGGGCACATTTTGGTGCTCGTGGGACCCGGTCTCATCCCAACAATCTGATGGGTGAGCTGAAGAACTGGACTCTGTTACCTCAGGGCCTGACCCAGCAGCTTTTCACTAAGTAAGCTTCTTTGAAGAAGTCTCTGATCCTTTTTACAAGTTCTTCCCGGGAGACGGAAAGCGTCCTGCTCCTTCCTCCATTTTGCTGATTGCCAAATAAATCGCTCCAGTTTGCTTTTTGTGAAATAATGTTTTCTCGTGGCCTTGTCGTCAGGGACAATATGCCTGATCTGCTAAGGATCTACGAAGCCAAATGTCCTGGTGTAAAAGATCCATAAGCTGGTCAGCAGAACTCAAAACAACTCTGCCGTCCCAAACCGGACAATGTGTATCCATGTGCTCCCTCAGCAGATAAAGACCATTCGGGACTGGCACAGGAAGCCTTCTTGACAGTAGCAATTGTCTCTTTTTATTCACAACAATCACTTTACCCACTCCTCAAAGCAGGAGTGCGCCGCTTTCACGGGAAAACTGCAGAGTCCCTGGTGGAGTGTAGAACAAGCCACCCAATACAGTCATCAGGGAGGGCGGAAGGTTCTTCACACCTGTTGTCACTGCTGTCGTACTTAACAATGAATCCCTTGGAAAAGCGGGTGCCTCACGGAGAGTAGCTTGTGAACGTCTATGTGCTGTGCAGGAATGCATGACCCAAGCGCTCACCAACAGAGGCCAACTGGCCATAACAATGGAGCACCATCTATCCCCGAGAGCATGGGGCTGTAACACATGGAACCTGAGACCTTGCTCAACGATCCTGGCTGCACTGCTTATTAGATCGCAGGAGGCCACCTAGAATGGTTTTCACGGAGGGAATTCAGTTGCAAAGGTCCTTTTGCTGCACGTCCAACCACTCCCCTGAGGCCTCTAATTTACTACCGGTGCCCACGTGCAGGATGTAATAATTGGTGTCTCTGAAGGCAATATTCCTGTGCAGTTGTCAAGATGATACACCTTGGAGTCCTTGCAAGTCGGGGCATAATCCATAGCCAGGGCTGTGGAAAGGCTTCAGGCTTGTTTGTGCATTAAGTTGTTACATTTCTTCATTCAGCAGCTTTGAGCTTGTTGAAAATATGACAGTCACACCCTTGGGTGTGTTCCATCGAAATAGAAGCAAAGCAGTACTCTTGAGAAGGGGTGCATGCCAGAGAAGGCCAGCACAAGGCAACATTAAATACATTTTTCATTATGTACCTCTCACATTGGTGCACATTGCCACCTGCATTTCCTCTATAATTAGCATGTGTGCCATACTGTTCCTGGGCAAGGTAGGCTGGCACACGCAGATCCTTACAGTTAGCAGGAGGGTTAGCTTTCTAAAAGCAAGCAAGAGACAAAGAGATCAGTGCTGCCTCTAAGTGAAATGGTGCCACAACCTGCTGTAAAGCACTAGCCCAGCCACCAGCTTCAGTGAGGGACCGTATCCTTTCCACGCACCGTGAGGCAGCAACACTGCAACAGCGGACAAGAGGAATGGGCAGTCATCATTGTACCCAGAACAATCCATAGGTGGTAGTGTAGGAGCAAAGCCATGCACTCAACGACATGCAGTGTTATTTAGCAAGGGTGCTGAATCTCACCATTGTGCTCCTCCTGCTCTCCTGCCCTGGTCACTAACAAGAGATTGAAGGGTTAAAAAAAAACCTGAGTTGCAGAATCAATGATACATTGAAGGAATCTGAAACAGACATCAAGAGAGGAAAGCCCCGAGACTTAATAATATTAGTACGAAAGCTGCAACTTTTCAAAAACAAACTGTTAAAATTTTTCATCACGTGAATTAAGTTTTTATCTGAACTGAATTGGATTTGCGTTGGCCTTTCCGGGAGTCTTCTCACCGTCCACATGAAGAAATCTGCTCAGCCTCGAAATCCATCTTAGTCCAAAGTAAATAATCATGTTAAAATTTAGTGCATACATTTTCTTATTCAAAAGAAGAGATTTTGCAGTGCTGAACTTTATTGAGTAAACACTTTGGGACAAGTTGGTGGTTGTAAGCAGCAGGTCACTGTCCTAGTTTATAGTGGATTAATAGGTGGAGGGTGTAGAAGAGGGACATCAGTGGATCAGAAGCTGATATTAGGCTCTTTCTTGTGGAAGGAGTTTTTTTTGTGTTCTGCGAGTTGATGTTTCCCTAAGCATTATAAAACATGCTCAGCTATGTACATCCTCTCTCCTATACCATGATGCACCAACCAATTCAAAAACCCTCTGATAGTACTAAGATATTACTCAGTACAACATCCCTCTAATAGTACTAAGATAGTAGTAACTACAAGACCCCCCTGATAGTACTAAGATAGGACTAACTACAACACCCTTCTGATAGTACTAAGATAGTAATAACTACAACACACCTCTGATAGTAAAGATAGTACTGACTATAACATCTCTCTGATAGTACAAAGATAGTACTAACTACAAGACCCCTCTGCTAGGTGCAGCAATATTACTCCTGTGAGAAAGATTCTTGCTCCAATTTGGAGTCAGTGGGGAACTTCCAAGTGTCTGCTTCTAAGTTGAATTCTCCATTCTCTGGTAGATTGCTGCTAGCTTGGGGGAAGTGACACAACTCTTGCCACTAGAGATCAGGGTTCAAACCCCACTGCAGATTTAAGCATCTAATCTACAACGACATTTCATTGCAGTACTAAGGAATCGCTGCATTGTAAAAATGCTTGACCTCGATATTTGGCTGAACCAGCCGATCGCTTGTAACTGCAGCAAGGAGATGGCCACGACCTTGAAGCTTTGGCCTCATTAACATTAGGCTGGAGATACAGGTGCCAAACCCTATCCCTAACCCTAACCCTAACCAATACTGGGCAGCTCTGCATATTAAAGGTACACAGCAGGGGAGCCGAGTGATCAGGAGAGGCACTCGAGCCTAGGCATCTATAAAACTCTGGCTTCTGCTGGTGGTGAGGTCATTACCACTGAGTAATAACATGTGATAGAAATGAATATCATCCCCAATATCCTTTAGTTAAGCTGTTCATTTCAAATATGTCTGCCTGGTCAAGTGAACTGAAAATTCCTAATTTTCTGCCTGGGGCACCTGAACATTTGGAAATGCGCTGCAGCTTCACCAACTACAAAGAATATTGCACAGGTTGTAGAGCACCTTGGAACATCTTAATGGGGTTATGAGATGCTGTATCAATGCACATTCTTCCGAATTGGTGTGATTGGTAGTCAGTTACAAATCAGAGTGACCCTAGACAGGGTGGTGGGGCAGAATGGTGGGGGCCTACATAACGTGATGAGGCTGCCAGTTATATCTTGGCAACTTGGCTCAGGGCTCTGAAGGGGATGGTCTCTCCTGCTTAGTTAGCCTGGGGCGGGATTCTCTCACCCCGGGGCCGGGCCGGAGAATCGCCACGACTGGCGTGAATCGCGCCACGCTGCCCCGATGCTGGAGCGCGATTCTCTGGACAGCGGAGAATCAGCGCCATTGGCCCCGGCGCGCCGCGGGCCAGGGGCCGCTCTCCGGGTCCCCCCTCCCCCCACCCCCGGCGACTCTCCGCCCGGGATGGGCTGAGCAGCCGTACAAAAAAACCCAAGTCACACCGGTGCCATTCTAGCCTGGTCTTACCCGGCGGGATCTCGGCGAGGAAGGATCCGGGGGCAGCCTGTGGGGGGGGGGGGGCTCCAACCCCCGGATCTACCGATCGGCGGGCCAGCCTCTCGGGCTGGGGGCCTCCTTCGTTCCTCGCCGGTCCCTGTAGCTCTATGGCATGTTGCGTCGGAGCCGGTGCGGAGAAGGGAGTGTCACCGCACATGAGCGGAAATTGCGCCGGTCCTACTGCGCAAGCGCAGACCCGCGGCGCCCATCTGACGCCGGGATCGGCAGTGGAGCGGCGTGGGTCGCTCCAGTGCTGTGCTGGCCCCCTGTAGAGGTCAGAATTCCTGCTCCTGAGGCCATGTTGACGCCGTCGAAAAAGGCGGCAGCGTTTATGACGGCGTCAACACTTAAGCCTCAGGATCAGAGAATCCCGCCCCCTGTGCCCCACAGAGGGTCTCCCTAATGGACACTGAACATCCCACCAGCCTCCGGCTGCTGGCCACACCCATCCCCAGCACCTCTCACTGGGACCTGGTTAACTGGCTTTAGTGAAACCAGCTATTTAGCTTCCATGGTCAGTTCGGATGGATATAAATGCTGGCCTAACTAGTGACACCCACATCCCATGAAAACCCTTGGGAGAAGAGGTGGGTGGGGGGGGGGGGGGGGGGGAGAGAAAGAGGTGTGTGGGGTGGTTTTGGCGGAGGTGGGCAGCCTCCCTCATTGGGACAGATGCTATGGCCTCAGGCAACTATTGGCCCGATGATCTTAAGATCTGGTTGTGGCTTCCAGGACTACCAAAGATGGGCTCGCCCAAAGACTATCCCAGCTGATGGCTGGGCCCACTGTCTCTGCATAACATTGAGCCCTTTCTTTGCCTTTCCTCCTTTGAAGACTAAATTGGCTGCTGTCTTATTCACTGCTTACTTCCTCTGTTGCTGGCGACTCTGTTGGGAAGCAGTTTGTGGGTACAGTTCCAGGGCATTGACCCCCCCCCCCCCCCCAGCACCTGATAGAAGTACCGGTGATCATTAGTCACAGGGGCCTCGAGGTGGCTGCTGAACCATGGTTAGGAGTGGGAACTCTGGCCAATTTCCTCCTCCTTAAAACAGGGCCACCGGGGGGAACCATTGTGTGACTTCCGTTGCTTGCTGAACAGCCGACTCACTCTGGAGTGAAGGTTGAGTCCTGGCTCATAACTAACTGGATAAACCATAACTAACTGGATAAACCATAACTAACTGGATAAACTTCCCTAGGCATTGGCAGGCCCTGGAAATTGCCTCTTTAAACTCCCTGTCGTTTGTTGGCCATTTCCTCTCAAGCATTTGCTGTGAGTTTCAGCGGCAAGAACCCGTGTATAGCAGCTACGCTAAGAATGATCGAACCATTAAATTACATTTCACATAAGCAAACATATTCTCCCCTGCCATTTAACTGAACAGTTACTTCTTCAACTCAATGTACAGACGGTACATAAAAATAGGCCCATGACTGTGTCTATTAATATTTAATTAATATTTATCAAATTTCAAAGACATCTATTATTTTAATCTGATGTAAGCCCACGTTATTAATACAAGGTTAATTTTTCTTTGATATATTCTTGAGTTGATCTTAATCAGAGCACAGCAAGGCTAACATGATTTCTCCTACCACAAACAGACCAGAGGTATGTTTATTGTTTTGTTTTTTTAATTCTCATACTTCCGAAGAATGGCGTGCTTCCAGTGCGTGCAACTTCTCCTGAAGGTGCTTAACTTCCTGCTTGTGATGGATCTCAGACTTCTGGAGCGCCTCATAGTCCATCATTTGTCTCTGAGCCGCAGAGATCTGCTCCTTTAAGAAGCTGATGGCCTGTTCTTGGTCTTTGTAGCCGGCGTGAAGCTTCTCCTGCTCACTGAGCCTCAGCTCAGTATTTCGGAGCTGATCAACGGTCGTCTGGAGCTCTTGCCTGTGCTGACTCGTCGTCAGCTCCAATTTGCCCCTCCAGTCTGCGTTGCATTCTCCCACTTCACACTTGGCTTCTTGCAGCTTAACTCTGAAGCCCTCTTTTTCCTTTATGTGAAGTGCCATCTCAATCTCATGCTTGGCTTTCAAGTTCTCCCATTCTAGGTGGTGTTCCATCTTCAGGCTTTCCATGGTGGCTCTTAGCTCGACCAGCTCACTGTTCTGAACATCACTGCCGGCAATCAATGAGACCTTAAGCTCCTCCAGAGATTTCTGGTGGTCAGACACCAGGGTGTCCAATTTGTTCTTCCAGTTGTCCATCATCTCCATGTTTTCCTTCGTTGCCTGGTGCAGCTTCTGCCGGAGGTCGCTGATATCCTGCAAGTATTTCTTGTTGGCGGCCTTTAACTTTTCCGTCTCCGCTTGATACTCCTGCAGCCTGGCCTCATATTTCTCCCTCAGTAGGACACTCTCAGTCTGGTGCTCCTTGTTGACCGACGATAGCTGTCCTCGCAATTTGAGAACCTCCGACTGGAGGCTGAGACTGTGCTCCGCCGTGTCTGACTTGTTCGAGCTTCTCAGTCTCTGCTGCAGTTCCTCAATCTCACTGTTCCGCAAGCTGAGTTCATCCTCCAGCTGCACGATCCTGGACTTTTCAGCTACCGTTGTGAGCTAGAGTCAGAAAAGCAAAAGAAAACAGTTAGTATCCAACGTTTGCTGCTTCGGTAGCTTCTATTAATGGTTTGCAGACTGGCCAAGTGTGGCATGGCAGCTTCGGTATATTATTTGATGTAAAGTTGCCGTTCTATACCTTTGATCTTTAGATAGTAGAAACAAAGAACTCACAGATTTAGTTTGGTGGCTGGAATATTGCCAATTGATATGTACAACAGTTGGTATAGAAGCACACTACAGTATCACAGTGCCACAATGTCTAGTCAATTTGCTTTGTATATGAAGCTTAGTCTTGGTCATGCTGCAGGGACCCCTCCATTTTGGGAAAGTGCTGGAAAAGACCCCAAGCTCAAACCATTGCTTTTACCATTAGACAAATCATAAATCTCTAAACGTTATCAAAACTGGCACAATGGAGATCAGCAGCCTAGGGCTGTAGGTTATTGACCATTCACATTACAATGATGACACTCGGGGCTCATTTTGTTGATCATCCATTGAGTCAGAGACGGGGTGCGTCCGAAAGGAATAACGAATGACTGCTCCAGTCATTGGGTTCAACCTCAATGTCTTCAATCTCCCCATCTCCTAACCTTATCAATCAGACCATTGTCTAGAAACATTTATACAACCACTTCACAAGGCCGTTCCTGCTGACTGACACCAATATTAGATTTTCTATTTATACAAAACAATCTGCAGTTTTCCTGCAAGAGTTCCGATTTATGGCCCTTGAACCTTGACTCCTTCACTCATGTATTTGATAGAATTTCTCACTGTGCTTTGTCTCTCACACTGGGTTCTCTCTATAGTTATATATTGTGGGCATTTCCCCCATAATGTATATCTATTCTAAAGCGTTAATATACTGTTCACTGGGAGCTTGTTTCCTTGTTTAATATCTTCACACAGACCTCTTCCCTTTGGGGAATAGTGAGGAGCTGCTAGGATGATTAGCAGGCCGCTTACTGTGTCACAAATGCGCCAGTATTTTAATGAATGACAGCAACTCTGCCACAAAAGGTATTATTTATTTAATAAAAGTATTATATAATTCAGTGTCTAAGTGTTGGTCTAGTTTTCCTAATCTTTTTTGTTTCATTCGCCTTCCTCATTGCCTATTGCCATGTAGACACAAACCCTGCCAATCCAACACACGACCTCTGATAGGCCAAAGCACAAAGTCCGGGCAAATCACTTCAATTTGCACCACTATTTTGCATCTGTTGATTTGATTTGTTTGAACCTTTTGGGGTGGCATGGTGCACAGTGGTTAGCGCTGCTGTCGCACAGCACCAGAGGCCCCGGGTTCAATTCCGGCCTCGGGTGACTGTCCGTGTGGAGTTTGCACGTTCTCCCCATGTCTGTGTGGGTTTCCTTCGGGTCCTCCGGTTTCCTCCCACAGTCCAGGTTAGATGGATTAGCCAGGCTAAATTGCTCCTTAGTGTCCAAAATGATGTGTAGGTTAGATTAAAGGCTTAGTGGGATAGAGCGGGTAGTGAGTTGGGGTGAAGTACTCTTTCAGATTGTCGGTGCAGACACGATGGGTCGACTGGCCTCCTTCTGCACAGTAGGGATTCTATTCTATGATTCTATGGAGGTTTGGAAAATAGAACAGTAAAGAACAGTACAGGTCCTTCGGCCCACAATGTTCTGCCGACCATTTATCCTAATCTAAGATCAACCTAACCTACACCCATTCAATTTACTGCTGTCCATGTGCCTGTCCAAGAGTCGCTTAAATGTCCTTAATGACTCTGACTCCACCACCTCTGCTGGCAGTGCATTCCACACACCCACCACTCTGTGTAAAGAACCTACCTCTGACATCTCCCCTACACCTTCCTCCAATCACCTTAAAATGATGTCCCCCTCGTGACAGTCATTTCCGCCCTGGGGAAATGTCTCTGGCTATCCACTCTAACCATGCCTCTCATCACCTTGTACACCTCTATCAAGTCACCTCTCTTCCTTCTTTGCTCCAGTGAGAAAAGCCCTAGCTCCCTCAACCTTTCTTCATAAGACATGCCCTCCAGTCCAGGCAGCATCCTGGAAACCCTCCTCTGCACCCTCTCCAAAGCATCCACAACCTTCCTAGAATGAGGCGACCAGAACTGGACACAATATTCCAAGCGTGGTCTAACCAGGGTTTTATAAAGCTGCGGCAAAACCTTGCGGCTCTTAAACTCAATCCCCCTGTTAATGAAAGCCAACACATCATACGCCTTCTTAACAACCCTATCAACCTGGGCGGCAACTTTGAGGGATCTATGTACGTGGACCCCAAGATCCCTCTGTTCCTCCACACTTCCTAGAATCCTTCTGAGGGGAGTTGCCTCACTGGTGCATAAATCACAAACCAACATTTTTCAGTCAGCAACTAGTTTCAAACGGGGTTGGTTTAGCACAGGGCTAAATAGCTGGCTTTTAAAGCAGACCATGGCAGGCCAGCAGCGCGGGTTCAATACCCGTAACAGCCTCCCCGAACAGGCGGCGGAATGTAGCGACTAGGGGCTTTTCACAGTAACTTCATTTGAAGCCGACTTGTGACAATAAGCGATTTTCATTTTCATTTCATTTCAATTTCAGACTCTGGCAGTGGCAGTGGGGTAGGTGCTTTGGCTATACCGGCCTTTCTACTGCACCCAACTAACAAAAGTCTATACCTCTAGCCTGAAAATACCTACTGGTCTTCCTGGGCCTTGTGAATCTTACGGAGCTTGCACACTGTCAAGCAGCAACTGGCCAGAAAATTTGACCGGTTCTGTATTTTTATGGCTGCATCCTTGGTCCTCTCTCTGCTTACTTTAATGTGCCCCTCCTTCTATGTGCATTCTCCCCCCACCCTCCATCCAGGTTCCTACATCACCTCTACAAGGACTGTAACCGCCACCTAGAAGGACAAGGGCAGCAACTGCACAGGGGAACACCGTCACTTCCAAGTCGCACACCATTCCTGTTTTGGGCGTATGCCATTGGTCCCTCATCGTCGCTGTGTCAAATTCCTGGGACTCCCTCTCAAACAGCACTGTGGGAGCACCTTCACCAGGCAGGTTGCAACAGCTCACCACCTTCTCAAGGGCAACCGCTGATGAGCAGTAGGTGTCAGTGATGGCCACATACCGTGCCAGTTGGCAATTGATCTCTCCAATAATCACCTTGCCTTAACTGCACTGAACATTGAGAACAAAGTTCAGGGGACACTGGACAATGAGCCCACAATATCATGTTGTTAATATGAACCCTTCATTAAGGCCAACCATTGAAGATGCCTATGTTATTTTAATCTGATTTAAGACTTATGATTCATTTGCTAGCTCACCAGCACTTTAAGTAATTCCACATGCAACCAGACCACAGGCAGAGCTCGCGATTTAGCAGGGAGCTGAGTCTCCACATGATTGTCAGAAAGCTTCAGCACATTGGGTGACGTACCAAGCAATGTTTTAGCAGACCAATGCCAAGCAAAAATATAAAAAGGCTTTCAAGCGTAGAAGTGAAAAGAAAGCCCACCCCACCGCTCCCATTTCAACGCAAAGCGCAAGACAGAAAACAAAACCTAATATGCTTGAAAATAAAAGGAAGCTTTGGTGATGCCAAGCCATTCTCAGGCAAGCTATGAGACTGACTGAGGGACGGGTGGGGGAGGGCGGGGGGGAGGCACATGAACTGCTTTTACCCGAGTGTCTTCGAACTCCTTTTGGAGTTTTCCAGCTTTGGTCCTTTCAAACAGCAGGCTGTGCTCGAGCTCCCGAATGCGGGCATGCTCTAACTTTGTCTGAGTCTGTTAATCCCGAGGGAAAAAGGTGAAAAGGAAAGAGAGAGAGAGAGAGAGAGAGAGACACAAACAGACTGTAACAGCTCAGCACAATAAAATCAATGGGGAAGGAGGCAAATGCAAAACGATTACACCGTCAAGTATTCACAACCGAGGGACAAAGCTTTTGCCTGAATGACACCTGCTGATCTTTCATAATATGTATCAAGCAGTCAAAGCAATTCCAAAGAGAGTATTACATTTCACGTAGTACAGGCCGACACAAAGGTTTGAGCCTTCAAGCTAGTCACACATTTGACAGACGCACGTAAAATATTACCTTTTTATTCCCCCACCGTTAGGGAAGGGGGGGGCACAGAAATCACTAGGCTTGCACAGCTCCTCACATCAGCAAGGTCGAGATTGGGAACTCTAGCCGTGCTGAAAATCAGTGCGTCACAGTACCACATCCTTACGTTGAGAAAGAACACTTGTAGGATGGCATTCCTGTGCTCCTTTCTTGCAGAATTAATAAAAGCAGCTGAACTATTTTTAGGGGACCCCAAATCAAAGCATGGATTGGACCCGCTCCCTGCACACTTCAGCCGAGTGGTCACTAGGAGTCAAATAAAGCTGCTTTCTGCACGGAACTCTCCGTGTTATTGGAATAGAATGGACCCAGGAAGGAATGGGGAGCAGAACTGCAAACACGCACAGAGTGCTGATTGCTTTATGGAAAATTAGATGACCACGAATATTTATTTTCTCATGACCAGTCCAGTCAATGCTTATCTTTTGCATCATCCCACTTTTCCCTGCATGCTACCAAAATGACGAGTGGGATTTACCGGCTGTTCACGCCAGCGGGAAATTCCGGTCCCATGCCTGCGCACGGGTTTCCCGGCGGTGAGGGGTACGGTCAATGGGAAATCCCGTTGACAACGGTGGGACCCAGTAGATCCCGCTGATGGGCCGCCTCCCCGCTGAAAAACACGGTGGGGTGGTCAGCAAAACCCGCCTGACAGCTTTTAAATCATTTCCATGTACACTGATTTTTACTGCTAGCTGATAAAATTCCGACCTAGAATTCGGAATCATCTGTAATTAGATATCTGGTTCCAACTTGCTCACATTCAGTTCCTTCAGGGATTAATCCTCTGCCTCGCTTTCGAGTGGGTTATATCTTTTGAGCTGGGCGTTATCTTTATTTGCAGTGATGGACATTACCTCAGCATTCCAGAATCAAAACAGCCCTTGTTTTGGGCCAGAAAAAAAATATTTTTGAAAATGTGTTCTTTCATGTGGTACTGTGGCGCATTGATGTGGGCGTCGCCAGCTGGGCCAGCATTTGTCGTCCATCCCTAATTACCCTTGAACCCAGGGCCATTTCAGAGGGGCAATTAAGAGTCAACCACATTGCTGTATCTCCGGAGTCACACGTAGGCCAGACCAGGTTAGGACAGCCGATTTCCTTCCAGTGAATCGGATGTGTTTTTACGATAATCGATGATAGTTTGATCGTCACCATTATGAAGACTGGTTTGCATTTCCAGGTTCCTTTAGTCTAATTTAAACTCCCATCAGCTGCTGGGGTGGAATTTGAACCCATGTCCCCAGAGCATAGCCTGGGCTTCTGGATTACTAGACCAGTGACCGTACTACTACGCCACCATCTTCCCCGTGCATTGCTCTAGCACACTTGGGCATTACAGAGGGATTACTGTCACTAAATTTGAGATAGGGAGAATTGTCCGGTTATTTTTAACTGGTATAAAGAGTAAGCAAGACGGTGAGTATTTGGCCCTGAGGCTCTGGGTGCAGTTGCCACACGATTACCTTTGCTATGTGTTGGCTGCCGCAAGGCATCTCTTGCCTTCCCCAAACGGCAGAGAGTCAGTAAGTAATGGGTTGGTTTACATTTTAAATGGTCAGCCCTTTTCATTCAAAATGGCTAAAAACAGAAATGCAGTGTAAAGTGCCCCAGAAGCTGCACTGAGCAGTGACTTAAATGCGGAACTGGCAGCAATTCAAAGGCACATGTAGATGCATTTCACCTCACTTCACAATGGAGGGTGTTGCTCGCGTAACAACAAGAAACAACAAGCCTGCAGCGAGAAACAATTCCTTCACTGTTTGTTCTAACTGAAATGTCCCAGACGCAGTCATTCGACTAATTGGTACTGGGAGATCAGCAACATCTCCAAATAGACTATTTGGGACATGGGTCGAATTGCATTTTTTCCAGACTCTAGGTCGGATCTTCGCTTTACTCATTGGGTTTCTGTTCCACTAAGGTTTATTCGAAAAAAGTTCCGAAATAGCATCCGACTGCTGGTAGAAACTGGATGTATCCCATTACTCAATGCAGTTTGGCAGGAGGCCAATGGGTTTACTACATGCAGGTGTCTTCTATCACACACTTCGACAATGAAAAGAAAACATAGGTTAAATTGTCAATCAAGAGGAACGTCATACATCCACAGACATGACATACAGGAAACAAAACTCCAGGGTCCACAGCTGTAAACATTGTGGGAGCAGAGTGATCAAGGTCACCATTCTCAAAAAGTAAAATACATCAACTAAGCCATTTCTCTTCTTTCCAACCCACTCTGTCAAAGCAAAAGGTTGAGTTATAATTCTGCCCACTTTCTGTCCTCCAGGAGTGGAAGACTGGGAAGGTTGTGCTCTCTCTCCCAAAGGCAGCAACAAAAATTAAAATTTAAACCAAACGCAAGTCTGTTTTCAGACTTTCGGTCTCAATAAGTTTGAGTAAAGAGTGAGAAAAGAAATTGGGACGATTAAGATTATTTCAGCAGTTCTCACATTATTTTGGAATTCCTGAGTTTAGGTCATGAAGATTCCAAGCTGATGGATGCCTTGCATAACAGTTTTATTTTTCAAACTATCTTGCATTGAACGGGCATACCAATGAACCCCTCAAACCTCAGGGAATAAAAATGCTCTACTTTCCTTCTTCCTATATGCCTGGCTGGCCAAATGGCTTCCTTGGACGGTAGAGTGCAGACATCCTTACAAACACCATCAACCCGAGTGATGATGCACCCCCTACCAGGCCATCCAGATGTTCCCTGCCATGGAAAATGGGGGAGCACAATTTGAGGAAAAGCCAGGAAAAGAAGGCAGGTCAATGCTGGTCTCCCAGCTTGGGTTTATCGATGAGCAGTCCGACGACGCATTTCATCTACCGAGATAGCGGTCGCATTATCCGTGCTCCACACTTTTACCTCCAAATCTCCTTTGGTAATTGATTCTTCTTCCACTCGGAACTGGAGATCTTCAATTTTCCTGGAAAACCATTAAAGCAAAGGGGCGAAAATTAAAGTTAAGCCTTCAGGGATATTGTACACACTCCAGCGTCACAAATCCCAACATTTTGGGGTGGCTTGCTGGAGTCAGAGCAAGCAATGGCATTTCTTTCTGCAAAATCTAAACATGTGCAAAAGAACTGTGATAGACAACAATCAATTGAAATTTTAACACCCGAGATTGATGGAGTTATGCTGAGTAATTGGGTTCAGGGATCAAATGGTATGGAGCTGATAAAAGCAAATTACTGCGGAGGCTGGAATCTGGAAAAAAAACCCAGAAAATGCTGGACAATCTCAGCAGATCTGACAGCATCTGTGGAGAGAGAAGGAAGCTAACGTTTCGAGTCTGGATGACTCTTTGTCAAAGCTGGAGTTGAGGTGGGTAAATGGGGGTTGAGGTGGGTAAATGGGGGTTGAGGTGGGTAAATGGGGTTGAGGTGGGTAAATGGGGTTGAGGTGGGTAAATGGGGTTGAAGTGGGTAAATGGGGTTGAAGTGGGTAAATGGGGGTTCAGGGGGTAAATGGGGTTCAGGGGGCAAATGGGGGTTCAGGGGGCAAATGGGGGTTCAGGGGAAAATGGGGGTTCAGGGGGTAAATGGGGGTTGAGGGGGTAAATGGGGGTTGAGGGGGTAAATGGGGGTTGAGGGGGTAAATGGGGGTTGAGGGGGTAAATGGGGGTTGAGGGGGTAAATGGGGTTGAGGTACAAATCACCCAATGTCTAGTGAAATGGCAGAACAGGCTTGAGTGGCTCATTGAGCCACTCTTGTTCAGTCTCACTCCCTGTAACTCAGTCTAGTCCCGTACCCCACCTCCTGAACTCTGCCCTTCCCAACTCCGACTTCTGGTCCTCACCAGTCCACTAAATACACAAAGCCTTCACCCATCTGAGCTAGACCCTCTGGACTTCCTGAGTCACTACAACACTCCCCACACCCTTTAAAGCCATCTCAAGTCCGACTCTTTGTGATTTCCATCATCCCGACAAACTCTTTTTCCTTCCTCAACATCCTTCCGCGTCTAGCTGCTTGGGTTGATCTATTATGTGAAAGGTCCTATATAAACCCGCCAAATAAATTCCAGCCATCCTTCATGGGGAAAATGCAGTAAAATGGGAAATCTAACAGCATGGGTGGAAAAACAACATCAAAACAAGATGGGTTTATTATCAATTCTCTCGTGATCTATGTGCTCATCAGGGTGAATGACATCAGTGCTTATGCTGGGAACACATTTTCACTTTTGCAATTGTAAGTCAACAACTGCACTGCCTGCCTGGGTTCGGGACTGTCACGTGGACCACAGTACAGTACAGAGGTAGAGCAAAAATCTCCCTTTACTTAATAGGTTATCTCTTAACCCAAAGGGTCATCTGGACTCGAAACATTAGCTCTTTTCTCTCCCTACAGATGCTGCCAGACCTGCTGAGATTTTCTAGCATTTTCTGTTTGGTTTCAGTTTCCACCATCCGCAGTAATTTGCTTTTATCTTAGGTTATCTCTTAATCTACGCAGTGGAACATGAGTTCATTAAATGCCTACCGTTAAATGGAAGCATGGTTTGACACCATTCTACACAGACAAGAGGGGCGCGATCTAACGGAATGGTTTCTAAGTGTCACTTGCAGCGGGTTTTGCTGAGAGTTTCCTGCCAGCTCTGTCGGCGAGTACCCACTGCTATCTAACCACAAGTCACTTTTTTGGGCTCTGGGCCGTTTCTCCCCGGTCAAGCCCACACTTAGAATTATTTTCATCACTGGGGAGCTGAACTCGCTGGCCAGACTGGCTCCTCAGAGATCAGGCCGCCATTTTGAAAGGGTGCCCTAATCTTGAAGTGGGCTTCGGGGTCCCCGACATCCCTCCACCCCAAACACATGGGCATTACCCCCCCACCTCCCTGCCCACCATGTGATGAAACCCCGCTATGGGGTTTTCAGGCCTTTTAAATGCCCCTTTTCAGGCCTCCCCCTCCCTTCCAGGATCCCCACCCTACACTCCCCCAACCTTCTGGAGCTCCTTCATACACGCCCTACACTCCCCCACCCTTTACACCTCCCCCTCATCCTCCATTCATGGACCAGGCCCTCCTCAGGCCCTGTCCCTTGGCAGTGCCACCCTGAAAACCTGGCAGTACATCTGACGGCTTTGCAATGCCACCTGGGCACCTTGGAGGTGCCAGAGTGGTGGGGCCAAGATGCCAACGTGGCAGTGCCAAGGAGTCCGCGTTCAAGGGGGAGGGTCACCCTGCACTGTCCCTGACCACTCAGGGGCCCGGGGGATCCCCCAGGTGCCGTTCCGTCTGGTCCATGTTTGTGTGGACCAGAACTGAATGGTGGCCAGCTGGGGACACCCTGGGGAGGCTAGTAGATGCCGGGAGCCCGGTAGATCCCGGGTCAGCATGCCCAGAAAGATTTTAAACCTACTTAGGCATGTGAGTGGGATTGCCATTGTGGGCGGGATCCTGATCGCGATGCCTCACGACGTCTGGGTAGATCTCATGAGGCGAACAGGCTGTCGGGAAGCCTGTAGGAGGCCTCTCCCAGCCGCGCTCCCAGTAGATTGCGTTTGAGGTGTCTGGCCGTACAATCTCCCACTTCATTTCAAAATTACCATCATATCCTCTTGCCTGCTTTTCTGCCACTTCCTGGGCAAACCAGTTTCCCTTTACCTTCCTTTCTCCCCTTCTCTGGACACACATCCTTGACCCTTTTCTGTCTCTTGGGTTTACATCTTACCTTTTCTCCTCCTCCAGTGTGTTTAACAATTCACGTTTTTGTTTCTCAGCATTGTTCAGCATGGATCGCGCTGCCAGAAGATTCGCCTCAGCCTCTGTCGCATACTGCAGGGAAAAATATTCGGTCACTTCTTATCTGATTGGCTTTTAGCTATGGGAATAGAGATGTCCACCCTGTTTAAATGACTTATTGCAATAGACCCTGCGCCATGTTATTGTTTGACCAGTTATTGACCAGGAAACACTTGATGCAATAGACATCAGGCTGGACTGACAGGAAAATGGTGGGCTGGAAAGCTAGGGGCCAACCCTGCTTCAGCCCCAGCAGTGAATGAGCCGTCTTTGAGGCTTCTGACTCTTTAAGGGGCGAGATCCTGCCTCCAAGAACTGCCCACTGGAGACCAGGAACTTGACAGTCTCAGCAGCGCCACAGAGAGCAGTGGCCACTGCTGGGACTGCACCCATACCGGAGAAGCAGCATGGATGCCTGTAATGGGCCAGGGCTTAGAAACTTCAAAGTGCATTATGAAGTTCACCTGACCTACAACCTGTGTGTTGAATTTGGCTAGGATGAGCACAAAAGCCTTCAGTGAAGGTGTGATTCATCAGACTTCCTAATATATATATATATATAAACACAGCAAGAATTTATATCAATCATAAAGACACCACACAGCTACAGTAATCCATGCATCTAACACTTAATGAATTCCCCCTTAACTGTTCCAATTCAATAATAAAATCCAATTAAACGAAAACCCCTTTTCAAGGGCGTGACCCAGCACACTGTAATCTCACTTGAATGGGACTGGTCCTTTCCCTGAGATTCTGATCCAGTTCCAACCAGCAGATTCAAAGCTCCTTCCGGAAAGCAACACTATCTTTAAAGTTACCAAAGCAGTTAGCCACACCCAATGTGCTTTTTACTGGAACAGCTTTTAAAATGAAAACAGAGAAAGACAGGGAAAACACATCTTTCTCCTTCTGCAGTCCTAAGCAGTCAAACTGAAACTGAAACCTAAAAAAATCCCTCTCACCTGACAGCCACAGCCCAATATGCTACAAGTCACATAATAAGAGTCTAAAACTTTCTTAAAGGGATACTCACATGACAGCCACCCTCTCAAGAAGGCAAGTGGAGTCGGCGCCACCGTAGCCAGTCAGGCAAGTGGGGTTGGGGTGGGGTGTGGGCATGGTTGGTGAAGTCAGGGGGTTTGAGCCACGGGGGCTGCCATTGCTGCTTGGCAATGCCTCAGAGTGCCCAATCAGGAGGGCCCCACCCTGAACTTGCCAGGAGGCCGCCAAGTGTTACTGGGCAGTCTTCCCACACAGTGGAGGGCCCATCTGTCACTTGTAGAATGCCAACAGCAAAAGAAAGAGGTCCCAAATTGTTGGTTTGAGGGCTTCAGTTGGCCTCTGGATGGCAAGGACACCCTCCATCTTCCCCACTGCTGGTCGACATCTAGGAGGAGATCGCACATAGGGTAGCTCCCACTAGAGTCCTGGGTTGATGGTCCTTTTCACCCGATTTTGGGGGAAAAGAATCTTCAGAAAATTAGTCCCGGGGAGACATATTTGGCGAAGAATGTCCAAGTGCCAGCGAAAGAACACTGGGAAGAAGGATTTGAATGCCAGTCAGCCATCAGGGTGGAGCACAGCGAAAGATGCGCTGGCAGGGAAGATGGTGGAGGGAAGCTTGTTAAGTAATGGGTTAAGAGTTAAGTAATGAATTAAGAGACATTGCAATTAGTTGTCTCATTTATGTTAAGTATCCAATGATTAACACTGATATGTAAAGGGGCTTCAGGTGGCCCTTGTGTCAGGTGGTGTGTTATTGGAGTTTTGTGCAGAGGCTGTGGAAGTGAAATAAATGGTGTTTTGGTGAAAAGGAACAGGACTTCTGACTCTTCATACAACGGTAACTAAAATGTATAACAATGGTAGCAAAGAATGGTTGCTGTGCAAATGCGAAGGTTTGAAAGATACAACTTTTCCTGATCAAACCAAAGGAGTGAGTGAGAAGGAAAAAAAAAGATACATGGTTGAACCGAGGATAAAGATGGCTGGATATGACTATCCTCCCTTATTTTCTGAAAGGGAATCGTACGACCAATGGAGAAGTGCAGTAGTTATGTGGACTAAGGTAACTGCTTTGGGAAAGAGAAAACAAGGTATGGCATTGGCTCTTTCTCTACCTTATGACAGTAAAATCCAAAACAAAGTGCTTTCTGAGCTGGAATTGGAAGAGTTAGACTCAGAAGAATGTCTGGGGACTCTATTACAATATATGGATAAGATTTACAAGAAAGATGACTTGTTAAGTGCGTATGAAGCATGGTCGGAATTTGATAAGTTCCGGAAAATAGAGGAATTCTCCATGGAAGACTATATAATGGAATTTGGCAGACTATATAAAAGGCTGCAGAAACACAACCTAGACTTTCCACAGTCTGTGTTGGCCTTTAAATTACTTTTTTTTAAAAATATGTTTTATTGAAAATTTTTTCGATCAAAATTTTTTCCCTTTACAGATCAAACATAACAGTAAAGAAAGTTTAACAATAAACAAATGGCTAATCAACATGGTAATCTAATCGATTAACATAAACTAAAACTTTCACCCCCCCCCTCCCCCCTGGGTTGCTGCTGCTGGTCATCTGTCTTCCCTCTAACGTTCCCCTAGGTAGTCGAGGAATGGCTGCCACCGCCTGGTGAACCCTTGAGCCGATCCTCTCAGGGCAAACTTTATCCGCTCCAGTTTTATGAACCCCGCCATATCGTTTACCCAGGCCTCCAGTCCGGGGGGTTTCACCTCCTTCCACATGAGTAGAATCCTACGCCGGGCTACTAGGGACGCAAAGGCCACAACGTCGGCCTCTTTCGCCTCCTGCACTCCCGGCTCATCCGCAACTCCAAATAGAGCTAGCCCCCAGCCTGGTTTGACCCGGGCCTTCACCACCTTGGAAATCACTCCCGTCACTCCCTTCCAATACCCCTCCAGTGCCGGGCACGACCAAAACATATGTGCGTGGTTTGCCGGGCTTCCGCCGCACCTCCCACACTTGTCCTCCACTCCAAAGAACCTGCTCAGTCTTTCTCCCGTTATGTGTGCTCTATATAGCACCTTGAATTGAATCAGGCTAAGCCTGGCGCACGAGGAAGAGGAATTTACCCTGCTTAGGGCATCAGCCCACATACCCTCCTCTATCTCCTCCCCGAGCTATTCTTCCCACTTTCCTTTTAATTCGCCCACCAACTCCTCCCACTCTTCCCTCATCTCTCGGTATATCTCTGACACCTTGCCCTCTCCGACCCACACCCCCGAAAGCACTCTGTTCTGAATCCCCTGTACCGGGAGCAGCGGAAATTCCCTCACCTGTTGTCTTGTGAAAGCCCTCACCTGCATATATCTAAGGAAGTTTCCCCGGGGCAACTTATACTTTTCCTCCAATGCTCCCAAGCTCGCAAACGTCCCATCTATAAATAAATCTCCCACCCTCCTAATTCCCAACTGGTGCCAGCTCTGAAATCCTCCATCCATTCTTCCTGGGGCAAACCTATGGTTGTTCCTGATTGGGGACCCCACCAGGGCTCCCCGCACACCTCTCTGTCGCCTCCATTGTCCCCAGATATTCAATGTTGCCGCCACCACCGGGTTCGTGGTAAACATTTTTGGTGAGAGCGGTAGCGGCGCCGTCACCAGCGCCTCTAAGCTCGTCCCTTTACAGGACTTTCTCTCCAGTCTTTTCCACGCCGCTCCCTCTCCCTCCATCATCCATTTACGAATCATCGCCACATTGGCGGCCCAATAGTAGTCGCCCAAATTCGGTAGCGCCAATCCTCCTCTGTCCCTGCTACGTTGTAGGAACCCCCTCCTTACCCTCGGGACTTTCCCTGCCCACACGAAGCTCGTGATGCTCCTGTCTATTTTTTTAAAAAAGGTCTTAGTGATTAGTATAGGGAGACATTGAAATACAAATAAGAACCTCAGGAGGACCATCATCTTAATTGCCTGCACTCTGCCCGCCAACGACAGAGGCTGCATGTCCCACCTCTTGAAGTCCTCCTCCATTTGTTCTACCAATCGTGTCAGATTAAGTCTGTGCAAGGTTCCCCAGCTCCTAGCGATCTGAATCCCCAGGTATCGGAAGTTTCTTTCCACTTTCCTTAGAGGCAGGCCTTCTATCTCTCTACTCTGGTCTCCTGGGTGTATCACGAATAGTTCACTCTTCCCCATGTTAAGTCTATATCCCGAGAAATCTCCGAACTCCCTCAACATCGCCTTTAAATTACTTGCCTGTGCTGGAGTGAGCAACATGGATAGGCTCCTGGTTTTGACAGGAGTCCAGTTTACGGATGAGAATACCTTATTCGAACAGATGACAAAAGCTTTAAAGAAGTTTCTGGGGAAACATTCGATTCCGATGGCTCTGATGACTCAAATAGGTCAGCCTGCTAGAGAGCAGAATATGGAAGATACACTACTAACAGGATGGCAAAATTGTACGGCTACGAACAGGGCCCAAGACTATAGAAGGAGATCGAGACAAGGAAATTATGAAGACAGAAACCCAGTTAGAACTTACAATAGGAAGATGAACCCCAGAAATGCACGGGGCATGATAAATAGATGTTTTCGATGTGACTCTCAATACCATTATGTCTTCAAATGTCCAAAACTTTATGATAGAGTGTTTGAAACGACACATGACACGGAAGAGTCAGAAGAGGAAAAAGATAGTGTTCAGAGAGAAGACATTGTCCTATTAACAAGCAGTTTTACGTCGGTAATGAGGGTGTTGGTTGCAGAATCCTTCAGTTCTGCTGTATTGGACAGTGGCTGCACATCTACTGTGCGTGGAATTGACGGGTTAAAATGTTACTTGGATTCCTTGAATGTTGAAAGTCGTAACAAGGTTAAGGACTTTGAAAGCTCCACAAGTTTCAGGTTTGGGGATGATATTACTCTGAAGTTGCTGAAAAGAGTGGTGATCCCTTGCAATATTGCTGGAGTGAATCATTTCATTAGCACGGGTGTTGTATCAAGTGAGATACCTTTGCTTCTGAGCAGACCGTCGATGAAGAAAGCACACATGAAACTGGATATGGAACAGGATAAGGCAACAGTTTTTGGAAAGGCGGTGGACTTACAATTTACACAGTCGGGACACTATTGTATTTCATTACTGACAAATAATATTTCAAGTAGAGTGGTTAAGGATGTGTTAATGGCAGTTGAAAATGGGACTTTCGCTGATAAAAAGCTTGTTGTATTAAAACTGCATAGGCAATTTGCACATCCGTCTCCTTGGAGGCTGAAAATGTATTAAAGGATGCAGGGGTAAGGGATGAAGACTATACTAAACTGATAGAACAGGTTAGTGATTGCTGTGAAGTTTGTAGGAAGTACAGAAGGACACCAGCATGACCGATAGTAACCCTACCTTTGGCCAGGGATTTTAACGACATTGTGGCTGTGGACCTTAAGATCGGGGATAAGGCCATTTTTCCGAAAGGACAACTACCAAAAGTTGGTACAAAGGTGACATACGTGCCTGAAGGGCCTAGTCAATGGAAGGATGCAACTGTTATTAGAGCAGGGAAGGCCACTGGAAAGTATAAACATTGGTTGAATGTACAGCATTCAGGGGAGGGAGTTAAGACAATGGATTGGGAACACAAAGTTCAAAAATGGAGGTCACAGAAACGCAGTGCCAGTTCAGATAGCACATCTGTTAGTGAACAAGTCCGCAGGAAAAGGTCGAGAAGTTTGAAAGGACATCCCACAGCAGATAGGAAAGATCAAGCAGTAGCAGTATAGAACAAGTTACCAGGCGGGAGAGGGGATGTAGTTTATCAAGGTCTCGGAACATGAGTAAAACTACGACTACTAATAGGAATAGAAGCCCACATGCACGTGAGATCTTGGTGGCTTCCAATAAATTATATGAAAAGTTATCAAAGATGCTAAACAGCAAGAACTGCTTAGTTGGAGTGAATTTGGGGTACACACGGAAGTACCGGATAGGGGACAAAGACCTCTATCTCACAGATGGATTTGTATGGAAAAGGTTCCTCCGGATGGAACTTATAAGGCAAAGGCCAGGCTTGTGGCAAAGGGATTTGAAGAAAGCTTAGAAGTTCAGGATTTAAGGGTAGATTCACCTACAGCAGGAAAGGTTAATTTTAAAGATCTTCTTTTACCCACAAAGGCATGGGAATGCAAATCTATAGATCTGAAAGCTGCCTTCTTGCAGGGGCATCAGCTCCAGAGAGACATTTTTCTCTGTCCTCCTAAAGAAGCAGCTAACACAGAAGGGGTATTCTGGAAGTTGAACAAATGTGTATGTGGTTTAAATGTTGCATCTAGAGTCTGGTATTTTTCGGTAAGGTCAGTTTTGTTAAAGTTAGGCTGTTACCAGTTGAAAGTAGATCCGGTAATGTTTTACTGGCACTATAAAGGCAGCCTTTCTGGCATCTTTATGATGCATGTCAAATAAATTTTGTGGGGTGGGACTAGTGATTTTGAAGCTTTGGTAATCTCTGGTTTGAGGAAAGAATTCAGGGTCGGAAGTCAGGCTTCCGGTGCATTTAAATATATTGGACTGGAAATCGGACAGACTAAGTTAGGGGCAACTTTATGTCAGCAATCTTATTTGGAAAGCATCAGCCCAATAGCAATTAGTCGTGGCCGGGTTTCACAAAAAGACCCAATGGTTTCAAAGATGGAAAAAGTGCAACTGCAAAGTTTAATTGGGCAACTGAATTGGTTAGGTAGACAGACTAGACCAGACGTGAGTTTTGATGTCTTAGAGCTGAGTACAAAAATGAATGATCCCAAAGTGGTTGACATAATAAGAGCAAATAAAGCATTTGGCCCAACTAAAAAAAAATGCAGGAGTGTGTTTTGAGGTTCCAGGTTTTAGGTGACCGTAGGCACTTGAAATTCATAGTTTATAGTGATGTGTCCTATGCAAATCAAGCACAGGAGGTTTTATAATTTTCCTTTGGGGAACAATGGTAAATGTTGTCCTCCTGTGTGGGAAACAAAGAAAATAAGGAAAGTGGTCGAAAGCACTTTGGCTGCTGAGACGGTAAGCTTTGTAGAGGCGGTGGATATGGCCTTTTAGATATCTCAGATATTGACAGAAATGTAACTTTTGGATATTGTTAATAAAGGGCACCTGTATCTGTGATTTTTTTTTTCTTCCCAAAAAAAATTGGAAAAAAAGGAGGGAAATTGCATATGTGTTTTTGAGTTTCTTTAAATTTTGTTTTCACCTAATAATTCTTTTCTCCAAGAAAGGGGAGACTGTTACGTAATGGGTTAAGAGTTAAGTAATGCATTAAGAGACATTGCAATTAGTTGTTTCATTTATGTTAAGTATCCAATGATTGACACTGATATGTAAAGGGGCTTCAGGTGGTCCTTGTGTCAGGTGGTGTGTTGTTGGAGTTTTGTGCAGAGGCTGTGGAAGTGAAATAAGTGGTGTTTTGGTGAAAAGGAACAGGACTTCAGACTCTTCATACAACGGTAACTAAAACGTATAACAAGCTTGCCGGGTGGGGCCGCCTGTATAATGGTAGAGACACTGGAGGAGGTGATGGCGACGGGCTTTGAATGACTGTTCAACAGGCATTTTGGGAGGCATGGGAGGGAGAGGCTGGAATCACTCAAGCACTCGGTGGAAGGTCAGCTGGCCCTGTTCAGGGAGTCACTTGGAAGAACATCGGAAGCGGCGCGGGAGCAGGGTGAGGTGTTGAAGGGGTGGAGGAGTCACTAATGAGGCACAGTGACTAGCTCGCCTCGCTGGAAGTTGAACTGGCCAAGGTGGAGGACAGAAATGAGAGCCTGAGAACCAAGATAGAGGAGCTGGAGAATAGATTGCGGCGGCAGAAATTGAGGATCGTGGGGCTGCCGGAGAGAGTGGAGGGCCCGAGTTTATTGCAACGATGCTGAGGAAGCTCATGGGGGAGAGGATGACGTGTCCCCTCTGAGTGGAGCTGAATCGGGCCCACCGGTCGCTTTAGCCAAAACCGCAAGCGGATAAGCCACTGAGGGCGGTGATAGTCTGCTTCCATCGGTATCAGTCGAAGAAGAAGGTGCTGAGGTGGGCCAAGCAGACACAAGAGGTGACGTGAGAAGGCACCGGCATTCATATATACCAGGATTTTACAGTGGATCTGATGAAGAGGCAGATGGTCTTTAACAGGGAAAAAGTGGCACTGTACAAGAGTGGAGTACACTTCGGAGTGGTCTACCCGGTGAAATTGAGGGTTACGCACAACTCGAGGGACCATTTCTTCGAGACGGCGAAGGAGGTGGAGGCATTCGTAAAAGCAGAGGGACTGGGACTGGATTGAGTATGGTGGAAGAAAGACTTTGATGCTATTTGGGGGGGTTGGGGACAAATATTTGATAAAGTTGTATTTTCCTGTTTTTTCCATTAGTCCAGGTGTTTTGATGCCCTTGCCCTGAATATGAGTACTTGGTCAGGGCGAAGGAATATGGAGGGTCGTGTTTTGATGGGGTGCTTTGTGGCAGCAGGATGGTTGGCTGGGGTGGAACGGTTTTGATTTCATTTGTTTGGGGGGGGGGGATTCTGGTGGAGGGGCTCCCTCATGAGCAAGCTGCAGTTAGCTAGTGAACGGGAGGGAGGCGTTGGGAAGGGCAGCGGCTCGCTGAACCTGTTTAGGCAGGTTTTGATGTGCCTAGGAGGTGTGAATGGTGAGGGATGGGGGGTTCTGAGGAATGAGGTGGTTTTGGGAGGAAGTGGATGGGATATTTCTGGGGAGGGGAGGGGGGGGGGGGGGGGAGGCGGTTGATGGTGACTGGGGGCGAGGGAATGGGAGCATCGGGATTTGGTAGGAGGGCCCGATGGTGGTGGTGGGGGGGGGGGATGAGTATTTCCGGCATTGAAGGGGATGGTGGGAGCGGATCCAGATTTTTGCACCTGGGGGATGGGGGGGGGGGGGGGGGGGGGGGGGAGGAGGAGGAGGAGTTCTCCTTTTTCTCGCCGGTACACAAGGTCTACTCTCGGATCAATCTACTTCTAATGGGGAAGTCGTTGTTGCCGGGATTGTGATTTCCGACCATGCTCCACACCTGGTAGACACGGTAGATGCGGTGCTGGAGTGGAGGCCGGCCCAACAGCTGCTGTGGAGTTTGGATGTGGGGGTGCTTGCGGATTTGGGCTTTTGTGTATGGAATGCCGAGGTGATGAGTGAGTACGTAGGGTTTAACTAGAATGGAGAGGTTTCACCCTCGGTAGTATGGGAGGCTCTGAAGGCGCAGGTGGATAGGGAAGCAAGGGAGGGATGTGAGTGATTGGTGAATGAGATATTGGAGGTGGATGGCAAGTATTTGGAGGATCCTGCACCGGGGCATTTGGCCAGTAGAAAGCTGTTGCAGACACAGTTTGATTTGGTGTCCACGGATACGGCGATGTAGCAGTTGAGACAGGGGAGGGTTTGCTGGTGTGGGAACCGGGGAAGGTGAAGGGAGTATTTGAAGCGGACGATGATTCGGACATGGTGGAGTTTTTGGAATGTCCCAGAGTGGAGAAGGAAGATCAACAAGAGGTGGAGGAGCCGTTGGGGGGTGGAGGAGGTCAGGAAGGTGGTAGCGAGTATGCAGTCAGGAATGCACCGGGGCTGAATGGGTTTCCAGTGGAGATATATAAAATGTTTTCAGACCGACTGGTGCCGTTAATGGTGGAGGCGTTTGAAGACTTGGTGGCCCGGGGGTCACTCCCGGAGACGGTGAGTCAGGCATCCATTTTACTTTTATGGGAGGATTCTGGCGGGGACACAGCGGTGCTGGAGGGGACTAAGGACAAGTGGGAGGAAGAACTTGGGGGAGGGGGGGCAGTGAAGGAGGTGATGTGGTGTGAAACCCTGCCGGGGGGGGGGGCTGAATGCCACCTCATCGTGTGCAAGGCTCGGGCTCATTCAACTAAGACGAGCTTCAGACAGGAGCGGGGGAAAATGTCATAGCCTTCGGCTCGTTGAATGCTCACACAGGTGGGGTTAGAGTGGAGGTCAGCTTCTCCACCCAGTACCTCAGTGTAGCTGGGGGATCTCATGGAGTTTTTGTACCTTGACAAAATTAAATATACATTGAGAGGTTCGATTGGGAGATTTTACACAAGCTGGCAGCCATTTTTCATGTATTTCAAGGAACTGGTCATCGTCAAAAGCTGGGGGGGGGGGGGGGGGGGGGGGGGGGGGGGCGGTGGGATCGGGTGGGGTGGATTTTGGGGATTGTCTATCGGTTTTGTATTTTCGTATTTATATCTTCAAAAATGTTGAATAAAAATATTTTTTTAAAAAAGGAAGTCAAGGAGACTTTTGCCCCATGGCTTCCCCCATGATTCTCCGACACCCCCCTCCCTCCCTCAGCCTCTCACCCACCCCGAGAGCCCTGGGGCTCAGTTTCGGGAGAGATGTGTGACACTGAACTCAGCAGAATGTGCATGCCACAACCAAACTTAACGATTGACGTCTGCTACTTTTTTCAGGCAAACAACCAGTGTACTGAACTGTCCATTATAGAACAATCTAACTGGGGATGGAAATTTAATCTATACCACTCAGAAATACTCCAGACTCAGTGGCTACGCTTTGTTCGTGATGTGAATAGAAACGATTAGTCATTCCATGCAGTCCTGGAGATGCAAGTCTGTGAGCAGTTCCAGTAACCCTGTGATTGCGCTCACCAGTTTACAAAGTGATGTAATTATCTGGATTTGCCTATTTAGACTAATTCCACCAGGGGAGTGCTTCAAAAAGGGACAGTCCAACTTACAAGCTAAACATCACAATTCTGTAGACCCCCGCACCACCCGTTGGCAATTTCTCAGGCGGTCCACCGATCAAAACACAGCTAAGCAAAAGTCAACTTCAACAGATCAATGAAGAGTCATTATAGCTGGTACAATCTTTTTAAAAACTCAAAAGAAACCCAAGCATCCATGACTTTGCAACCATTTTTTTGGATAAATTTAGATTACCTGATTCATTTTTTCCAATTAAGGGCAATTTAGCTAAAGGATGTCCAATACACAGTGAGGAATTATTTAGTTCCATTAAACTGTACAAAACAACTGAATTGATCTGAAGCAACTGCAGCCAGTTTAAAATAAATGGGTTAACATCTTCACTAAAATAGCAGATAAAAATCATTTTGATGTCTAACTCTAATTAGAAATTCCAATTCCAAATATCAAAGTCCAAACCCAAGTTCCAAACCCCAAATCCAAATTCCAGTTCATTATTGTTAATGGTTTTGCTAAACTCAATTTTACAAAACAATGAACTTCGCTCAACTCATTGTTGCTTTGCAAAAATATTGTGTTAATTGTGTCACACAAAGACATTGCATGGTTGTTCAGCCTTTCTCTTCACTCAAAAGAGCTGTGAATCTTTGAAATTCTCTACCACAAGGAGCTGGGAATGTTCAGTCGTTGAACATATTCAAGACAGAATTTGGTAAGTTTTTTTTTGAGGAATTACAGGATTACAGGAAATAGAGATGGTGGAATCGAGATAGGTGGATCACCCATGATCTGATTGAATGGTGGAGCAGGTTTGGAGAGCTGAATGATCTACTTCACCTCCTTTATCTTCTGCCGCAGTGACAACACTCCATGTCACTTCATCACTTCATGAATATTTGGACCAATGCTATTTGTTGGTTTTGGAGGGGCCCTGTCCTATTGCTGCACCTTTGCCCGTTTCCGTACCTGTGCGTGTGTGGCCTTGAGAAGAGCCAGCTCTTTCTCCACTTCGCAGATGTGGCTGGTTGCCTTGGCAACCTCGGCTCTCTCCAGGTCTCGTTCTGCCAGCAGCTGCTCAATGTGCTGCTGTTTCTCCTTTAGAGCTTCCTGCAAGGCTGTGGTGCCAGAGATCTTCCGAGCGTAGCGGGAGGATGTCTCAGTCAGCTGAGAGAGAGAGAGAGAAAAAGAGGAACAAATCTCAGGTTGTCTCAATGGTTGGTGGATTAGTAATGGCATCGAGTAACCGTGGAATGTTGGTCAACTTTTCGCAGCAACTGCATTGCAGTGTTAATGTGAGCCTGCTTGTGACAATAAAGATTATTGAAAAACAAAAACACGATCATCCAAAACAAAAGATTGGGTGGAGATGGGAGAGGTGGTGAAGAGGAGGATTGAAAGCAT